>NW_026728048.1:1536650-1843980 GCF_030684315.1 Stegostoma tigrinum | reverse complement strand
CTGTTTCAGCCCCTCTGTTTCTCGCCCTCTGTTTCTCGCTCTCTGTTTCTCGCCCTCTGTTTCAGCCCCTCTGTTTCTCGCCCACTGTTTCAGCCCCTCTGTTTCTCGCCCTCTGTTTCAGCCCCTCTGTTTCAGCCCCACTGTTTCAGCCCCTCTGTTTCAGCCCCACTGTTTCTCGCCCTCTTTTCAGCCCCTCTGTTTCAGCCCCTCTGTTTCTCGCCCTCTGTTTCAGCCCCTCTGTTTCAGCCCCTCTGTTTCAGCCCCTCTGTTTCAGCCCCTCTGTTTCAGCCCCTCTGTTTCTCGCCCTCTGTTTCTCGCCCTCTGTTTCTCGCTCTCTGTTTCACGCCCTCTGTTTCTCGCCCTCTGTTTCTCGCCCTCTGTTTCAGCCCCTCTGTTTCACCCCCTCTGTTTCAGCCCCTCTGTTTCTCGCCCTCTGTTTCTCGCCCACTGTTTCTCGCCCTCTGTTTCTCGCCCTCTGTTTCTCGCTCTCTGTTTCACGCACTCTGTATCTCGCCCTCTGTTTCTCGCCCTCTGTATCAGCCCCTCTGTTTCAGCCCCTCTGTTTCAGCCCCTCTGTTTCACCCCTACTGTTTCAGCCCCTCTGTTTCTCGGCCTCTGTTTCAGCCCCTCTGTTTCAGCTCCTCTGTTTCACCCCCTCTGTTTCTGCGCCCTCTGTTTCAGCCCCTCTGTTTCAGCCCCTCTGTTTCACCCCCTCTGTTTCAGCCCCTCTGTTTCAGCCCCTCTGTTTCATCCCCACTCTTTCACGCCCTCTGTTTCTCGCCCTCTGTTTGTCGCCCTCTGTTTCAGCCCCTCTGTTTCAGCCCCTCTATTTCAGCCCCTTTGTTTCAGCCCCTCTGATTCAGCCGCTCTGTTTCAGCTCCACTGTTTCAGCCCCTCTGTTTCTCGCACACTGTTTATCGCCCTCTGTTTCTCGCCCTCTGTTTCAGCCACACTGATTCAGCCCCTCTGTTTCAGCCCCTCTGTTTCAGCCCCTCTGTTTCAGCCCCACTGTTTAAGCCCCTCTGTTTCTCGCCCTCTGTTTCAGCCCCTCTGTTTCTCGCCCTCTGTTTCTCGCCCTCTGTTTCAGCCCCTCTGTTTCATCCCCTCTGTTTCAGCCCCTCTGTTTCAGCCCCTCTTTTTCAGCCACTCTGTTTCAGCCCCTCTGTTTCTCGCCCTCTGTTTCTCGCCCTCTGTTTCTCGCCCTCTGTTTCTCGCTCTCTGTTTCTCGCCCTCTGTTTCAGCCCCTCTGTTTCTCGCCCACTGTTTCAGCCCCTCTGTTTCTCGCCCTGTGTTTCAGCCCCTCTGTTTCAACCCCTCTGTTTCAGCCCCTCTGTTTCAGCCCCTCTGTTTCTCGCCCTCTCTTTCAGCCCCTCTGTTTCAGCCCCTCTGTTTCTCGCCCTCTGTTTCTGCCCCTCTGTTTCAGCCCCTCTGTTTCACACCCTTCTGTTTCAGCCCCTCTGTTTCAGCCCCTCTGTTTCTCGCCCTCTCTTTCTCGCCCTCTGTTTCAGCCCCTCTGTTTCAGCCCCTCTGTTTCAGCCCCTCTGTTTCAGCCCCTCTGTTTCAGCTCCTCTGTTTCTCGCCCTCTGTTTCTCGCCCACTGTTTCTCGCTCTCTGTTTCTCGCCCTCTGTTTCTCGCCCTCTGTTTCTCGCCCTCTGTTTCAGCCCCTCTGTTTCACCCCCTCTGTTTCAGCCCCTCTGTTTCTCGCCCTCTGTTTCTCGCCCTCTGTTTCTCGCCCTCTATTTCTCGCCCTCTGTTTCAGCCCCTCTGTTTCAGCCCCTCTGTTTCAGCCCCTCTGTTTCACCCCCTCTGTTTCAGCCCCTCTGTTTCTCGCCCTCTGTTTCAGCCCCTCTGTTTCAGCTCCTCTGTTTCAGCCCCTCTGTTTCTCGCCCTCTGTTTCTCGCCCTCTGTTTCAGCCCCTCTGTTTCAGCCCCTCTGTTTCAGCCCCTCTGTTTCAGCCCCACTGTTTAATCCCCGCTGTTTCTCGCCCTCTGATCAGCCCCTCTGTTTATCGGCCTCTGTTTCCTCCCTCTGTTTCAGCCCCTCTGTTTCAGCCCCTCTGTTTCAGCCCCTCTGTTTCAGCCCCTCTGTTTCAGCCCCTCTGTTTCTCGAACTCTGTTTCAGCCCCTCTGTTTCAGCCCCTCTGTTTCAGCCCCTCTGTTTCAGCCCCTCTGTTCCAGCCCCTCTGTTTCTCGCCCTCTGTTTCAGCCCCTCTGTTTCAGCCCCTCTGTTTCAGCCCCACTGTTTCTCGCCCTCTTTTCAGCCCCTCTGTTTCAGCCCCTCTGTTTCTCGCCCTCTGTTTCTGCCCCTCTGTTTCAGCCCCTCTGTTTCAGCCCCTCTGTTTCAGCCCCTCTGTTTATCGCCATCTGTTTCTTGCCCTCTGTTTCAGCCCCTCTGTTTCAGCCCCTCTGTTTCAGCCCCTCTGTTTCTCGCCCTCTGTTTCTCACCCTCTGTTTCTCGCTCTCTGTTTCACGCCCTCTGTTTCTCGCCCCCTGTTTCTCGCCCACTGTTTCAGCCCCTCTGTTTCACCCCCTCTGTTTCAGCCACTCTGTTTCTCGCCCTCTGTTTCTCGCCCTCTGTTTCTCGCCCTCTGTTTCAGCCCCTCTGTTTCAGCCCCTCTGTTTCAGCCCCACTGTTTCAGCCCCTCTGTTTCACCCCCTCTGTTTCAGCCCCTCTGTTTCTCGCCCTCTGTTTCAGCCCCTCTGTTTCAGCTCCTCTGTTTCTCGCCCTCTGTTTCTCGCCCTCTGTTTCAGCCCCTCTGTTTCAGCCCCTCTGTTTCAGCTCCACTGTTTCAGCCCCTCTGTTTCTCCCCCTCTGTTTCTCTCCCTCTGTTTCTCGCCCTCTGTTTCAGCCCCTATGTTTCAGCCCCTCTGTTTCAGCCCATCTGTTTCAGCCCCTCTGTTTCTCGCCCTCTGTTTCAGCCCCTCTGTTTCAGCCCCTCTGTTTCAGCCCCTCTGTTTCAGCCCCTCTTTTTCAGCCCCTCTGTTTCACCCCTCTGTTTTAGCCCCTCTGTTTCTCGCCCTCTGTTTCAGCCCCTCTGTTTCTCGCCCTCTGTTTCAGCCCCTCTGTTTCAGACCCTCTGTTTCAGCCCATCTGTTTCAGCCCCTCTGTTTCTCGCCCTCTGTTTCAGCCCCTCTCTTTCAGCCCCTCTGTTTCAGCCCCTCTGTTTCAGCGCCTCTGTTTCAGCCCCTCTGTTCCAGCCCCTCTGATTCTCGCCCTCTGTTTCAGCCCCGGTGTTTTAGCCCCTCTGTTTCAGCCCCTCTGTTTCTCGCACTCTGTTTCGCGCCCTCTGTTTCTCGCGCTCCGTTTCAGCCACTCTGATTCAGCCCCTCTGTTTCAGCACCTCTGTTTCAGCCCCTCTGTTCCAGCCCCTCTGTTTCTCGCCCTCTGTTTCAGCCCCGCTGTTTTAGCCCCTCTGTTTCAGCCGCTCTGTTTCTCGCACTCTGTTTCTCGCCCTCTGTTTCTCGCGCTCCGTTTCAGCCACTCTGATTCAGCCCCTCTGTTTCAGCCCCTCTGTTTCAGCCCCTCTGTTTCATCCCCACTGTTTAAGCCCATCTGTTTCTCGCCCTCTGTTTCAGCCCCTCTGTTTCTCGCCCTCTGTTTCTCGCCCTCTGTTTCAGCCACTCTGTTTCAGCCCCTCTGTTTCAGCCCCTCTGTTTCAGCCCCTATTTTTCAGCCACTCTGTTTCAGTCCCTCTGTTTCAGCCCCTCTGTTTCTCGCCCTCTGTTTCTCGATCTCTGTTTCTCGCCCTCTGTTTCAGCCCCTCTGTTTCTCGCCCACTGTTTCAGCCCCTCTGTTTCTCGCCCTCTGTTTCAGCCCCTCTGTTTCAGCCCCTCTGTTTCAGCCCCTCTGTTTCAGCCCCACTGTTTCTCGCCCTCTTTTCAGCCCCTCTGTTTCAGCCCCTCTGTTTGTCGCAATCTGTTTCAGCCCCTCTGTTTCAGCCCCTCTCTTTCAGCCCCTCTGTTTCAGCCCCTCTGTTTCAGCCCCTCTGTTTCTCGCCCTCTGTTTCTCGCCCTCTGTTTCTCGCTCTCTGTTTCACGCCCTCTGTTTCTCGCCCTCTGTTTCTCGCCCTCTGTTTCAGTCCGTCTGTTTCACCCCCTCTGTTTCTGCCCCTCTGTTTCTCGCCCTCTGTTTCTCGCTCTCTGTTTCTCGCCCTCTGTTTCTCGCCCTCTGTTTCTCGCTCTCTGTTTCACGCACTCTGTTTCTCGCCCTCTGTTTCTCGCCCTCTGTATCAGCCCCTCTGTTTCAGCCCCTCTGTTTCACCCCCTCTGTTTCAGCCCCTCTGTTTCTCGCCTTCTGTTTCAGCCCCTCTGTTTCAGCTCCTCTGTTTAACCCCCTCTGTTTCTGCGCCCTCTGTTTCAGCCCCTCTGTTTCAGCCCCTCTGTTTCACCCCCTCTGTTTCAGCCCCTCTGTTTCAGCCCCTCTGTTTCAGCCCCACTCTTTCTCGCCCTCTGTTTCTCGCCCTCTGTTTGTCGCCCTCTGTTTCAGCCCCTCTGTTTCAGCCCCTCTATTTCAGCCCCTTTGTTTCAGCCCCTCTGTTTCAGCCCCTCTGTTTCAGCTCCACTGTTTCAGCCCCTCTGTTTCTCGCACACTGTTTCTCGCCCTCTGTTTCTCGCCCTCTGTTTCAGCCACTCTGATTCAGCCCCTCTGTTTCAGCCCCTCTGTTTCAGCCCCTCTGTTTCAGCCCCACTGTTTAAGCCCCTCTGTTTCTCGCCCTCTGTTTCAGCCCCTCTGTTTCTCGCCCTCTGTTTCTCGCCCTCTGTTTCAGCCCCTCTGTTTCATCCCCTCTGTTTCAGACCCTCTGTTTCAGCCCCTCTTTTTCAGCCACTCTGTTTCATCCCCTCTGTTTCAGCCCCTCTGTTTCTCGCCCTCTGTTTCTCGCTCTCTGTTTCCCTCCCTCTGTTTCAGCCCCTCTGTTTCTCGCCCACTGTTTCAGCCCCTCTGTTTCTCGCCCTGTGTTTCAGCCCCTCTGTTTCAACCCCTCTGTTTCAGCCCCTCTGTTTCAGCCCCTCTGTTTCTCGCCCTCTCTTTCAGCCCCTCTGTTTCAGCCCCTCTGTTTCTCGCCCTCTGTTTCTGCCCCTCTGTTTCAGCCCCTCTGTTTCAGACCCTTCTGTTTCAGCCCCTCTGTTTCAGCCCCTCTGTTTCTCGCCCTCTGATTCTCGCCCTCTGTTTCAGCCCCTCTGTTTCAGCCCCTCTGTTTCAGCCCCTCTGTTTCAGCCCCTCTGTTGCAGCCCCTTTGTTTCTCGCCCTCTGTTTCTCGCCCACTGTTTCTCGCTCTCTGTTTCTCGCCCTCTGTTTCTCGCCCTCTGTTTCTCGCCCTCTGTTTCAGCCCCTCTGTTTCACCCCCTCTGTTTCAGCCCCTCTGTTTCTCGCCCTCTGTTTCTCGCCCTCTGTTTCTCGCCCTCTGTTTCTCGCCCTCTGTTTCAGCCCCTCTGTTTCAGCCCCTCTGTTTCAGCCCCTCTGTTTCAGCCCGTTTGTTTCTCGCCCTCTGTTTCTCGCCCACTGTTTCTCGCTCTCTGTTTCTCGCCCTCTGTTTCTCGCCCTCTGTTTCTCGCCCTCTGTTTCAGCCCCTCTGTTTCAGCCCCTCTGTTTCAGCCCCACTGTTTAAGCCCCTCTGTTTCTCGCCCTCTGTTTCAGCCCCTCTGTTTCTCGCCCTCTGTTTCTCGCCCTCTGTTTCAGCCCCACTGTTTCATCCCCTCTGTTTCAGCCCCTCTGTTTCAGCCCCTCTTTTTCAGCCACTCTGTTTCAGCCCCTCTGCTTCAGCCCCTCTGTTTCTCGCCCTCTGTTTCTCGCTCTCTGTTTCTCGCCCTCTGTTTCAGCCCCTCTGTTTCTCGCCCACTGTTTCAGCCCCTCTGTTTCTCGCCCTGTGTTTCAGCCCCTCTGTTTCAACCCCTCTGTTTCAGCCCCTCTGTTTCAGCCCCTCTGTTTCTCGCCCTCTCTTTCAGCCCCTCTGTTTCAGCCCCTCTGTTTCTCGCCCTCTGTTTCTGCCCCTCTGTTTCAGCCCCTCTGTTTCAGACCCTTCTGTTTCAGCCCCTCTGTTTCCGCCCCTCTGTTTCTCGCCCTCTGTTTCTCGCCCTCTGTTTCAGCCCCTCTGTTTCACCCCCTCTGTTTCAGCCCCTCTGTTTCTCGCCCTCTGTTTCTCGCCCTCTGTTTCTCGCCCTCTGTTTCAGCCCCTCTGTTTCAGCCCCTCTGTTTCAGCCCCACTGTTTCAGCCCCTCTGTTTCACCCCCTCTGTTTCAGCCCCTCTGTTTCTCGCCCTCTGTTTCAGCCCCTCTGTTTCAGCTCCTCTGTTTCAGCCACTCTGTTTCGCGCCCTCTGTTTCAGCCCCTCTGTTTCAGCCCCTCTGTTTCACCCCCTCTGTTTCAGCCCCTCTGTTTCAGCCCCACTCTTTCTCGCCCTCTGTTTCTTGCCCTCTGTTTCTCGCCCTCTGTTTCAGCCCCTCTGTTTCAGCCCCTCTGTTTCTCGCCCTCTGTTTCAGCCTATCTGTTTCAGCCCCTCTGTTTCAGCCCCTCTGTTTCTCGCACTCTGTTTCAGCCCCTCTGTTTCAGCCCCTCTGTTTCAGCCCCTCTGTTTCTCACCCTCTGTTTCTCGACCTCTATTTCAGCCCCTCTGTTTCAGCCCCTCTGTTTCAGCCCCTCTGTTTCAGCCCCTCTGTTTCTCGCACTATGTTTCTCGCCCTCTGTTTCTCGCCCTCTGTTTCTCGCCCTCTGTTTCAGCCCCTCTGTTTCAGCCCCTCTGTTTCAGCCCCTCTGTTTCAGCCCCTCTGTTTCAGCCCCACTGTTTCTCGCCCTGTGTTTCTCGTCCTCTGTTTCAGCCCCTCTGTTTCAGCCACTCTGTTTCTCAGCCTCTGTTTCAGCCCCTCTGTTTCTCGCCCTCTGTTTCAGCCCCTCTGTTTCAGCCCCTCTGTTTCAGCCCCTCTGTTTCAGCCACTCTGTTTCTCGCCCTCTGTTTCTCGCCCTCTGTTTCACGCCCTCTGTTTCTCGCCCCTCTGTTTCAGCCCCTCTGTTTCAGCCCCTCTGTTTCAGCTCCTCTGTTTCTCGCCCTCTGTTTCAGCCCCTCTGTTTCAGCCCCTCTGTTTCAGCCCCTCTGTTTCAGCCCCTCTGTTTCAGCTCCACTGTTTCAGCCCCTCTGTTTCTCGCCCTCTGTTTCTCTCCCTCTGTTTCTCGCCCTCTGTTTCAGCCCCTCTGTTTCAGCCCCTCTGTTTCAGCCCATCTGTTTCAGCCCCTCTGTTTCTCGCCCTCTGTTTCAGCCCCTCTGTTTCAGCCCCTCTGTTTCAGCCCCTCTGTTTCAGCCCAGCTTTTTCAGCCCCTCTGTTTCACCCCTCTGTTTCAGCCCCTCTGTTTCTCGCCCTCTGTTTCAGCCCCTCTGTTTCTCGCCCTCTGTTTCAGCCCCTCTGTTTCAGACCCTCTGTTTCAGCCCATCTGTTTCAGCCCCTCTGTTTCTCGCCCTCTGTTTCAGCCCCTCTCTTTCAGCCCCTCTGTTTCAGCCCCTCTGTTTCAGCCCCTCTGTTTCAGCCCCTCATGTCCAGCCCCTCTGTTTCTCGCCCTCTGTTTCAGCCCCGCTGTTTTAGCCCCTCTGTTTCAGCCCCTCTGTTTCTCGCACTCTGTTTCTCTCCCTCTGTTTCTCGCCCTCCGTTTCAGCCACTCTGATTCAGCCCCTCTGTTTCAGCCCCTCTGTTTCAGCCCCTCTGTTTCAGCCCCACTGTTTAAGCCCATCTGTTTCTCGCCCTCTGTTTCAGCCCCTCTGTTTCTCGCCCTCTGTTTCTCGCCCTCTGTTTCAGCCACTCTGTTTCTCGCCCTCTGTTTCAGCCCCTCTGTTTCTCGCCCTCTGTTTCTCGCCCTCTGTTTCAGCCACTCTGTTTCAGCCCCTCTGTTTCAGCCCCTCTGTTTCAGCCCCTCTGTTTCAGCCCCTTTGTTTCTCGCCCTCTGTTTCTCGCCCACTGTTTCTCGCTCTCTGTTTCTCGCCCTCTGTTTCAGCCCCTCTGTTTCTCGCCCACTGTTTCAGCCCCTCTGTTTCTCGCCCTCTGTTTCAGCCCCTCTGTTTCAGCCCCTCTGTTTCAGCCCCTCTGTTGCAGCCCCACTGTTTCTGGCCCTCTTTTCAGCCCCTCTGTTTCAGCCCCTCTGTTTCTCGCCCTCTGTTTCAGCCCCTCTGTTTCAGCCCCTCTGTTTCAGATTCTCTGTTTCAGCCCCTCTGTTTCAGCCCCTCTGTTTCTCGCCCTCTGTTTCTCGCCCTCTGTTTCTCGCTCTCTGTTTCACGCCCTCTGTTTCTCGCCCTCTGTTTCTCGCCCTCTGTTTCAGCCCCTCTGTTTCACCCCCTCTGTTTCAGCCCCTCTGTTTCTCGCCCTCTGTTTCTCGCCCTCTGTTTCTCGCCCTCTGTTTCTCGCTCTCTGTTTCACGCACTCTGTTTCTCGCCCTCTGTTTCTCGCCCTCTGTATCAGCCCCTCTGTTTCAGCCCCTCTGTTTCAGCCCCTCTGTTTCACCCCCTCTGTTTCAGCCCCTCTGTTTCTCGCCCTCTGTTTCAGCCCCTCTGTTTCAGCTCCTCTGTTTCACCCCCTCTGTTTCTGCGCCCTCTGTTTCAGCCCCTCTGTTTCAGCCCCTCTGTTTCACCCCCTCTGTTTCAGCCCCTCTGTTTCAGCCCCACTCTTTCTCGCCCTCTGTTTCTCGCCCTCTGTTTGTCGCCCTCTGTTTCAGCCCCTCTGTTTCAGCCCCTCTATTTCAGCCCCTTTGTTTCAGCCCCTCTGTTTCATCCCATCTGTTTCAGCTCCACTGTTTCAGCCCCTCTGTTTCTCGCACACTGTTTCTCGCCCTCTGTTTCTCGCCCTCTGTTTCAGCCACTCTGATTCAGCCCCTCTGTTTCAGCCCCTCTGTTTCAGCCCCTCTGTTTCAGCCCCACTGTTTAAGCCCCTCTGTTTCTCGCCCTCTGTTTCAGCCCCTCTGTTTCTCGCCCTCTGTTTCTCGCCCTCTGTTTCAGCCCCTCTGTTTCATCCCCTCTGTTTCAGCCCCTCTGTTTCAGCCCCTCTTTTTCAGCCACTCTGTTTCAGCCCCTCTGTTTCAGCCCCTCTGTTTCTCGCCCTCTGTTACTCGCTCTCTGTTTCTCGCCCTCTGTTTCAGCCCCTCTGTTTCTCGCCCACTGTTTCAGCCCCTCTGTTTCTCGCCCTGTGTTTCAGCCCCTCTGTTTCAACCCCTCTGTTTCAGCCCCTCTGTTTCAGCCCCTCTGTTTCTCGCCCTCTCTTTCAGCCCCTCTGTTTCAGCCCCTCTGTTTCTCGCCCTCTGTTTCTGCCCCTCTGTTTCAGCCCCTCTGTTTCAGACACTTCTGTTTCAGCCCCTCTGTTTCAGCCCCTCTGTTTCTCGCCCTCTGTTTCAGCCCCTCTGTTTCTCGCCCTCTGTTTCTGCCCCTCTGTTTCAGCCCCTCTGTTTCAGCCCCTCTGTTTCTCGCCCCTCTGTTTCAGCCCCTCTGTTTCAGCCCCTCTGTTTCAGCTCCTCTGTTTCTCGCCCTCTGTTTCAGCCCCTCTGTTTCAGCCCCTCTGTTTCAGCCCCTCTGTTTCAGCCCCTCTGTTTCAGCTCCACTGTTTCAGCCCCTCTGTTTCTCGCCCTCTGTTTCTCTCCCTCTGTTTCTCGCCCTCTGTTTCAGCCCCTCTGTTTCAGCCCCTCTGTTTCAGCCCATCTGTTTCAGCCCCTCTGTTTCTCGCCCTCTGTTTCAGCCCCTCTGTTTCAGCCCCTCTGTTTCAGCCCCTCTGTTTCAGCCCCTCTTTTTCAGCCCCTCTGTTTCACCCCTCTGTTTCAGCCCCTCTGTTTCTCGCCCTCTGTTTCAGCCCCTCTGTTTCTCGCCCTCTGTTTCAGCCCCTCTGTTTCAGACCCTCTGTTTCAGCCCATCTGTTTCAGCCCCTCTGTTTCTCGCCCTCTGTTTCAGCCCCTCTCTTTCAGCCCCTCTGTTTCAGCCCCTCTGTTTCAGCCCCTCTGTTTCAGCCCCTCTGTTCCAGCCCCTCTGTTTCTCGCCCTCTGTTTCAGCCCCGCTGTTTTAGCCCCTCTGTTTCAGCCCCTCTGTTTCTCGCACTCTGTTTCTCGCCCTCTGTTTCTCGCCCTCCGTTTCAGCCACTCTGATTCAGCCCCTCTGTTTCAGCCCCTCTGTTTCAGCCCCTCTGTTTCAGCCAAACTGTTTAAGCCCATCTGTTTCT
Source organism: Stegostoma tigrinum (assembly GCF_030684315.1). Classification (NCBI taxonomy): domain Eukaryota; kingdom Metazoa; phylum Chordata; class Chondrichthyes; order Orectolobiformes; family Stegostomatidae; genus Stegostoma; species Stegostoma tigrinum. The sequence continues at coordinate 1,833,808 of NW_026728048.1, read as the reverse complement.
CGCCCTCTGTTTCAGCCCCTCTGTTTCTCGCCCTCTGTTTCTCGCCCTCTGTTTCAGCCACTCTGTTTCTCGCCCTCTGTTTCAGCCCCTCTGTTTCTCGCCCTCTGTTTCTCGCCCTCTGTTTCAGCCACTCTGTTTCAGCCCCTCTGTTTCAGCCCCTCTGTTTCAGCCCCTCTTTTTCAGCCACTCTGTTTCAGTCCCTCTGTTTCAGCCCCTCTGTTTCTCTCCCTCTGTTTCTCGCTCTCTGTTTCTCGCCCTCTGTTTCAGCCCCTCTGTTTCTCGCCCACTGTTTCAGCCCCTCTGTTTCTCGCCCTCTGTTTCAGCCCCTCTGTTTCAGCCCCTCTGTTTCAGCCCCTCTGTTTCAGCCCCACTGTTTCTCGCCCTGTTTTCAGCCCCTCTGTTTCAGCCCCTCTGTTTCTCGCCCTCTGTTTCAGCCCCTCTGTTTCAGCCCCTCTGTTTCAGCCCCTCTGTTTCAGCCACTCTGTTTCAGCCCCTCTGTTTCTGGCCCTCTGTTTCTCGCCCTCTGTTTCTCGCTCTCTGTTTCACGCCCTCTGTTTCTCGCCCTCTGTTTCTCGCCCTCTGTTTCAGCCCCTCTGTTTCACCCCCTCTGTTTCAGCCCCTCTGTTTCTCGCCCTCTGTTTCTCGCCCACTGTTTCTCGCCCTCTGTTTCTCGCCCTCTGTTTCTCGCTCTCTGTTTCACGCACTCTGTATCTCGCCCTCTGTTTCTCGCCCTCTGTATCAGCCCCTCTGTTTCAGCCCCTCTGTTTCAGCCCCTCTGTTTCACCCCTACTGTTTCAGCCCCTCTGTTTCTCGCCCTCTGTTTCAGCCCCTCTGTTTCAGCTCCTCTGTTTCACCCCCTCTGTTTCTGCGACCTCTCTTTCAGCCCCTCTGTTTCAGCCCCTCTGTTTCACCCCCTCTGTTTCAGCCCCTCTGTTTCAGCCCCTCTGTTTCAGCCCCACTCTTTCTCGCCCTCTGTTTCTCGCCCTCTGTTTGTCGCCCTCTGTTTCAGCCCCTCTGTTTCAGCCCCTCTATTTCAGCCCCTTTGTTTCATCCCCTCTGATTCAGCCGCTCTGTTTCAGCTCCACTGTTTCAGCCCCTCTGTTTCTCGCACACTGTTTCTCGCCCTCTGTTTCTCGCCCTCTGTTTCAGCCACTCTGATTCAGCCCCTCTGTTTCAGCCCCTCTGTTTCAGCCCCTCTGTTTCAGCCCCACTGTTTAAGCCCCTCTGTTTCTCGCCCTCTGTTTCAGCCCCTCTGTTTCTCGCCCTCTGTTTCTCGCCCTCTGTTTCAGCCCCTCTGTTTCATCCCCTCTGTTTCAGCCCCTCTGTTTCAGCCCCTCTTTTTCAGCCACTCTGTTTCAGCCCCTCTGTTTCTCGCCCTCTGTTTCTCGCCCTCTGTTTCTCGCCCTCTGTTTCTCGCTCTCTGTTTCTCGCCCTCTGTTTCAGCCCCTCTGTTTCTCGCCCACTGTTTCAGCCCCTCTGTTTCTCGCCCTGTGTTTCAGTCCCTCTGTTTCTCGCCCTCTGTTTCTGCCCCTCTGTTTCAGCCCCTCTGTTTCACACCCTTCTGTTTCAGCCCCTCTGTTTCAGCCCCTCTGTTTCTCGCCCTCGCTTTCTCGCCCTCTGTTTCAGCCCCTCTGTTTCAGCCCCTCTGTTTCAGCCCCTCTGTTTCAGCCCCTCTGTTTCAGCTCCTCTGTTTCTCGCCCTCTGTTTCTCGCCCACTGTTTCTCGCTCTCTGTTTCTCGCCCTCTGTTTCTCGCCCTCTGTTTCTCGCCCTCTGTTTCAGCCCCTCTGTTTCACCCCCTCTGTTTCAGCCCCTCTGTTTCTCGCCCTCTGTTTCCCGCCCTCTGTTTCTCGCCCTCTATTTCTCGCCCTCTGTTTCAGCCCCTCTGTTTCAGCCCCTCTGTTTCAGCCCCTCTGTTTCACCCCCTCTGTTTCAGCCCCTCTGTTTCTCGCCCTCTGTTTCAGCCCCTCTGTTTCAGCTCCTCTGTTTCAGCCCCTCTGTTTCTCGCCCTCTGTTTCTCGCCCTCTGTTTCAGCCCCTCTGTTTCAGCCCCTCTGTTTCAGCCCCTCTGTTTCAGCCCCACTGTTTAATCCCCGCTGTTTCTCGCCCTCTGATCAGCCCCTCTGTTTATCGGCCTCTGTTTCCTCCCTCTGTTTCAGCCCCTCTGTTTCAGCCCCTCTGTTTCAGCCCCTCTGTTTCAGCCCCTCTGTTTCAGCCCCTCTGTTTCTCGAACTCTGTTTCAGCCCCTCTGTTTCAGCCCCTCTGTTTCAGCCCCTCTGTTTCAGCCCCTCTGTTCCAGCCACTCTGTTTCTCGCCCTCTGTTTCAGCCCCGCTGTTTCAGCCCCTCTGTATCAGCCCCTCTGTTTCTCGCACTCGGTTTCTCGCCCTCTGTTTCTCGCCATCTGTTTCAGCCACTCTGAATCAGCCCCTCTGTTTCAGCCCCTCTGTTTCAGCCCCTCTGTTTCAGCCCCACTGTTTAAGCCCCTCTGTTTCTCGCCCTCTGTTTCAGCCCCTCTGTTTCTCGCCCTCTGTTTCTCGCCCTCTGTTTCATCCCCTCTGTTTCAGCCCCTCTGTTTCAGCCCCTCTGTTTCAGCCCCTCTTTTTCAGCCACTATGTTTCAGCCCCTCTGTTTCAGCCTCTCTGTTTCTCGCCCTCTGTTTCTCGCTCTCTGTTTCTCGCCCTCTGTTTCAGCCCCTCTGTTTCTCGCCCACTGTTTCAGCCCCTCTGTTTCTCGCCCTCTGTTTCAGCCCCTCTGTTTCAGCCCCTCTGTTTCAGCCCCACTGTTTCTCGCCCTCTTTTCAGCCCCTCTGTTTCAGCCCCTCTGTTTCTCGCTCTCTGTTTCTCGCCCTCTGTTTCTCGCCCTCTGTTTCTCGCCCTCTGTTTCAGACCCTCTGTTTCACCCCATCTGTTTCAGCCCCTCTGTTTCTCGCCCTCTGTTTCTCGCCCTCTGTTTCTCGCCCTCTGTTTCTCGCCCTCTGTTTCAGCCCCTCTGTTTCAGCCCCTCTGTTTCAGCCCCTCTGTTTCAGCCCCTTTGTTTCTCGCCCTCTGTTTCTCGCCCACTGTTTCTCGCTCTCTGTTTCTCGCCCTCTGTTTCTCGCCCTCTGTTTCTCGCCCTCTGTTTCAGCCCCTCTGTTTCACCCCCTCTGTTTCAGCCCCTCTGTTTCTCGCCCTCTGTTTCTCGCCCTCTGTTTCTCGCCCTCTGTTTCTCGCCCTCTGTTTCACCCACTCTGTTTCAGCCCCTCTGTTTCTCGCCCTCTGTTTCAGCCCCTCTGTTTCAGCTCCTCTGTTTCAGCCCCTCTGTTTCTCGCCCTCTGTTTCAGCCCCTCTGTTTCAGCCCCTCTGTTTCACCCCCTCTGTTTCAGCCCCTCTGTTTCAGCCCCTCTGTTTCAGCCCCACTCTTTCTCGCCCTCTGTTTCTCGCCCTCTGTTTCTCGCCCTCTGTTTCAGCCCCTCTGTTTCAGCCCCTCTGTTTGAGACCCTCTGTTTCAGCCCCTATGTTTCAGCCCCTCTGTTTCAGCCCCTCTGTTTCTCGCCCTCTGTTTCAGCCCCTCTGTTTCAGCCCCTCTGTTTCACCCCTCTGTTTCTCGCCCTCTGTTTCTCGCCCTCTGTTTCAGCCCCTCTGTTTCAGCCCCTCTGTTTCAGCCCCTCTGTTTCAGCCCCTCTGTTTCTCGCAATCTGTTTCTCGCCCTCTGTTTCTCGCCCTCTGTTTCTCGCCCTCTGTTTCAGCCCCTCTGTTTCAGCCCCTCTGTTTCAGCCCCTCTGTTTCAGCCCCATTGTTTAATCCCCGCTGTTTCTCGCCCTCTGATCAGCCCCTCTGTTTATCGGCCTCTGTTTCCTCCCTCTGTTTCAGCCCCTCTGTTTCAGCCCCTCTGTTTCAGCCCCTCTGTTTCAGCCCCTCTTTTTCAGCCACTCTGTTTCAGCCCCTCTGTTTCAGCCCCACTGTTTCTCGCCCTCTGTTTCAGCCCCTCTGTTTCTCGAACTCTGTTTCAGCCCCTCTGTTTCAGCCCCTCTGTTTCAGCCGTTCTGTTTCAGCCCCTCTGTTCCAGCCCCTCTGTTTCTCGCCCTCTGTTTCAGCCCCGCTGTTTCAGCCCCTCTGTATCAGCCCCTATGTTTCTCGCACTCGGTTTCTCGCCCACTGTTTCTCGCCCTCTGTTTCAGCCACTCTGAATCAGCCCCTCTGTTTCAGCCCCTCTGTTTCAGCCCCTCTGTTTCAGCCCCACTGTTTAAGCCCCTCTGTTTCTCGCCCTCTGTTTCAGCCCCTCTGTTTCTCGCCCTCTGTTTCTCGCCCACTGTTTGATCTCCTCTGTTTCAGCCCCTCTGTTTCAGCCCCTTTGTTTCAGCCCCTCTTTTTCAGCCACTCTGTTTCAGCCCCTCTGTTTCAGCCCCTCTGTTTCTCGCCCTCTGTTTCTCGCTCTCTGGTCCTCGCCCTCTGTTTCAGCCCCTCTGTTTCTCGCCCACTGTTTCAGCCCCTCTGTTTCTCGCCGTCTGTTTCAGCCCCTCTGTTTCAGCCCCTCTGTTTCAGCCCCACTGTTTCTCGCCCTCTTTTCAGCCCCTCTGTTTCAGCCCCTCTGTTTCTCGCCCAATGTTTCTGCCCCTCTGTTTCAGCCCCTCTGTTTCAGCCCCTCTGTTTCAGCCCCTCTGTTTCAGCCCCTCTGTTTATCGCCATCTGTTTCTTGCCCTCTGTTTCAGCCCCTCTGTTTCAGCCCCTCTGTTTCAGCCCCTCTGTTTCTCGCCCTCTGTTTCTCACCCTCTGTTTCTCGCTCTCTGTTTCACGCCCTCTGTTTCTCGCCCCCTGTTTCTCGCCCTCTGTTTCAGCCCCTCTGTTTCACCCCCGCTGTTTCAGCCCCTCTGTATCTCGCCCTCTGTTTCTCGCCCTCTGTTTCAGCCCCTCTGTTTCAGCCCCTCTGTTTCAGCCCCACTGTTTCAGCCCCTCTGTTTCACCCCCTCTGTTTCAGCCCCTCTGTTTCTAGCCCTCTGTTTCAGCCCCTCTGTTTCAGCTCCTCTGTTTCAGCCTCTCTGTTTCTCGCCCTCTGTTTCAGCCCCTCTGTTCCAGCCCCTCTGTTTCACCCCCTCTGTTTCAGCCCCTCTGTTTCAGCCCCTCTGTTTCAGCCCCATTCTTTCTCGCCCTCTGTTTCTCGCCCTCTGTTTCTCGCCCTCTGTTTCAGCCCCTCTGTTTCAGCCCCTCTGTTTCAGCCCCTCTGTTTCAGCCCCTCTGTTTCAGCCCCTCTGTTTCTCGCCCTCTGTTTCAGCCCCTCTGTTTCAGCCCCTCTGTTTCAGCCCCTCTGTTTCTCGCCCTCTGTTTCTCGCCCTCTATTTCAGCCCCTCTGTTTCAGCCCCTCTGTTTCAGCCCCTCTGTTTCAGCCACTCTGTTTCAGCCACTCTGTTTCTCGCCCTCTGTTTCTCGCCCTCTGTTTCTTGCCCTCTGTTTCTCGCCCTCTGTTTCAGCCCCTCTGTTTCAGCCCCTCTGTTTCAGCCCCTCTGTTTCAGCTCCTCTGTTTCTCGCCCTCTGTTTCAGCCCCTCTGTTTCAGCCCCTCTGTTTCAGCCCCTCTGTTTCAGCCACTCTGTTTCAGCTCCACTGTTTCAGCCCCTCTGTTTCTCGCCCTCTGTTTCTCTCCCTCTGTTTCTCGCCCTCTGTTTCAGCCCCTCTGTTTCAGCCCCTTTGTTTCAAACAATCTGTTTCAGCCCCTCTGTTTCTCGCCCTCTGTTTCAGCCCCTCTGTTTCAGCCCCTCTGTTTCAACCCCTCTGTTTCTCGCCCTCTGTTTCAGCCCCTCTGTTTCAGCCCCTCTGTTTCTCGCCCTCTGTTTCAGCCCCGCTGTTTCAGCCCCTCTGTTTCAACCCCTCTGTTTCTCGCACTCTGTTTCTCGCCCTCTGTTTCTCGCCCTCTGTTTCAGCCACTCTGATTCAGCCCCTCTGTTTCAGCCCCTCTGTTTCAGCCCCTCTGTTTCAGCCCCACTGTTTAAGCCCCTCTGTTTCTCGTACTCTGTTTCAGCCCCTCTGTTTCAGCCCCTCTGTTTCTCAGCCTCTGTTTCAGCCCCTCTGTTTCGCGCCCTCTGTTTCAGCCCCTCTGTTTCAGCCCCTCTGTTTCAGCCCCTCTGTTTCAGCCACTCTGTTTCTCGCCCTCTGTATCTCGCCCTCTGTTTCTCGCCCTCTGTTTCTCGCACACTGTTTCAGCCCCTCTGTTTCAGCCCCTGTGTTTCAGCCCCTCTGTTTCAGCTCCTCTGTGTCTCGCCCTCTGTTTCAGCCCCTCTGTTTCAGCCCCTCTGTTTCACCCCCTCTGTTTCAGTCCCTCTGTTTTAGACCCACTCTTTCTCGCCCTCTGTTTCTCGCCCTCTGTTTCAGCCCCTCTGTTTCAGCCCCTCTGTTTCAGCCCCTCTGTTTCAGCTCCACTGTTTCAGCCCCTCTGTTTCTCGCCCTCTGTTTCAGCCCCTCTGTTTCTCGCCCTCTGGTTCAGCCCCTCTGTTTCAGCCCCTCTGTTTCAGCCCCTCTGTTTCAGCCCCTCTGTTTCAGCCCCACTGTTTAAGCCCCTCTGTTTCTCGCCCTCTCTTTCAGCCCCTCTGTTTGTCGCCCTCTGTTTGTCGCCCTCTGTTTCAGCCCCTCTGTTTCAGCCCCTCTGTTTCAGCCCCTCTGTTTCAGCCCGTCTTTTTCAGCCACTCTGTTTCAGCCCCTCTGTTTCAGCCCCTCTGTTTCTCGCCCTCTGTTTCTCGCTCTCTGTTTCTCGCCCTCTGTTTCAGCCCCTCTGTTTCTCGCACACTGTTTCAGCCCCTCTGTTTCTCGCCCTCTGTTTCAGCCCCTCTGTTTCTCGCCCTCTGTTCAGCCCCTCTGTTTCAGCCCCTCTGTTTCTCGCCCTCTGTTTCTGCCCCTCTGTTTCAGCCCCTCTGTTTCAGCCCCTCTGTTTCAGCCCCTCTGTTTCTCGCCCTCTGTTTCTCGCCCTCTGTTTCAGCCCCTCTGTTTCAGCCCCTATGTTTCAGCCCCTCTGTTTCAGCCCTTCTGTTTCTCGCCCTCTGTTTCTCGCCCTCTGTTTCTCGCTCTCTTTTTCAGCCCCTCTGTTTCAGCCCCTCTGTTTCTCGCCCTCTGTTTCTCGCCCTCTGTTTCAGCCCCTCTGTTTCAGCCCCTCTGTTTCAGACCCTCTGTTTCAGCCCCTCTGTTTCAGCCCCTCTGTTTCAGCCCCTCTGTTTCTCGCCCTCTGTTTCAGCCCCTCTGTTTCTCGCCCTCTGTTTCAGCCCCTCTGTTTCAGCCCCTCTGTTTCAGCCCATCTGTTTCAGCCCCTCTGTTTCTCGCCCTCTGTTTCAGCCCCTCTGTTTCAGCCCCTCTGTTTCAGCCCCTCTGTTTCAGCCCCTCTTTTTCAGCCCCTCTGTTTCAGCCCCTCAGTTTCAGCCCCTCTGTTTCTCGCCGTCTCTTTCAGCCCCTCTGTTTCTCGCCCTCTGTTTCAGCCCCTCTGTTTCAGCCCGTCATTTTCAGCCCATCTGTTTGAGCCCCTCTGTTTCTCGCCCTCTGTTTCAGCCCCTCTCTTTCAGCCCCTCTGTTTCAGCCCCTCTGTTTCAGCCCCTCTGTTCCAGCCCCTCTGTTTCTCGCCCTCTGTTTCAGCCCCGCTGTTTCAGCCCCTCTGTTTCAGCCCCTCTGTTTCTCGCACTCTGTTTCTCGCCCTCTGTTTCTCGCCCTCCGTTTCAGCCACTCTGATTCAGCCCCTCTGTTTCAGCCCCTCTGTTTCTGCCCCTCTGTTTCTCGCCCTCTGTTTCTCGCCCTCTGTTTCTCGCCCTCTGTTTCTCGCACACTGTTTCAGCCCCTCTGTTTCAGCCCCTCTGTTTCAGCCCCTCTGTTTCAGCTCCTCTGTGTCTCGCCCTCTGTTTCAGCCCCTCTGTTTCAGCCCCTCTGTTTCACCCCCTCTGTTTCAGCCCCTCTGTTTTAGACCCACTCTTTCTCGCCCTCTGTTTCTCGACCTCTGTTTGTCGCCCTCTGTTTCAGCCCCTCTGTTTCAGCCCCTCTGTTTCAGCCCCTCTGTTTCAGCTCCACTGTTTCAGCCCCTCTGTTTCTCGCCCTCTGTTTCAGCCCCTCTGTTTCTCGCCCTCTGGTTCAGCCCCTCTGTTTCAGCCCCTCTGTTTCAGCCCCTCTGTTTCAGCCCCTCTGTTTCAGCCCCACTGTTTTAGCCCCTCTGTTTCTCGCCCTCTCTTTCAGCCCCTCTGTTTCTCGCCCTCTGTTTCTCGCCCTCTGTTTCAGCCCCTCTGTTTCAGCCCCTCTGTTTCAGCCCCTCTGTTTCAGCCCGTCTTTTTCAGCCACTCTGTTTCAGCCCCTCTGTTTCAGCCCCTCTGTTTCTCGCCCTCTGTTTCTCGCTCTCTGTTTCTCGCCCTCTGTTTCAGCCCCTCTGTTTCTCGTGCACTGTTTCAGCCCCTCTGTTTCTCGCCCTCTGTTTCAGCCCCTCTGTTTCAGCCCCTCTGTTTCAGCCCCTCTGTTTCTCGCCCTCTGTTTCTGCCCCTCTGTTTCAGCCCCTCTGTTTCAGCCCCTCTGTTTCAGCCCCTCTGTTTCTCGCCCTCTGTTTCTCGCCCTCTGTTTCAGCCCCTCTGTTTCAGCCCCTCTGTTTCAGCCCCTCTGTTTCTCGCCCTCTGTTTCTGCCCCTCTGTTTCAGCCCCTCTGTTTCAGCCCCTCTGTTTCAGCCCCTCTGTTTCTCGCCCTCTGTTTCTCGCCCTCTGTTTCAGCCCCTCTGTTTCAGCCCCTCTGTTTCAGCCCCTCTGTTTCAGCCCCTCTGTTTCTCGCCCTCTGTTTCTCGCCCTCTCTTTCTCGCTCTCTGTTTCTCGCCCTCTGTTTCTCGCCCTCTGTTTCTCGCCCTCTGTTTCAGCCCCTCTGTTTCAGCCCCTCTGTTTCTGACCCTCTGTTTCAGCCCCTCTGTTTCAGCCCCTCTGTTTCAGCCCTCTGTTTCTCGCCCTCTGTTTCAGCCCCTCTGTTTCAGCCCCTCTGTTTCACCCCTCTGTTTCACGCCCTCTGTTTCTCGCCCTCTGTTTCAGCCCCTCTGTTTCAGCCCCTCTGTTTCAGCCCCTCTGTTTCAGCCCCTCTGTTTCTCGCCATCTGCTTCAGCACCTCTGTTTCAGCCCCTCTGTTTCAGCCCCTCTGTTTCAGCCCCTCTGTTTCAGCCCCACTGTTTCTCGCCCTTTGTTTCTCGTCCTCTGTTTCAGCCCCTCTGTTTCAGCCACTCTGTTTCTCAGCCTCTGTTTCAGCCCCTCTGTTTCTCGCCCTCTGTATCAGCCCCTCTGTTTCAGCCCCTCTGTTTCAGCCCCTCTGTTTCAGCCACTCTGTTTCTCGCCCTCTGTTTCTCGCCCTCTGTTTCTCGCCCTCTGTTTCTCGCCCCTCTGTTTCAGCCCCTCTGTTTCAGCCCCTCTGTTTCAGCTCCTCTGTTTCTCGCCCTCTGTTTCAGCCCCTCTGTTTCAGCCCCTCTGTTTCAGCCCCTCTGTTTCAGCCCCTCTGTTTCAGCTCCACTGTTTCAGCCCCTCTGTTTCTCGCCCTCTGTTTCTCTCCCTCTGTTTCTCGCCCTCTGTTTCAGCCCCTCTGTTTCAGCCCCTCTGTTTCAGCCCATCTGTTTCAGCCCCTCTGTTTCTCGCCCTCTGTTTCAGCCCCTCTGTTTCAGCCCCTCTGTTTCAGCCCCTCTGTTTCAGCCCCTCTTTTTCAGCCCCTCTGTTTCAGCCCCTCAGTTTCAGCCCCTCTGTTTCTCGCCGTCTCTTTCAGCCCCTCTGTTTCTCGCCCTCTGTTTCAGCCCCTCTGTTTCAGCCCCTCAGTTTCAGCCCATCTGTTTCAGCCCCTCTGTTTCTCGCCCTCTGTTTCAGCCCCTCTCTTTCAGCCCCTCTGTTTCAGCCCCTCTGTTTCAGCCCCTCTGTTTCAGCCCCTCTGTTCCAGCCCCTCTGTTTCTCGCCCTCTGTTTCAGCCCCGCTGTTTCAGCCCCTCTGTTTCAGCCCCTCTGTTTCTCGCACTCTGTTTCTCGCCCTCTGTTTCTCGCCCTCCGTTTCAGCCACTCTGATTCAGCCCCTCTGTTTCAGCCCCTCTGTTTCAGCCCCTCTGTTTCAGCCCCACTGTTTAAGACCATCTGTTTCTCGCCCTCTGTTTCAGCCCCTCTGTTCCTCGCCCTCTGTTTCTCGCCCTCTGTTTCAGCCACTCTGTTTCAGCCCCTCTGTTTCAGCCCCTCTGTTTCAGCCCCTCTTTTTCAGCCACTCTGTTTCAGTCCCTCTGTTTCAGCCCCTCTGTTTCTCGCCCTCTGTTTCTCGCTCTCTGTTTCTCGCCCTCTGTTTCAGCCCCTCTGTTTCTCGCCCACTGTTTCAGCCCCTCTGTTTCTCGCCCTCTGTTTCAGCCCCTCTGTTTCAGCCCCTCTGTTTCAGCCCCTCTGTTTCAGCCCCACTGTTTCTCGCCCTCTTTTCAGCCCCTCTGTTTCAGCCCCTCTGTTTCTCGCCCTCTGTTTCAGCCCCTCTGTTTCAGCCCCTCTGTTTTAGCCCCTCTGTTTCAGCCCCTCTGTTTCAGCCCCTCTGTTTCTCGCCCTCTGTTTCTCGCCCACTGTTTCTCGCACTCTGTTTCACGCCCTCTGTTTCTCGCCCTCTGTTTCACGCCCTCTGTTTCAGCCCCTCTGTTTCACCCCCTCTGTTTTAGCCCCTCTGTTTCTCGCCCTCTGTTTCTCGCCCTCTGTTTCTCGCCCTCTGTTTCTCGCTCTCTGTTTCTCGCCCTCTGTTTCAGCCCCTCTGTTTCTCGCCCACTGTTTCAGCCCCTCTGTTTCTCGCCCTCTGTTTCAGCCCCTCTGTTTCAGCCCCTCTGTTTCAGCCCCTCTGTTTCAGCCCCACTGTTTCTCGCCCTCTTTTCAGCCCCTTTGTTTCAGCCCCTCTGTTTCTCGCCCTCTGTTTCAGCCCCTCTGTTTCAGCCCCTCTGTTTTAGCCCCTCTGTTTCAGCCCCTCTGTTTCAGCCCCTCTGTTTCTGGCCCTCTGTTTCTCGCCCTCTGTTTCTCGCTCTCTGTTTCACGCCCTCTGTTTCTCGCCCTCTGTTTCTCGCCCTCTGTTTCAGCCCCTCTGTTTCACCCCCTCTGTTTTAGCCCCTCTGTTTCTCGCCCTCTGTTTCTCGCCCTCTGTTTCTCGCCCTCTGTTTCAGCCCCTCTGTTTCAGCACCTCTGTTTCAGCCCCTCTGTTTCACCCCCTCTGTTTCAGCCCCTCTGTTTCAGCCCCTCTGTTTCAGCCCTTCTGTTTCAGCCCCTCTGTTACAGCCCCTCTGTTTCTCGCCCTCTGTTTCAGCCCCGCTGTTTCAGCCCCTCTGTATCAGCCCCTCTGTTTCTCGCACTCGGTTTCTCGCCCTCTGTTTCTCGCCCTCTGTTTCAGCCACTCTGAATCACACCCTCTGTTTCAGCCCCTCTGTTTCAGCCACTCTGTTTCCGTCCCTCTGTTTCAGCCCCTCTGTTTCACCCCCTCTGTTTCAGCCCCTCTGTTTCTCCCCCTCTGTTTCTCGCCCTCTGTTTCTCGCCCTCTGTTTCAGCCCCTCTGTTTCAGCCCCTCTGTTTCAGCCCCTCTGTTTCAGCCCCTCTGTTTCAGCCCCTCTGTTTCTCGCCCTCTGTTTCAGCCCCTCTGTTTCAGCTCCTCTGTTTCACCCCCTCTGTTTCTGCGCCCTCTGTTTCAGCCCCTCTGTTTCAGCCCCTCTGTTTCACCCCCTCTGTTTCAGCCCCTCTGTTTCAGCCCCTCTGTTTCAGCCCCACTCTTTCTCGCCCTCTGTTTGTCGCCCTCTGTTTGTCGCCCTCTGTTTCAGCCCCTCTGTTTCAGCCCCTCTATTTCAGGCCCTTTGTTTCAGCCCCTCTCTTTCAGCCCCTCTGTTTCAGCTCCACTGTTTCAGCCCCTCTGTTTCTCGCACACTGTTTCTCGCCCTCTGTTTCTCGCCCTCTGTTTCAGCCACTCTGATTCAGCCCCTCTGTTTCAGCCCCTCTGTTTCAGCCCCTCTGTTTCAGCCCCACTGTTTCAGCCCCTCTGTTTCTCGCCCTCTGTTTCTCGCCCTCTATTTCAGCCCCTCTGTTTCAGCCCCTCTGTTTCAGCCCCTCTGTTTCAGCCACTCTGTTTCAGCCACTCTGTTTCTCGCCCTCTGTTTCTCGCCCTCTGTTTCTTGCCCTCTGTTTCTCGCCCTCTGTTTCAGCCCCTCTGTTTCAGCCCCTCTGTTTCAGCCCCTCTGTTTCAGCTCCTCTGTTTCTCGCCCTCTGTTTCAGCCCCTCTGTTTCAGCCCCTCTGTTTCAGCCCCTCTGTTTCAGCCACTCTGTTTCAGCTCCACTGTTTCAGCCCCTCTGTTTCTCGCCCTCTGTTTCTCTCCCTCTGTTTCTCGCCCTCTGTTTCAGCCCCTCTGTTTCAGCCCCTTTGTTTCAAACAATCTGTTTCAGCCCCTCTGTTTCTCGCCCTCTGTTTCAGCCCCTCTGTTTCAGCCCCTCTGTTTCAACCCCTCTGTTTCTCGCCCTCTGTTTCAGCCCCTCTGTTTCAGCCCCTCTGTTTCTCGCCCTCTGTTTCAGCCCCGCTGTTTCAGCCCCTCTGTTTCAACCCCTCTGTTTCTCGCACTCTGTTTCTCGCCCTCTGTTTCTCGCCCTCTGTTTCAGCCACTCTGATTCAGCCCCTCTGTTTCAGCCCCTCTGTTTCAGCCCCTCTGTTTCAGCCCCACTGTTTAAGCCCCTCTGTTTCTCGTACTCTGTTTCAGCCCCTCTGTTTCAGCCCCTCTGTTTCTCAGCCTCTGTTTCAGCCCCTCTGTTTCTCGCCCTCTGTTTCAGCCCCTCTGTTTCAGCCCCTCTGTTTCAGCCCCTCTGTTTCAGCCACTCTGTTTCTCGCCCTCTGTATCTCGCCCTCTGTTTCTCGCCCTCTGTTTCTCGCACACTGTTTCAGCCCCTCTGTTTCAGCCCCTGTGTTTCAGCCCCTCTGTTTCAGCTCCTCTGTGTCTCGCCCTCTGTTTCAGCCCCTCTGTTTCAGCCCCTCTGTTTCACCCCCTCTGTTTCAGTCCCTCTGTTTTAGACCCACTCTTTCTCGCCCTCTGTTTCTCGCCCTCTGTTTCAGCCCCTCTGTTTCAGCCCCTCTGTTTCAGCCCCTCTGTTTCAGCTCCACTGTTTCAGCCCCTCTGTTTCTCGCCCTCTGTTTCAGCCCCTCTGTTTCTCGCCCTCTGGTTCAGCCCCTCTGTTTCAGCCCCTCTGTTTCAGCCCCTCTGTTTCAGCCCCTCTGTTTCAGCCCCACTGTTTAAGCCCCTCTGTTTCTCGCCCTCTCTTTCAGCCCCTCTGTTTGTCGCCCTCTGTTTGTCGCCCTCTGTTTCAGCCCCTCTGTTTCAGCCCCTCTGTTTCAGCCCCTCTGTTTCAGCCCGTCTTTTTCAGCCACTCTGTTTCAGCCCCTCTGTTTCAGCCCCTCTGTTTCTCGCCCTCTGTTTCTCGCTCTCTGTTTCTCGCCCTCTGTTTCAGCCCCTCTGTTTCTCGCACACTGTTTCAGCCCCTCTGTTTCTCGCCCTCTGTTTCAGCCCCTCTGTTTCTCGCCCTCTGTTCAGCCCCTCTGTTTCAGCCCCTCTGTTTCTCGCCCTCTGTTTCTGCCCCTCTGTTTCAGCCCCTCTGTTTCAGCCCCTCTGTTTCAGCCCCTCTGTTTCTCGCCCTCTGTTTCTCGCCCTCTGTTTCAGCCCCTCTGTTTCAGCCCCTATGTTTCAGCCCCTCTGTTTCAGCCCTTCTGTTTCTCGCCCTCTGTTTCTCGCCCTCTGTTTCTCGCTCTCTTTTTCAGCCCCTCTGTTTCAGCCCCTCTGTTTCTCGCCCTCTGTTTCTCGCCCTCTGTTTCAGCCCCTCTGTTTCAGCCCCTCTGTTTCAGACCCTCTGTTTCAGCCCCTCTGTTTCAGCCCCTCTGTTTCAGCCCCTCTGTTTCTCGCCCTCTGTTTCAGCCCCTCTGTTTCTCGCCCTCTGTTTCAGCCCCTCTGTTTCAGCCCCTCTGTTTCAGCCCATCTGTTTCAGCCCCTCTGTTTCTCGCCCTCTGTTTCAGCCCCTCTGTTTCAGCCCCTCTGTTTCAGCCCCTCTGTTTCAGCCCCTCTTTTTCAGCCCCTCTGTTTCAGCCCCTCAGTTTCAGCCCCTCTGTTTCTCGCCGTCTCTTTCAGCCCCTCTGTTTCTCGCCCTCTGTTTCAGCCCCTCTGTTTCAGCCCGTCATTTTCAGCCCATCTGTTTGAGCCCCTCTGTTTCTCGCCCTCTGTTTCAGCCCCTCTCTTTCAGCCCCTCTGTTTCAGCCCCTCTGTTTCAGCCCCTCTGTTCCAGCCCCTCTGTTTCTCGCCCTCTGTTTCAGCCCCGCTGTTTCAGCCCCTCTGTTTCAGCCCCTCTGTTTCTCGCACTCTGTTTCTCGCCCTCTGTTTCTCGCCCTCCGTTTCAGCCACTCTGATTCAGCCCCTCTGTTTCAGCCCCTCTGTTTCTGCCCCTCTGTTTCTCGCCCTCTGTTTCTCGCCCTCTGTTTCTCGCCCTCTGTTTCTCGCACACTGTTTCAGCCCCTCTGTTTCAGCCCCTCTGTTTCAGCCCCTCTGTTTCAGCTCCTCTGTGTCTCGCCCTCTGTTTCAGCCCCTCTGTTTCAGCCCCTCTGTTTCACCCCCTCTGTTTCAGCCCCTCTGTTTTAGACCCACTCTTTCTCGCCCTCTGTTTCTCGACCTCTGTTTGTCGCCCTCTGTTTCAGCCCCTCTGTTTCAGCCCCTCTGTTTCAGCCCCTCTGTTTCAGCTCCACTGTTTCAGCCCCTCTGTTTCTCGCCCTCTGTTTCAGCCCCTCTGTTTCTCGCCCTCTGGTTCAGCCCCTCTGTTTCAGCCCCTCTGTTTCAGCCCCTCTGTTTCAGCCCCTCTGTTTCAGCCCCACTGTTTTAGCCCCTCTGTTTCTCGCCCTCTCTTTCAGCCCCTCTGTTTCTCGCCCTCTGTTTCTCGCCCTCTGTTTCAGCCCCTCTGTTTCAGCCCCTCTGTTTCAGCCCCTCTGTTTCAGCCCGTCTTTTTCAGCCACTCTGTTTCAGCCCCTCTGTTTCAGCCCCTCTGTTTCTCGCCCTCTGTTTCTCGCTCTCTGTTTCTCGCCCTCTGTTTCAGCCCCTCTGTTTCTCGTGCACTGTTTCAGCCCCTCTGTTTCTCGCCCTCTGTTTCAGCCCCTCTGTTTCAGCCCCTCTGTTTCAGCCCCTCTGTTTCTCGCCCTCTGTTTCTGCCCCTCTGTTTCAGCCCCTCTGTTTCAGCCCCTCTGTTTCAGCCCCTCTGTTTCTCGCCCTCTGTTTCTCGCCCTCTGTTTCAGCCCCTCTGTTTCAGCCCCTCTGTTTCAGCCCCTCTGTTTCTCGCCCTCTGTTTCTGCCCCTCTGTTTCAGCCCCTCTGTTTCAGCCCCTCTGTTTCAGCCCCTCTGTTTCTCGCCCTCTGTTTCTCGCCCTCTGTTTCAGCCCCTCTGTTTCAGCCCCTCTGTTTCAGCCCCTCTGTTTCAGCCCCTCTGTTTCTCGCCCTCTGTTTCTCGCCCTCTCTTTCTCGCTCTCTGTTTCTCGCCCTCTGTTTCTCGCCCTCTGTTTCTCGCCCTCTGTTTCAGCCCCTCTGTTTCAGCCCCTCTGTTTCTGACCCTCTGTTTCAGCCCCTCTGTTTCAGCCCCTCTGTTTCAGCCCTCTGTTTCTCGCCCTCTGTTTCAGCCCCTCTGTTTCAGCCCCTCTGTTTCACCCCTCTGTTTCACGCCCTCTGTTTCTCGCCCTCTGTTTCAGCCCCTCTGTTTCAGCCCCTCTGTTTCAGCCCCTCTGTTTCAGCCCCTCTGTTTCTCGCCATCTGCTTCAGCACCTCTGTTTCAGCCCCTCTGTTTCAGCCCCTCTGTTTCAGCCCCTCTGTTTCAGCCCCACTGTTTCTCGCCCTTTGTTTCTCGTCCTCTGTTTCAGCCCCTCTGTTTCAGCCACTCTGTTTCTCAGCCTCTGTTTCAGCCCCTCTGTTTCTCGCCCTCTGTATCAGCCCCTCTGTTTCAGCCCCTCTGTTTCAGCCCCTCTGTTTCAGCCACTCTGTTTCTCGCCCTCTGTTTCTCGCCCTCTGTTTCTCGCCCTCTGTTTCTCGCCCCTCTGTTTCAGCCCCTCTGTTTCAGCCCCTCTGTTTCAGCTCCTCTGTTTCTCGCCCTCTGTTTCAGCCCCTCTGTTTCAGCCCCTCTGTTTCAGCCCCTCTGTTTCAGCCCCTCTGTTTCAGCTCCACTGTTTCAGCCCCTCTGTTTCTCGCCCTCTGTTTCTCTCCCTCTGTTTCTCGCCCTCTGTTTCAGCCCCTCTGTTTCAGCCCCTCTGTTTCAGCCCATCTGTTTCAGCCCCTCTGTTTCTCGCCCTCTGTTTCAGCCCCTCTGTTTCAGCCCCTCTGTTTCAGCCCCTCTGTTTCAGCCCCTCTTTTTCAGCCCCTCTGTTTCAGCCCCTCAGTTTCAGCCCCTCTGTTTCTCGCCGTCTCTTTCAGCCCCTCTGTTTCTCGCCCTCTGTTTCAGCCCCTCTGTTTCAGCCCCTCAGTTTCAGCCCATCTGTTTCAGCCCCTCTGTTTCTCGCCCTCTGTTTCAGCCCCTCTCTTTCAGCCCCTCTGTTTCAGCCCCTCTGTTTCAGCCCCTCTGTTTCAGCCCCTCTGTTCCAGCCCCTCTGTTTCTCGCCCTCTGTTTCAGCCCCGCTGTTTCAGCCCCTCTGTTTCAGCCCCTCTGTTTCTCGCACTCTGTTTCTCGCCCTCTGTTTCTCGCCCTCCGTTTCAGCCACTCTGATTCAGCCCCTCTGTTTCAGCCCCTCTGTTTCAGCCCCTCTGTTTCAGCCCCACTGTTTAAGACCATCTGTTTCTCGCCCTCTGTTTCAGCCCCTCTGTTCCTCGCCCTCTGTTTCTCGCCCTCTGTTTCAGCCACTCTGTTTCAGCCCCTCTGTTTCAGCCCCTCTGTTTCAGCCCCTCTTTTTCAGCCACTCTGTTTCAGTCCCTCTGTTTCAGCCCCTCTGTTTCTCGCCCTCTGTTTCTCGCTCTCTGTTTCTCGCCCTCTGTTTCAGCCCCTCTGTTTCTCGCCCACTGTTTCAGCCCCTCTGTTTCTCGCCCTCTGTTTCAGCCCCTCTGTTTCAGCCCCTCTGTTTCAGCCCCTCTGTTTCAGCCCCACTGTTTCTCGCCCTCTTTTCAGCCCCTCTGTTTCAGCCCCTCTGTTTCTCGCCCTCTGTTTCAGCCCCTCTGTTTCAGCCCCTCTGTTTTAGCCCCTCTGTTTCAGCCCCTCTGTTTCAGCCCCTCTGTTTCTCGCCCTCTGTTTCTCGCCCACTGTTTCTCGCACTCTGTTTCACGCCCTCTGTTTCTCGCCCTCTGTTTCACGCCCTCTGTTTCAGCCCCTCTGTTTCACCCCCTCTGTTTTAGCCCCTCTGTTTCTCGCCCTCTGTTTCTCGCCCTCTGTTTCTCGCCCTCTGTTTCTCGCTCTCTGTTTCTCGCCCTCTGTTTCAGCCCCTCTGTTTCTCGCCCACTGTTTCAGCCCCTCTGTTTCTCGCCCTCTGTTTCAGCCCCTCTGTTTCAGCCCCTCTGTTTCAGCCCCTCTGTTTCAGCCCCACTGTTTCTCGCCCTCTTTTCAGCCCCTTTGTTTCAGCCCCTCTGTTTCTCGCCCTCTGTTTCAGCCCCTCTGTTTCAGCCCCTCTGTTTTAGCCCCTCTGTTTCAGCCCCTCTGTTTCAGCCCCTCTGTTTCTGGCCCTCTGTTTCTCGCCCTCTGTTTCTCGCTCTCTGTTTCACGCCCTCTGTTTCTCGCCCTCTGTTTCTCGCCCTCTGTTTCAGCCCCTCTGTTTCACCCCCTCTGTTTTAGCCCCTCTGTTTCTCGCCCTCTGTTTCTCGCCCTCTGTTTCTCGCCCTCTGTTTCAGCCCCTCTGTTTCAGCACCTCTGTTTCAGCCCCTCTGTTTCACCCCCTCTGTTTCAGCCCCTCTGTTTCAGCCCCTCTGTTTCAGCCCTTCTGTTTCAGCCCCTCTGTTACAGCCCCTCTGTTTCTCGCCCTCTGTTTCAGCCCCGCTGTTTCAGCCCCTCTGTATCAGCCCCTCTGTTTCTCGCACTCGGTTTCTCGCCCTCTGTTTCTCGCCCTCTGTTTCAGCCACTCTGAATCACACCCTCTGTTTCAGCCCCTCTGTTTCAGCCACTCTGTTTCCGTCCCTCTGTTTCAGCCCCTCTGTTTCACCCCCTCTGTTTCAGCCCCTCTGTTTCTCCCCCTCTGTTTCTCGCCCTCTGTTTCTCGCCCTCTGTTTCAGCCCCTCTGTTTCAGCCCCTCTGTTTCAGCCCCTCTGTTTCAGCCCCTCTGTTTCAGCCCCTCTGTTTCTCGCCCTCTGTTTCAGCCCCTCTGTTTCAGCTCCTCTGTTTCACCCCCTCTGTTTCTGCGCCCTCTGTTTCAGCCCCTCTGTTTCAGCCCCTCTGTTTCACCCCCTCTGTTTCAGCCCCTCTGTTTCAGCCCCTCTGTTTCAGCCCCACTCTTTCTCGCCCTCTGTTTGTCGCCCTCTGTTTGTCGCCCTCTGTTTCAGCCCCTCTGTTTCAGCCCCTCTATTTCAGGCCCTTTGTTTCAGCCCCTCTCTTTCAGCCCCTCTGTTTCAGCTCCACTGTTTCAGCCCCTCTGTTTCTCGCACACTGTTTCTCGCCCTCTGTTTCTCGCCCTCTGTTTCAGCCACTCTGATTCAGCCCCTCTGTTTCAGCCCCTCTGTTTCAGCCCCTCTGTTTCAGCCCCACTGTTTCAGCCCCTCTGTTTCTCGCCCTCTGTTTCAGCCCCTCTGTTTCAGCTCCTCTGTTTCACCCCCTCTGTTTCTGCGCCCTCTGTTTCAGCCCCTCTGTTTCAGCCCCTCTGTTTCACCCCCTCTGTTTCAGCCCCTCTGTTTCAGCCCCTCTGTTTCAGCCCCACTCTTTCTCGCCCTCTGTTTCTCGCCCTCTGTTTGTCGCCCTCTGTTTCAGCCCCTCTGTTTCAGCCCCTCTATTTCAGCCCCTTTCTTTCAGCCCCTCTGTTTCAGCCCCTCTGTTTCAGCTCCACTGTTTCAGCCCCTCTGTTTCTCGCACACTGTTTCTCGCCCTCTGTTTCTCGCCCACTGTTTCAGCCACTCTGATTCAGCCCCTCTGTTTCAGGCCCTCTGTTTCAGCCCCTCTGTTTCAGCCCCACTGTTTAAGCCCCTCTGTTTCTCGCCCTCTGTTTCAGCCCCTCTGTTTACCGCCCTCTGTTTCTCGCCCTCTGTTTCAGCCCCTCTGTTTCATCCCCTCTGTTTCAGCCCCTCTGTTTCAGCCCCTCTTTTTCAGCCACTCTGTTTCAGCCCCTCTGTTTCAGCCCCTCTGTTTCTCGCCCTCTGTTTCTCGCTCTCTGTTTCTCGCCCTCTGTTTCAGCCCCTCTGTTTCTCGCCCACTGTTTCAGCCCCTCTGTTTCTCGCCCTGTGTTTCAGCCCTTCTGTTTCAACCCCTCTGTTTCAGCCCCTCTGTTTCAGCCCCTCTGTTTCTCGCCCTCTCTTTCAGCCCCTCTGTTTCAGCCCCTCTGTTTCTCGCCCTCTGTTTCTGCACCTCTGTTTCAGCCCCTCTGTTTCAGACCCTTCTGTTTCAGCCCATCTGTTTCAACCCCTCTGTTTCTCGCCCTCTGTTTCTCGCCCTCTGTTTCAGCCCCTCTGTTTCAGCCCCTCTGTTTCAGCCCCTCTGTTTCTCGCCCTCTGTTTCTCGCTCTCTGTTTCTCGCCCTCTGTTTCTCGCCCTCTGTTTCTCGCCTACTGTTTCAGCCCGTCTGTTTCACCCCCTCTGTTTCAGCCCCTCTGTTTCTCGCCCTCTGTTTCTCGCAATCTGTTTCACGCCCTCTGTTTCTCGCCCTCTGTTTCAGCCCCTCTGTTTCAGCCCCTCTGTTTCAGCCCCTCTGTTTCACCCCCTCTGTTTCAGCTCCTCTGTTTCTCGCCGTCTGTTTCAGCCCCTCTGTTTCAGCTCCTCTGTTTCAGCCCCTCTGTTTCTCGGCCTCTGTTTCAGCCCCTCTGTTTCAGCCCCTCTGTTTCACCCCCTCTGTTTCATCCCCTCTGTTTCAGCCCCTCTGTTTCAGCCCCACTCTTTCTCGCCCTCTGTTTCTCGCCCTCTGTTTCTCGCCCTCTGTTTCAGCCCCTCTGTTTCAGCCCCTCTGTTTCAGCCCCTCTGTTTCAGCCCCTCTGTTTCAGCCCCTCTGTTTCTCGCCCTCTGTTTCAGCCCCTCTGTTTCAGCCCCTCTGTTTCACCCCTCTGTTTCTCGCCCTCTGTTTCTCGCCCTCTGTTTCAGCCCCTCTGTTTCAGCCCCTCTGTTTCAGCCCCTCTGTTTCTCGCCGTCTGTTTCTCGCAATCTGTTTCTCGCCCTCTGTTTATCGGCCTCTGTTTCTCGCCATCTGTTTCAGCCCCTCTGTTTCAGCCCCTCTGTTTCAGCCCCCCTGTTTCAGCACCTCTTTTTCAGCCCCTCTGTTTCAGCCCCTCTGTTTCAGCCCCTCTGTTTCTCGCCCTCTGTTTCAGCCCCTCTGTTTCTCGAACTCTGTTTCAGCTCCTCTGTTTCAGCCCCTCTGTTTCAGCCCATCTATTTCAGCCCCTCTGTTTCTCGCCCTCTGTTTCAGCCCCTCTCTTTCAGCCCCTCTGTTTCAGCCCCTCTGTTTCAGCCCCTCTGTTTCAGCCCCTCTGTTCCAGCCCCTCTGTTTCTCGCCCTCTGTTTCAGCCCCGCTGTTTCAGCCCCTCTGTATCAGCCCCTCTGTTTCTCGCACTCTGTTTCAGCCTCTCTGTTTCTCGACCTCTTTTTCAGCCCCTCTGTTTCAGCCCCTCTCTTTCAGCCCCTCTGTTTCTCGCCCTCTGTTTCTCGCCCTCTGTTTCAGCCCCTCTGTTTCAGCCCCTCTGTTTCAGCCCCTCTGTTTCAGCCCCTCTGTTTCTCGCAATCTGTTTCTCGCCCTCTGTTTATCGGCCTCTGTTTCTCGCCATCTGTTTCAGCCCCTCTGTTTCAGCCCCTCTGTTTCAGCCCCCCTGTTTCAGCCCCTCTTTTTCAGCCCCTCTGTTTCAGCCCCTCTGTTTCAGCCCCTCTGTTTCTCGCCCTCTGTTTCAGCCCCTCTGTTTCTCGAACTCTGTTTCAGCCCCTCTGTTTCACCCCCTCTGTTTCAGCCCATCTGTTTCAGCCCCTCTGTTTCTCGCCCTCTGTTTCAGCCCCTCTCTTTCAGCCCGTCTGTTTCAGCCCCTCTGTTTCAGCCCCTCTGTTTCAGCCCCTCTGTTCCAGCCGCTCTGTTTCTCGCCCTCTTTTTCAGCCCCTCTGTTTCAGCCCCACTGTTTCTCGCCCTCTTTTCAGCCCCTCTGTTTCAGCCCCTCTGTTTCTCGCCCTCTGTTTCAGCCCCTCTGTTTCAGCCCCTCTGTTTTAGCCCCTCTGTTTCAGCCCCTCTGTTTCAGCCCCTCTGTTTCTCGCCCTCTGTTTCTCGCCCTCTGTTTCTCGCTCTCTGTTTCACGCCCTCTGTTTCTCGCCCTCTGTTTCTCGCCCTCTGTTTCAGCCCCTCTGTTTCACACCCTCTGTTTTAGCCCCTCTGTTTCTCGCCCTCTGTTTCTCGCCCTCTGTTTCTCGCCCTCTGTTTCAGCCCCTCTGTTTCAGCCCCTCTGTTTCAGCCCCTCTGTTTCACCCCCTCTGTTTCAGCCCCTCTGTTTCAGCCCCTCTGTTTCAGCCCTTCTGTTTCAGCCCCTCTGTTACAGCCACTCTGTTTCTCGCCCTCTGTTTCAGCCCCGCTGTTTCAGCCCCTCTGTATGAGCCCCTCTGTTTCTCGCACTCGGTTTCTCGCCCTCTGTTTCTCGCCCTCTGTTTCAGCCACTCTGAATCAGCCCCTCTGTTTCAGCCCCTCTGTTTCAGCCACTCTGTTTCAGTCCCTCTGTTTCAGCCCCTCTGTTTCACCCCCTCTGTTTCAGCCCCTCTGTTTCTCCCCCTCTGTTTCTCGCCCTCTGTTTCTCGCCCTCTGTTTCAGCCCCTCTGTTTCAGCCCCTCTGTTTCAGCCCCTCTGTTTCAGCCCCTCTGTTTCAGCCCCTCTGTTTCAGCCCCTCTGTTTCTCGCCCTTTGTTTCAGCTCCTCTGTTTCAGCTCCTCTGTTTCACCCCCTCTGTTTCTGCGCCCTCTGTTTCAGCCCCTCTGTTTCAGCCCCTCTGTTTCACCCCCTCTGTTTCAGCCCCTCTGTTTCAGCCCCTCTGTTTCAGCCCCACTCTTTCTCGCCCTCTGTTTCTCGCCCTCTGTTTGTCGCCCTCTGTTTCAGCCCCTCTGTTTCAGCCCCTCTGTTTCAGCCCCTTTGTTTCAGCCCCTCTCTTTCAGCCCCTCTGTTTCAGCTCCACTGTTTCAGCCCCTCTGTTTCTCGCACACTGTTTCTCGCCCTCTGTTTCTCGCCCTCTGTTTCAGCCACTCTGATTCAGCCCCTCTGTTTCAGCCCCTCTGTTTCAGCCCCTCTGTTTCAGCCCCATTGTTTCAGCCCCTCTGTTTCTCGCCCTCTGTTTCAGCCCCTCTGTTTCAGCTCCTCTGTTTCACCCCCTCTGTTTCTGCGCCTTCTGTTTCAGCCCCTCTGTTTCTCGCCCACTGTTTCAGCCCCTCTGTTTCTCGCCCTGTGTTTCAGCCCTTCTGTTTCAACCCCTCTGTTTCAGCCCCTCTGTTTCAGCCCCTCTGTTTCTCGCCCTCTCTTTCAGCCCCTCTGTTTCAGCCCCTCTGTTTCTCGCCCTCTGTTTCTGCACCTCTGTTTCAGCCCCTCTGTTTCAGACCCTTCTGTTTCAGCCCATCTGTTTCAACCCCTCTGTTTCTCGCCCTCTGTTTCTCGCCCTCTGTTTCAGCCCCTCTGTTTCAGCCCCTCTGTTTCAGCCCCTCTGTTTCTCGCCCTCTGTTTCTCGCTCTCTGTTTCTCGCCCTCTGTTTCTCGCCCTCTGTTTCTCGCCTACTGTTTCAGCCCGTCTGTTTCACCCCCTCTGTTTCAGCCCCTCTGTTTCTCGCCCTCTGTTTCTCGCCCTCTGTTTCACGCCCTCTGTTTCTCGCCCTCTGTTTCAGCCCCTCTGTTTCAGCCCCTCTGTTTCAGCCCCTCTGTTTCACCCCCTCTGTTTCAGCTCCTCTGTTTCTCGCCGTCTGTTTCAGCCCCTCTGTTTCAGCTCCTCTGTTTCAGCCCCTCTGTTTCTCGGCCTCTGTTTCAGCCCCTCTGTTTCAGCCCCTCTGTTTCACCCCCTCTGTTTCATCCCCTCTGTTTCAGCCCCTCTGTTTCAGCCCCACTCTTTCTCGCCCTCTGTTTCTCGCCCTCTGTTTCTCGCCCTCTGTTTCAGCCCCTCTGTTTCAGCCCCTCTGTTTCAGACCCTCTGTTTCAGCCCCTCTGTTTCAGCCCCTCTGTTTCAGCCCCTCTGTTTCTCGCCCTCTGTTTCAGCCCCTCTGTTTCAGCCCCTCTGTTTCACCCCTCTGTTTCTCGCCCTCTGTTTCTCGCCCTCTGTTTCAGCCCCTCTGTTTCAGCCCCTCTGTTTCAGCCCCTCTGTTTCTCGCCGTCTGTTTCTCGCAATCTGTTTCTCGCCCTCTGTTTATCGGCCTCTGTTTCTCGCCATCTGTTTCAGCCCCTCTGTTTCAGCCCCTCTGTTTCAGCCCCCCTGTTTCAGCACCTCTTTTTCAGCCCCTCTGTTTCAGCCCCTCTGTTTCAGCCCCTCTGTTTCTCGCCCTCTGTTTCAGCCCCTCTGTTTCTCGAACTCTGTTTCAGCTCCTCTGTTTCAGCCCCTCTGTTTCAGCCCATCTGTTTCAGCCCCTCTGTTTCTCGCCCTCTGTTTCAGCCCCTCTCTTTCAGCCCCTCTGTTTCAGCCCCTCTGTTTCAGCCCCTCTGTTTCAGCCCCTCTGTTCCAGCCCCTCTGTTTCTCGCCCTCTGTTTCAGCCCCGCTGTTTCAGCCCCTCTGTATCAGCCCCTCTGTTTCTCGCACTCTGTTTCAGCCTCTCTGTTTCTCGACCTCTTTTTCAGCCCCTCTGTTTCAGCCCCTCTCTTTCAGCCCCTCTGTTTCTCGCCCTCTGTTTCTCGCCCTCTGTTTCAGCCCCTCTGTTTCAGCCCCTCTGTTTCAGCCCCTCTGTTTCAGCCCCTCTGTTTCTCGCAATCTGTTTCTCGCCCTCTGTTTATCGGCCTCTGTTTCTCGCCATCTGTTTCAGCCCCTCTGTTTCAGCCCCTCTGTTTCAGCCCCCCTGTTTCAGCCCCTCTTTTACAGCCCCTCTGTTTCAGCCCCTCTGTTTCAGCCCCTCTGTTTCTCGCCCTCTGTTTCAGCCCCTCTGTTTCTCGAACTCTGTTTCAGCCCCTCTGTTTCACCCCCTCTGTTTCAGCCCATCTGTTTCAGCCCCTCTGTTTCTCGCCCTCTGTTTCAGCCCCTCTCTTTCAGCCCGTCTGTTTCAGCCCCTCTGTTTCAGCCCCTCTGTTTCAGCCCCTCTGTTCCAGCCGCTCTGTTTCTCGCCCTCTTTTTCAGCCCCTCTGTTTCAGCCCCACTGTTTCTCGCCCTCTTTTCAGCCCCTCTGTTTCAGCCCCTCTGTTTCTCGCCCTCTGTTTCAGCCCCTCTGTTTCAGCCCCTCTGTTTTAGCCCCTCTGTTTCAGCCCCTCTGTTTCAGCCCCTCTGTTTCTCGCCCTCTGTTTCTCGCCCTCTGTTTCTCGCTCTCTGTTTCACGCCCTCTGTTTCTCGCCCTCTGTTTCTCGCCCTCTGTTTCAGCCCCTCTGTTTCACACCCTCTGTTTTAGCCCCTCTGTTTCTCGCCCTCTGTTTCTCGCCCTCTGTTTCTCGCCCTCTGTTTCAGCCCCTCTGTTTCAGCCCCTCTGTTTCAGCCCCTCTGTTTCAGCCCCTCTGTTTCACCCCCTCTGTTTCAGCCCCTCTGTTTCAGCCCCTCTGTTTCAGCCCTTCTGTTTCAGCCCCTCTGTTACAGCCACTCTGTTTCTCGCCCTCTGTTTCAGCCCCGCTGTTTCAGCCCCTCTGTATGAGCCCCTCTGTTTCTCGCACTCGGTTTCTCGCCCTCTGTTTCTCGCCCTCTGTTTCAGCCACTCTGAATCAGCCCCTCTGTTTCAGCCCCTCTGTTTCAGCCACTCTGTTTCAGTCCCTCTGTTTCAGCCCCTCTGTTTCACCCCCTCTGTTTCAGCCCCTCTGTTTCTCCCCCTCTGTTTCTCGCCCTCTGTTTCTCGCCCTCTGTTTCAGCCCCTCTGTTTCAGCCCCTCTGTTTCAGCCCCTCTGTTTCAGCCCCTCTGTTTCAGCCCCTCTGTTTCAGCCCCTCTGTTTCTCGCCCTTTGTTTCAGCTCCTCTGTTTCAGCTCCTCTGTTTCACCCCCTCTGTTTCTGCGCCCTCTGTTTCAGCCCCTCTGTTTCAGCCCCTCTGTTTCACCCCCTCTGTTTCAGCCCCTCTGTTTCAGCCCCTCTGTTTCAGCCCCACTCTTTCTCGCCCTCTGTTTCTCGCCCTCTGTTTGTCGCCCTCTGTTTCAGCCCCTCTGTTTCAGCCCCTCTGTTTCAGCCCCTTTGTTTCAGCCCCTCTCTTTCAGCCCCTCTGTTTCAGCTCCACTGTTTCAGCCCCTCTGTTTCTCGCACACTGTTTCTCGCCCTCTGTTTCTCGCCCTCTGTTTCAGCCACTCTGATTCAGCCCCTCTGTTTCAGCCCCTCTGTTTCAGCCCCTCTGTTTCAGCCCCATTGTTTCAGCCCCTCTGTTTCTCGCCCTCTGTTTCAGCCCCTCTGTTTCAGCTCCTCTGTTTCACCCCCTCTGTTTCTGCGCCTTCTGTTTCAGCCCCTCTGTTTCAGCCCCTCTGTTTCACCCCCTCTGTTTCAGCCCCTCTGTTTCAGCCCCTCTGTTTCAGCCCCACTCTTTCTCGCCCATTGTTTCTCGCCCTCTGTTTGTCGCCCTCTGTTTCAGCCCCTCTGTTTCAGCCCCTCTATTTCAGCCCCTTTCTTTCAGCCCCTCTGTTTCAGCCCCTCTGTTTCAGCTCCACTGTTTCAGCCCCTCTGTTTCTCGCACACTGTTTCTCGCCCTCTGTTTCTCGCCCTCTGTTTCAGCCACTCTGATTCAGCCCCTCTGTTTCAGGCCCTCTGTTTCAGCCCCTCTGTTTCAGCCCCACTGTTTAAGCCCCTCTGTTTCTCGCCCTCTGTTTCAGCCCCTCTGTTTCCCGCCCTCTGTTTCTCGCCCTCTGTTTCAGCCCCTCTGTTTCATCCCCTCTGTTTCAGCCCCTCTGTTTCAGCCCCTCTTTTTCAGCCACTCTGTTTCAGCCCCTCTGTTTCAGCCCCTCTGTTTCTCGCCCTCTGTTTCTCGCTCTCTGTTTCTCGCCCTCTGTTTCAGCCCCTCTGTTTCTCGCCCACTGTTTCAGCCCCTCTGTTTCTCTCCCTGTGTTTCAGCCCCTCTGTTTCAACCCCTCTGTTTCAGCCCCTCTGTTTCAGCCCCTCTGTTTCTCGCCCTCTCTTTCAGCCCCTCTGTTTCAGCCCCTCTGTTTCTCGCCCTCTGTTTCTGCCCCTCTGTTTCAGCCCCTCTGTTTCAGACCCTTCTGTTTCAGCCCCTCTGTTTCAACCCCTCTGTTTCTCGCCCTCTGTTTCTCGCCCTCTGTTTCAGCCCCTCTGTTTCAGCCCCTCTGTTTCAGCCCCTCTGTTTCAGCCCCTCTGTTTCAGCCCCTCTGTTTCTCGCCCTCTGTTTCTCGCTCTCTGTTTCTCGCCCTCTGTTTCTCGCCCTCTGTTTCTCGCCCTCTGTTTCTCGCCCTCTGTTTCAGCCCCTCTGTTTCAGCCCCTCTGTTTCAACCCCTCTGTTTCTCGCCCTCTGTTTCTCGCCCTCTGTTTTAGCCCCTCTGTTTCAGCCCCTCTGTTTCAGCCCCTCTGTTTCAGCCACTCTGTTTCAGCTCCACTGTTTCAGCCCCTCTGTTTCTCGCCCTCTGTTTCTCTCCCTCTGTTTCTCGCCCTCTGTTTCAGCCCCTCTGTTTCAGCCCCTTTGTTTCAGCCAATCTGTTTCAGCCCCTCTGTTTCTCGCCCTCTGTTTCAGCCCCTCTGTTTCAGCCCCTCTGTTTCAGCCACTCTGTTTCTCGCCCTCTGTTTCAGCCCCTCTGTTTCAGCCCCTCTGTTTCTCGCCCTCTGTTTCAGCCCCGCTGTTTCAGCCCCTCTGTTTCAACCCCTCTGTTTCTCGCACTCTGTTTCTCGCCCTCTGTTTCACGCCCTCTGTTTCAGCCACTCTGTTTCAGCCCCTCTGTTTCAGCCCCTCTGTTTCAGCCCCTCTGTTTCAGCCCCACTGTTTAAGCCCCTCTGTTTCTCGTACTCTGTTTCAGCCCCTCTGTTTCAGCCCCTCTGTTTCTCAGCCTCTGTTTCAGCCCCTCTGTTCCTCGCCCTCTGTTTCAGCCCCTCTGTTTCAGCCCCTCTGTTTCAGCCCCTCTGTTTCAGCCACTCTGTTTCTCGCCCTCTGTATCTCGCCCTCTGTTTCTCGCCCTCTGTTTCTCGCACACTGTTTCAGCCCCTCTGTTTCAGCTCCTCTGTGTCTCGCCCTCTGTTTCAGCCCCTCTGTTTCAGCCCCTCTGTTTCACCCCCTCTGTTTCAGCCCCTCTGTTTTAGACCCACTCTTTCTCGCCCTCTGTTTCACGCCCTCTGTTTCAGCCACTCTGTTTCAGCCCCTCTGTTTCAGCCCCTCTGTTTCAGCCCCTCTGTTTCAGCCCCACTGTTTAAGCCCCTCTGTTTCTCGTACTCTGTTTCAGCCCCTCTGTTTCAGCCCCTCTGTTTCTCAGCCTCTGTTTCAGCCCCTCTGTTCCTCGCCCTCTGTTTCAGCCCCTCTGTTTCAGCCCCTCTGTTTCAGCCCCTCTGTTTCAGCCACTCTGTTTCTCGCCCTCTGTATCTCGCCCTCTGTTTCTCGCCCTCTGTTTCTCGCACACTGTTTCAGCCCCTCTGTTTCAGCTCCTCTGTGTCTCGCCCTCTGTTTCAGCCCCTCTGTTTCAGCCCCTCTGTTTCACCCCCTCTGTTTCAGCCCCTCTGTTTTAGACCCACTCTTTCTCGCCCTCTGTTTCTCGCCCTCTGTTTCAGCCCCTCTGTTTCAGCCCCTCTGTTTCAGCCCCTCTGTTTCAGCTCCACTGTTTCAGCCCCTCTGTTTCTCGCCCTCTGTTTCAGCCCCTCTGTTTCTCGCCCTCTGGTTCAGCCCCTCTGTTTCAGCCCCTCTGTTTCAGCCCCTCTGTTTCAGCCCCTCTGTTTCAGCCCCACTGTTTAAGCCCCTCTGTTTCTCGCCCTCTCTTTCAGCCCCTCTGTTTCTCGCCCTCTGTTTCTCGCCCACTGTTTCAGCCCCTCTGTTTCAGCCCCTCTGTTTCAGACCCTCTGTTTCAGCCCGTCTTTTTCAGCCACTCTGTTTCAGACCCTCTGTTTCAGCCCCTCTGTTTCTCGCCCTCTGTTTCTCGCTCTCTGTTTCTCGCCCTCTGTTTCAGCCCCTCTGTTTCTCGCACACTGTTTCAGCCCCTTTGTTTCTCGCCCTCTGTTTCAGCCCCTCTGTTTCAGCCCCTCTGTTTCAGCCCCTCTGTTTCAGCCCCTCTGTTTCTCGCCCTCTGTTCAGCCCCTCTGTTTCAGACCCTCTGTTTCTCGCCCTCTGTTTCTGCCCCTCTGTTTCAGCCCCTCTGTTTCAGCCCCTCTGTTTCAGCCCCTCTGTTTCTCGCCCTCTGTTTCTCGCCCTCTGTTTCAGCCCCTCTGTTTCAGCCCCTATGTTTCAGCCCCTCTGTTTCAGCCCCTCTGTTTCTCGCCCTCTGTTTCTCGCCCTCTGTTTCTCGCTCTCTGTTTCAGCCCCTCTGTTTCAGCCCCTCTGTTTCTCGCCCTCTGTTTCTCGCCCTCTGTTTCAGCCCCTCTGTTTCAGCCCCTCTGTTTCAGACCCTCTGTTTCAGCCACTCTGTTTCAGCCCCTCTGTTTCAGCCCCTCTGTTTCTCGCCCTCTGTTTCAGCCCCTCTGTTTCTCGCCCTCTGTTTCAGCCCCTCTGTTTCAGCCCCTCTGTTTCAGCCCATCTGTTTCAGCCCCTCTGTTTCTCGCCCTCTGTTTCAGCCCCTCTGTTTCAGCCCCTCTGTTTCAGCCCCTCTGTTTCAGCCCCTCTTTTTCAGCCCCTCTGTTTCAGCCCCTCTGTTTCTCGCCCAATGTTTCAGCCACTCTGTTTCTCGCCCTGTGTTTCAGCCCCTCTGTTTCAACCCCTCTGTTTCAGCCCCTCTGTTTCAGCCCCTCTGTTTCTCGCCCTCTCTTTCAGCCCCTCTGTTTCAGCCCCTCTGTTTCTCGCCCTCTGTTTCTGCCCCTCTGTTTCAGCCCCTCTGTTTCAGACCCTTCTGTTTCAGCCCCTCTGTTTCAACCCCTCTGTTTCTCGCCCTCTGTTTCTCGCCCTCTGTTTCAGCCCCTCTGTTTCAGCCCCTCTGTTTCAGCCCCTCTGTTTCAGCCCCTCTGTTTCAGCCCCTCTGTTTCTCGCCCTCTGTTTCTCGCTCTCTGTTTCTCGCCCTCTGTTTCTCGCCCTCTGTTTCAGCCCCTCTGTTTCTCGCCCTCTGTTTCAGCCCCTCTGTTTCAGCCCCTCTGTTTCAACCCCTCTGTTTCTCGCCCTCTGTTTCTCGCCCTCTGTTTTAGCCCCTCTGTTTCAGCCCCTCTGTTTCAGCCCCTCTGTTTCAGCCACTCTGTTTCAGCTCCACTGTTTCAGCCCCTCTGTTTCTCGCCCTCTGTTTCTCTCCCTCTGTTTCTCGCCCTCTGTTTCAGCCCCTCTGTTTCAGCCCCTTTGTTTCAGCCAATCTGTTTCAGCCCCTCTGTTTCTCGCCCGCTGTTTCAGCCCCTCTGTTTCAGCCCCTCTGTTTCAGCCACTCTGTTTCTCGCCCTCTGTTTCAGCCCCTCTGTTTCAGCCCCTCTGTTTCTCGCCCTCTGTTTCAGCCCCGCTGTTTCAGCCCCTCTGTTTCAACCCCTCTGTTTCTCGCACTCTGTTTCTCGCCCTCTGTTTCACGCCCTCTGTTTCAGCCACTCTGTTTCAGCCCCTCTGTTTCAGCCCCTCTGTTTCAGCCCCTCTGTTTCAGCCCCACTGTTTAAGCCCCTCTGTTTCTCGTACTCTGTTTCACCCCCTCTGTTTCAGCCCCTCTGTTTCTCAGCCTCTGTTTCAGCCCCTCTGTTTCTCGCCCTCTGTTTCAGCCCCTCTGTTTCAGCCCCTCTGTTTCAGCCCCTCTGTTTCAGCCCCTCTGTTTCTCGCCCTCTGTATCTCGCCCTCTGTTTCTCGCCCTCTGTTTCTCGCACACTGTTTCAGCCCCTCTGTTTCAGCCCCTCTGTTTCAGCCCCTCTGTTTCAGCTCCTCTGTGTCTCGCCCTCTGTTTCAGCCCCTCTGTTTCAGCCCCTCTGTTTCACCCCCTCTGTTTCAGCCCCTCTGTTTTAGACCCACTCTTTCTCGCCCTCTGTTTCTCGCCCTCTGTTTCAGCCCCTCTGTTTCAGCCCCTCTGTTTCAGCTCCTCTGTTTCAGCTCCACTGTTTCAGCCCCTCTGTTTCTCGCCCTCTGTTTCAGCCCCTCTGTTTCTCGCCCACTGGTTCAGCCCCTCTGTTTCAGCCCCTCTGTTTCAGCCCCTCTGTTTCAGCCCCTCTGTTTCAGCCCCACTGTTTAAGCCCCTCTGTTTCTCGCCCTCTCTTTCAGCCCCTCTGTTTCTCGCCCTCTGTTTCTCGCCCACTGTTTCAGCCCCTCTGTTTCAGCCCCTCTGTTTCAGCCCCTCTGTTTCAGCCCGTCTTTTTCAGCCACTCTGTTTCAGACCCTCTGTTTCAGCCCCTCTGTTTCTCGCCCTCTGTTTCTCGCTCTCTGTTTCTCGCCCACTGTTTCAGCCCCTCTGTTTCTCGCACACTGTTTCAGCCCCTCTGTTTCTCGCCCTCTGTTTCAGCCCCTCTGTTTCAGCCCCTCTGTTTCAGCCCCTCTGTTTCTCGCCCTCTGTTCAGCCCCTCTGTTTTAGACCCTCTGTTTCTCGCCCTCTGTTTCTGCCCCTCTGTTTCAGCCCCTCTGTTTCAGCCCCTCTGTTTCAGCCCCTCTGTTTCTCGCCCTCTGTTTCTCGCCCTCTGTTTCAGCCCCTCTGTTTCAGCCCCTATGTTTCAGCCCCTCTGTTTCAGCCCCTCTGTTTCTCGCCCTCTGTTTCTCGCCCTCTGTTTCTCGCCCTCTGTTTCAGCCCCTCTGTTTCAGCCCCTATGTTTCAGCCCCTCTGTTTCAGCCCCTCTGTTTCTCGCCCTCTGTTTCTCGCCCTCTGTTTCTCGCCCTCTGTTTCAGCCCCTCTGTTTCAGCCCCTCTGTTTCAGACCCTCTGTTTCAGCCCCTCTGTTTCAGCCCCTCTGTTTCTCGCCCTCTGTTTCAGCCCCTCTGTTTCTCGCCCTCTGTTTCAGCCCCTCTGTTTCAGCCCCTCTGTTTCAGCCCATCTGTTTCAGCCCCTCTGTTTCTCGCCCTCTGTTTCAGCCCCTCTGTTTCAGCCCCTCTGTTTCAGCCCCTCTGTTTCAGCCCCTCTTTTTCAGCCCCTCTGTTTCAGCCCCTCAGGTTCAGCCCCTCTGTTTCTCGCCGTCTCTTTCAGCCCCTCTGTTTCTCGCCCTCTGTTTCAGCCCCTCTGTTTCAGCCCCTCAGTTTCAGCCCATCTGTTTGAGCCCCTCTGTTTCTCGCCCTCTGTTTCAGCCCCTCTCTTTCAGCCCCTCTGTTTCAGCCCCTCTGTTTCAGCCCCTCTGTTCCAGCCCCTCTGTTTCTCGCCCTCTGTTTCAGCCCCGCTGTTTCAGCCCCTCTGTTTCAGCCCCTCTGTTTCTCGCACTCTGTTTCTCGCCCTCTGTTTCTCGCCCTCCGTTTCAGCCACTCTGATTCAGCCCCTCTGTTTCAGCCCCTCTGTTTCAGCCCCTCTGTTTCAGCCCCACTGTTTAAGACCATCTGTTTCTCGCCCTCTGTTTCAGCCCCTCTGTTTCTCGCCCTCTGTTTCTCGCCCTCTGTTTCAGCCACTCTGTTTCAGCCCCTCTGTTTCACCCCCTCTGTTTCAGCCCCTCTTTTTCAGCCACTCTGTTTCAGTCCCTCTGTTTCAGCCCCTCTGTTTCTCGCCCTCTGTTTCTCGCTCTCTGTTTCTCGCCCTCTGTTTCAGCCCCTCTGTTTCTCGCCCACTGTTTCAGCCCCTCTGTTTCTCGCCCTCTGTTTCAGCCCCTCTGTTTCAGCCCCTCTGTTTCAGCCCCTCTGTTTCAGCCCCACTGTTTCTCGCCCTCTTTTCAGCCCCTCTGTTTCAGCCCCTCTGTTTCTCGCCCTCTGTTTCAGCCCCTCTGTTTCAGCCCCTCTGTTTTAGCCTCTCTGTTTCAGCCCCTCTGTTTCAGCCCCTCTGTTTCTCGCCCTCTGTTTCTCGCCCTCTGTTTCTCGCACTCTGTTTCAGCCCCTCTGTTTCTCGCCCTCTGTTTCAGCCCCTCTGTTTCAGCCCCTCTGTTTCTCGCCGTCTGTTTCTCGCAATCTGTTTCTCGCCCTCTGTTTATCGGCCTCTGTTTCTCGCCATCTGTTTCAGCCCCTCTGTTTCAGCCCCTCTGTTTCAGCCCCCCTGTTTCAGCCCCTCTTTTTCAGCCCCTCTGTTTCAGCCCCTCTGTTTCAGCCCCTCTGTTTCCCGCAATCTGTTTCAGCCCCTCTGTTTCTCGAACTCTGTTTCAGCCCCTCTGTTTCAGCCCCTCTGTTTCAGCCCATCTGTTTCAGCCCCTCTGTTTCTCGCCCTCTGTTTCAGCCCCTCTCTTTCAGCCCCTCTGTTTCAGCCCCTCTGTTTCAGCCCCTCTGTTTCAGCCCCTCTGTTCCAGCCCCTCTGTTTCTCGCCCTCTGTTTCTGCCCCTCTGTTTCAGCCCCTCTGTTTCAGACCCTTCTGTTTCAGGCCCTCTGTTTCAACCCCTCTGTTTCTCGCCCTCTGTTTCTCGCCCTCTGTTTCAGCCCCTCTGTTTCAGCCCCTCTGTTTCAGCCCCTCTGTTTCAGCCCCTCTGTTTCAGCCCCTCTGTTTCTCGCCCTCTGTTTCTCGCTCTCTGTTTCTCGCCCTCTGTTTCTCGCCCTCTGTTTCTCGCCCTCTGTTTCTCGCCCTCTGTTTCAGCCCCTCTGTTTCAGCCCCTCTGTTTCAACCCCTCTGTTTCTCGCCCTCTGTTTCTCGCCCTCTGTTTTAGCCCCTCTGTTTCAGCCCCTCTGTTTCAGCCCCTCTGTTTCAGCCACTCTGTTTCAGCTCCACTGTTTCAGCCCCTCTGTTTCTCGCCCTCTGTTTCTCTCCCTCTGTTTCTCGCCCTCTGTTTCAGCCCCTCTGTTTCAGCCCCTTTGTTTCAGCCAATCTGTTTCAGCCCCTCTGTTTCTCGCCCTCTGTTTCAGCCCCTCTGTTTCAGCCCCTCTGTTTCAGCCACTCTGTTTCTCGCCCTCTGTTTCAGCCCCTCTGTTTCAGCCCCTCTGTTTCTCGCACTCTGTTTCAGCCCCGCTGTTTCAGCCCCTCTGTTTCAACCCCTCTGTTTCTCGCACTCTGTTTCTCGCCCTCTGTTTCACGCCCTCTGTTTCAGCCACTCTGTTTCAGCCCCTCTGTTTCAGCCCCTCTGTTTCAGCCCCTCTGTTTCAGCCCCACTGTTTAAGCCCCTCTGTTTCTCGTACTCTGTTTCAGCCCCTCTGTTTCAGCCCCTCTGTTTCTCAGCCTCTGTTTCAGCCCCTCTGTTTCTCGCCCTCTGTTTCAGCCCCTCTGTTTCAGCCCCTCTGTTTCAGCCCCTCTGTTTCAGCCACTCTGTTTCTCGCCCTCTGTATCTCGCCCTCTGTTTCTCGCCCTCTGTTTCTCGCACACTGTTTCAGCCCCTCTGTTTCAGCCCCTCTGTTTCAGCCCCTCTGTTTCAGCTCCTCTGTGTCTCGCCCTCTGTTTCAGCCCCTCTGTTTCAGCCCCTCTGTTTCACCCCCTCTGTTTCAGCCCCTCTGTTTTAGACCCACTCTTTCTCGCCCTCTGTTTCTCGCCCTCTGTTTCAGCCCCTCTGTTTCAGCCCCTCTGTTTCAGCCCCTCTGTTTCAGCTCCACTGTTTCAGCCCCTCTGTTTCTCGCCCTCTGTTTCAGCCCCTCTGTTTCTCGCCCTCTGGTTCAGCCCCTCTGTTTCAGCCCCTCTGTTTCAGCCCCTCTGTTTCAGCCCCTCTGTTTCAGCCCCACTGTTTAAGCCCCTCTGTTTCTCGCCCTCTCTTTCAGCCCCTCTGTTTCTCGCCCTCTGTTTCTCGCCCACTGTTTCAGCCCCTCTGTTTCAGCCCCTCTGTTTCAGCCCCTCTGTTTCAGCCCGTCTTTTTCAGCCACTCTGTTTCAGACCCTCTGTTTCAGCCCCTCTGTTTCTCGCCCTCTGTTTCTCGCTCTCTGTTTCTCGCCCTCTGTTTCAGCCCCTCTGTTTCTCGCACACTGTTTCAGCCCCTTTGTTTCTCGCCCTCTGTTTCAGCCCCTCTGTTTCAGCCCCTCTGTTTCAGCCCCTCTGTTTCAGCCCCTCTGTTTCTCGCCCTCTGTTCAGCCCCTCTGTTTCAGACCCTCTGTTTCTCGCCCTCTGTTTCTGCCCCTCTGTTTCAGCCCCTCTGTTTCAGCCCCTCTGTTTCAGCCCCTCTGTTTCTCGCCCTCTGTTTCTCGCCCTCTGTTTCAGCCCCTCTGTTTCAGCCCCTATGTTTCAGCCCCTCTGTTTCAGCCCCTCTGTTTCTCGCCCTCTGTTTCTCGCCCTCTGTTTCTCGCTCTCTGTTTCAGCCCCTCTGTTTCAGCCCCTCTGTTTCTCGCCCTCTGTTTCTCGCCCTCTGTTTCAGCCCCTCTGTTTCAGCCCCTCTGTTTCAGACCCTCTGTTTCAGCCACTCTGTTTCAGCCCCTCTGTTTCAGCCCCTCTGTTTCTCGCCCTCTGTTTCAGCCCCTCTGTTTCTCGCCCTCTGTTTCAGCCCCTCTGTTTCAGCCCCTCTGTTTCAGCCCATCTGTTTCAGCCCCTCTGTTTCTCGCCCTCTGTTTCAGCCCCTCTGTTTCAGCCCCTCTGTTTCAGCCCCTCTGTTTCAGCCCCTCTTTTTCAGCCCCTCTGTTTCAGCCCCTCTGTTTCTCGCCCTCTGTTTCTCGCTCTCTGTTTCTCGCCCTCTGTTTCAGCCCCTCTGTTTCTCGCCCACTGTTTCAGCCCCTCTGTTTCTCGCCCTGTGTTTCAGCCCCTCTGTTTCAACCCCTCTGTTTCAGCCCCTCTGTTTCAGCCCCTCTGTTTCTCGCCCTCTCTTTCAGCCCCTCTGTTTCAGCCCCTCTGTTTCTCGCCCTCTGTTTCTGCCCCTCTGTTTCAGCCCCTCTGTTTCAGACCCTTCTGTTTCAGCCCCTCTGTTTCAACCCCTCTGTTTCTCGCCCTCTGTTTCTCGCCCTCTGTTTCAGCCCCTCTGTTTCAGCCCCTCTGTTTCAGCCCCTCTGTTTCAGCCCCTCTGTTTCAGCCCCTCTGTTTCTCGCCCTCTGTTTCTCGCTCTCTGTTTCTCGCCCTCTGTTTCTCGCCCTCTGTTTCAGCCCCTCTGTTTCTCGCCCTCTGTTTCAGCCCCTCTGTTTCAGCCCCTCTGTTTCAACCCCTCTGTTTCTCGCCCTCTGTTTCTCGCCCTCTGTTTTAGCCCCTCTGTTTCAGCCCCTCTGTTTCAGCCCCTCTGTTTCAGCCACTCTGTTTCAGCTCCACTGTTTCAGCCCCTCTGTTTCTCGCCCTCTGTTTCTCTCCCTCTGTTTCTCGCCCTCTGTTTCAGCCCCTCTGTTTCAGCCCCTTTGTTTCAGCCAATCTGTTTCAGCCCCTCTGTTTCTCGCCCTCTGTTTCAGCCCCTCTGTTTCAGCCCCTCTGTTTCAGCCACTCTGTTTCTCACCCTCTGTTTCAGCCCCTCTGTTTCAGCCCCTCTGTTTCTCGCCCTCTGTTTCAGCCCCGCTGTTTCAGCCCCTCTGTTTCAACCCCTCTGTTTCTCGCACTCTGTTTCTCGCCCTCTGTTTCACGCCCTCTGTTTCAGCCACTCTGTTTCAGCCCCTCTGTTTCAGCCCCTCTGTTTCAGCCCCTCTGTTTCAGCCCCACTGTTTAAGCCCCTCTGTTTCTCGTACTCTGTTTCAGCCCCTCTGTTTCAGCCCCTCTGTTTCTCAGCCTCTGTTTCAGCCCCTCTGTTTCTCGCCCTCTGTTTCAGCCCCTCTGTTTCAGCCCCTCTGTTTCAGCCCCTCTGTTTCAGCCCCTCTGTTTCTCGCCCTCTGTATCTCGCCCTCTGTTTCTCGCCCTCTGTTTCTCGCACACTGTTTCAGCCCCTCTGTTTCAGCCCCTCTGTTTCAGCCCCTCTGTTTCAGCTCCTCTGTGTCTCGCCCTCTGTTTCAGCCCCTCTGTTTCAGCCCCTCTGTTTCACCCCCTCTGTTTCAGCCCCTCTGTTTTAGACCCACTCTTTCTCGCCCTCTGTTTCTCGCCCTCTGTTTCAGCCCCTCTGTTTCAGCCCCTCTGTTTCAGCCCCTCTGTTTCAGCTCCACTGTTTCAGCCCCTCTGTTTCTCGCCCTCTGTTTCAGCCCCTCTGTTTCTCGCCCACTGGTTCAGCCCCTCTGTTTCAGCCCCTCTGTTTCAGCCCCTCTGTTTCAGCCCCTCTGTTTCAGCCCCACTGTTTAAGCCCCTCTGTTTCTCGCCCTCTCTTTCAGCCCCTCTGTTTCTCGCCCTCTGTTTCTCGCCCACTGTTTCAGCCCCTCTGTTTCAGCCCCTCTGTTTCAGCCCCTCTGTTTCAGCCCGTCTTTTTCAGCCACTCTGTTTCAGACCCTCTGTTTCAGCCCCTCTGTTTCTCGCCCTCTGTTTCTCGCTCTCTGTTTCTCGCCCTCTGTTTCAGCCCCTCTGTTTCTCGCACACTGTTTCAGCCCCTTTGTTTCTCGCCCTCTGTTTCAGCCCCTCTGTTTCAGCCCCTCAGTTTCAGCCCCTCTGTTTCTCGCCCTCTGTTCAGCCCCTCTGTTTCAGACCCTCTGTTTCTCGCCCTCTGTTTCTGCCCCTCTGTTTCAGCCCCTCTGTTTCAGCCCCTCTGTTTCAGCCCCTCTGTTTCTCGCCCTCTGTTTCTCGCCCTCTGTTTCAGCCCCTCTGTTTCAGCCCCTATGTTTCAGCCCCTCTGTTTCAGCCCCTCTGTTTCTCGCCCTCTGTTTCTCGCCCTCTGTTTCTCGCTCTCTGTTTCAGCCCCTCTGTTTCAGCCCCTCTGTTTCTCGCCCTCTGTTTCTCGCCCTCTGTTTCAGCCCCTCTGTTTCAGCCCCTCTGTTTCAGACCCTCTGTTTCAGCCCCTCTGTTTCAGCCCCTCTGTTTCAGCCCCTCTGTTTCTCGCCCTCTGTTTCAGCCCCTCTGTTTCTCGCCCTCTGTGTCAGCCCCTCTGTTTCAGCCCCTCTGTTTCAGCCCATCTGTTTCAGCCCCTCTGTTTCTCGCCCTCTGTTTCAGCCCCTCTGTTTCAGCCCCTCTGTTTCAGCCCCTCTGTTTCAGCCCCTCTTTTTCAGCCCCTCTGTTTCAGCCCCTCAGGTTCAGCCCCTCTGTTTCTCGCCGTCTCTTTCAGCCCCTCTGTTTCTCGCCCTCTGTTTCAGCCCCTCTGTTTCAGCCCCTCAGTTTCAGCCCATCTGTTTGAGCCCCTCTGTTTCAACCCCTCTGTTTCAGCCCCTCTCTTTCAGCCCCTCTGTTTCAGCCCCTCTGTTTCAGCCCCTCTGTTCCAGCCCCTCTGTTTCTCGCCCTCTGTTTCAGCCCCGCTGTTTCAGCCCCTCTGTTTCAGCCCCTCTGTTTCTCGCACTCTGTTTCTCGCCCTCTGTTTCTCGCCCTCCGTTTCAGCCACTCTGATTCAGCCCCTCTGTTTCAGCCCCTCTGTTTCAGCCCCTCTGTTTCAGCCCCACTGTTTAAGACCATCTGTTTCTCGCCCTCTGTTTCAGCCCCTCTGTTTCTCGCCCTCTGTTTCTCGCCCTCTGTTTCAGCCACTCTGTTTCAGCCCCTCTGTTTCAGCCCCTCTGTTTCAGCCCCTCTTTTTCAGCCACTCTGTTTCAGTCCCTCTGTTTCAGCCCCTCTGTTTCTCGCCCTCTGTTTCTCGCTCTCTGTTTCTCGCCCTCTGTTTCAGCCCCTCTGTTTCTCGCCCACTGTTTCAGCCCCTCTGTTTCTCGCCCTCTGTTTCAGCCCCTCTGTTTCAGCCCCTCTGTTTCAGCCCCTCTGTTTCAGCCCCACTGTTTCTCGCCCTCTTTTCAGCCCCTCTGTTTCAGCCCCTCTGTTTCTCGCCCTCTGTTTCAGCCCCTCTGTTTCAGCCCCTCTGTTTTAGCCCCTCTGTTTCAGCCCCTCTGTTTCAGCCCCTCTGTTTCTCGCCCTCTGTTTCTCGCCCTCTGTTTCTCGCACTCTGTTTCACTCCCTCTGTTTCTCGCCCTCTGTTTCTCGCCCTCTGTTTCAGCCCCTCTGTTTCACCCCCTCTGTTTTAGCCCCTCTGTTTCTCGCCCTATGTTTCTCGCCCTCTGTTTCTCGCCCTCTGTTTCTCGCTCTCTGTTTCTCGCCCTCTGTTTCAGCCCCTCTGTTTCTCGCCCACTGTTTCAGCCCCTCTGTTTCTCGCCCTCTGTTTCAGCCCCTCTGTTTCAGCCCCTCTGTTTCAGCCGGGCAGTTTCAGCCCCACTGTTTCTCGCCCTCTTTTCAGCCCCTCTGTTTCAGCCCCTCTGTTTCTCGCCCTCTGTTTCAGCCCCTCTGTTTCAGGCCCTCTGTTTTAGACCCTCTGTTTCAGCCCCTCTGTTTCAGCCCCTCTGTTTCTCGCCCTCTGTTTCTCGCCCTCTGTTTCTCGCTCTCTGTTTCACGCCCTCTGTTTCTCGCCCTCTGTTTCTCGCCCTCTGTTTCAGCCCCTCTGTTTCACCCCCTCTGTTTTAGCCCCTCTGTTTCTCGCCCTCTGTTTCTCGCCCTCTGTTTCTCGCCCTCTGTTTCTCGCACACTGTTTCAGCCCCTCTGTTTCAGCCCCTCTGTTTCAGCCCCACTGTTTCTCGCCCTCTGTTTCTCTCCCTCTGTTTCTCGCCCTCTGTTTCAGCCCCTCTGTTTCACCCCCTCTGTTTCAGCCCCTCTGTTTTAGACCCACTCTTTCTCGCCCTCTGTTTCTCGCCCTCTGTTTCTCGCCCTCTGTTTCAGCCCCTCTGTTTCACCCCCTCTGTTTTAGCCCCTCTGTTTCTCGCCCTCTGTTTCTCGCCCTCTGTTTCTCGCCCTCTGTTTCTCGCACACTGTTTCAACACCTCTGTTTCAGCTCCTCTGTGTCTCGCCCTCTGTTTCAGCCCCTCTGTTTCAGCCCCTCTGTTTCACCCCCTCTGTTTCAGCCCCTCTGTTTTAGACCCACTCTTTCTCGCCCGCTGTTTCTCGACCTCTGTTTGTCGCCCTCTGTTTCAGCCCCTCTGTTTCAGCCCCTCTGTTTCAGCCCCTCTGTTTCAGCTCCACTGTTTCAGCCCCTCTGTTTCTCGCCCTCTGTTTCTCGCCCTCTGTTTCTCGCTCTCTGTTTCTCGCCCTCTGTTTCAGCCCCTCTGTTTCTCGCCCACTGTTTCAGCCCCTCTGTTTCTCGCCCTCTGTTTCAGCCTCTCCTTTTCAGCCCCTCTGTTTCAGCCCGTCTGTTTCAGCCCCACTGTTTCTCGCCCTCTTTTCAGCCCCTCTGTTTCAGCCCCTCTGTTTCTCGCCCTCTGTTTCAGCCCCTCTGTTTCAGGCCCTCTGTTTTAGCCCCTCTGTTTCAGCCCCTCTGTTTCAGCCCCTCTGTTTCTCGCCCTCTGTTTCTCGCCCTCTGTTTCTCGCTCTCTGTTTCACGCCCTCTGTTTCTCGCCCTCTGTTTCTCGCCCTCTGTTTCAGCCCCTCTGTTTCACCCCCTCTGTTTTAGCCCCTCTGTTTCTCGCCCTCTGTTTCTCGCCCTCTGTTTCTCGCCCTCTGTTTCTCGCACACTGTTTCAGCCCCTCTGTTTCAGCCCCTCTGTTTCAGCCCCACTGTTTCTCGCCCTCTGTTTCTCTCCCTCTGTTTCTCGCCCTCTGTTTCAGCCCCTCTGTTTCACCCCCTCTGTTTCAGCCCCTCTGTTTTAGACCCACTCTTTCTCGCCCTCTGTTTTTCGCCCTCTGTTTCTCGCCCTCTGTTTCAGCCCCTCTGTTTCACCCCCTCTGTTTTAGCCCCTCTGTTTCTCGCCCTCTGTTTCTCGCCCTCTGTTTCTCGCCCTCTGTTTCTCGCACACTGTTTCAGCCCCTCTGTTTCAGCTCCTCTGTGTCTCGCCCTCTGTTTCAGCCCCTCTGTTTCAGCCCCTCTGTTTCACCCCCTCTGTTTCAGCCCCTCTGTTTTAGACCCACTCTTTCTCGCCCGCTGTTTCTCGACCTCTGTTTGTCGCCCTCTGTTTCAGCCCCTCTGTTTCAGCCCCTCTGTTTCAGCCCCTCTGTTTCAGCTCCACTGTTTCAGCCCCTCTGTTTCTCGCCCTCTGTTTCAGCCCCTCTGTTTATCGGCCTCTGGTTCAGTCCCTCTGTTTCAGCCCCTCTGTTTCAGCCCCTCTGTTTCAGCCCCTCTGTTTCAGCCCCACTGTTTAAGCCCCTCTGTTTCTCGCCCTCTCTTTCAGCCCCTCTGTTTCTCGCCCTCTGTTTCTCGCCCTCTGTTTCAGCCCCTCTGTTTCAGCCCCTCTGTTTCAGCCCCTCTGTTTCAGCCCGTCTTTTTCAGCCACTCTGTTTCAGCCCCTCTGTTTCAGCCCCTCTGTTTCTCGCCCTCTGTTTCTCGCTCTCTGTTTCTCGCCCTCTGTTTCAGCCCCTCTGTTTCTCGCGCACTGTTTCAGCCCCTCTGTTTCTCGCCCTCTGTTTCAGCCCCTCTGTTTCAGCCCCTCTGTTTCAGCCCCTCTGTTTCAGCCCCTCTGTTTCTCGCCCTCTGTTCAGCCCCTCTGTTTCAGCCCCTCTGTTTCTCGCCCTCTGTTTCTGCCCCTCTGTTTCAGCCCCTCTGTTTCAGCCCCTCTGTTTCAGCCCCTCTGTTTCTCGCCCTCTGTTTCTCGCCCTCTGTTTCAGCCCGTCTGTTTCAGCCCCTCTGTTTCAGCCCCTCTGTTTCAGCCCCTCTGTTTCTCGCCCTCTGTTTCTCGCCCTCTCTTTCTCGCTCTCTGTTTCTCGCCCTCTGTTTCTCGCCCTCTGTTTCTCGCCCTCTGTTTCTCGCCCTCTGTTTCTCACCCTCTGTTTCAGCCCCTCTGTTTCAGCCCCTCTGTTTCTCGCCGTCTGTTTCTCGCAATCTGTTTCTCGCCCTCTGTTTATCGGCCTCTGTTTCTCGCCATCTGTTTCAGCCCCTCTGTTTCAGCCCCTCTGTTTCAGCCCCCCTGTTTCAGCCCCTCTTTTTCAGCCCCTCTGTTTCAGCCCCTCTGTTTCAGCCCCTCTGTTTCTCGCAATCTGTTTCAGCCCCTCTGTTTCTCGAACTCTGTTTCAGCCCCTCTGTTTC
Source organism: Stegostoma tigrinum (assembly GCF_030684315.1). Taxonomy (NCBI): domain Eukaryota; kingdom Metazoa; phylum Chordata; class Chondrichthyes; order Orectolobiformes; family Stegostomatidae; genus Stegostoma; species Stegostoma tigrinum. The sequence goes on along the minus strand of NW_026728048.1, from coordinate 1,792,607 downwards.
AGCCCCGCTGTTTCAGCCCATCTGTTTCAGCCCCTCTGTTTCTCGCCCTCTGTTTCAGCCCCTCTCTTTCAGCCCCTCTGTTTCAGCCCCTCTGTTTCAGCCCCTCTGTTTCAGCCCCTCTGTTCCAGCCCCTCTGTTTCTCGCCCTCTGTTTCTGCCCCTCTGTTTCAGCCCCTCTGTTTCAGACCCTTCTGTTTCAGCCCCTCTGTTTCAACCCCTCTGTTTCTCGCCCTCTGTTTCTCGCCCTCTGTTTCAGCCCCTCTGTTTCAGCCCCTCTGTTTCAGCCCCTCTGTTTCAGCCCCTCTGTTTCAGCCCCTCTGTTTCTCGCCCTCTGTTTCTCGCTCTCTGTTTCTCGCCCTCTGTTTCTCGCCCTCTGTTTCTCGCCCTCTGTTTCTCTCCCTCTGTTTCAGCCCCTCTGTTTCAGCCCCTCTGTTTCAACCCCTCTGTTTCTCGCCCTCTGTTTCTCGCCCTCTGTTTTAGCCCCTCTGTTTCAGCCCCTCTGTTTCAGCCCCTCTGTTTCAGCCACTCTGTTTCAGCTCCACTGTTTATCGGCCTCTGGTTCAGTCCCTCTGTTTCAGCCCCTCTGTTTCAGCCCCTCTGTTTCTCGCCCTCTGTTTCTCGCCCTCTGTTTCAGCCCCTCTGTTTCAGCCCCTCTGTTTCAGCCCCTCTGTTTCAGCCCCTCTGTTTCAGCCCCTCTGTTTCTCGCCCTCTGTTTCTCGCTCTCTGTTTCTCGCCCTCTGTTTCTCGCCCTCTGTTTCTCGCCCTCTGTTTCTCTCCCTCTGTTTCAGCCCCTCTGTTTCAGCCCCTCTGTTTCAACCCCTCTGTTTCTCGCCCTCTGTTTCTCGCCCTCTGTTTTAGCCCCTCTGTTTCAGCTCCACTGTTTCAGCCCCTCTGTTTCTCGCCCTCTGTTTCAGCCCCTCTGTTTATCGGCCTCTGGTTCAGTCCCTCTGTTTCAGCCCCTCTGTTTCAGCCCCTCTGTTTCAGCCCCTCTGTTTCAGCCCCACTGTTTAAGCCCCTCTGTTTCTCGCCCTCTCTTTCAGCCCCTCTGTTTCTCGCCCTCTGTTTCTCGCCCTCTGTTTCAGCCCCTCTGTTTCAGCCCCTCTGTTTCAGCCCCTCTGTTTCAGCCCGTCTTTTTCAGCCACTCTGTTTCAGCCCCTCTGTTTCAGCCCCTCTGTTTCTCGCCCTCTGTTTCTCGCTCTCTGTTTCTCGCCCTCTGTTTCAGCCCCTCTGTTTCTCGCGCACTGTTTCAGCCCCTCTGTTTCTCGCCCTCTGTTTCAGCCCCTCTGTTTCAGCCCCTCTGTTTCAGCCCCTCTGTTTCAGCCCCTCTGTTTCTCGCCCTCTGTTCAGCCCCTCTGTTTCAGCCCCTCTGTTTCTCGCCCTCTGTTTCTGCCCCTCTGTTTCAGCCCCTCTGTTTCAGCCCCTCTGTTTCTCGCCCTCTGTTTCAGCCCGTCTGTTTCAGCCCCTCTGTTTCAGCCCCTCTGTTTCAGCCCCTCTGTTTCTCGCCCTCTGTTTCTCGCCCTCTCTTTCTCGCTCTCTGTTTCTCGCCCTCTGTTTCTCGCCCTCTGTTTCTCGCCCTCTGTTTCTCGCCCTCTGTTTCAGCCCCTCTGTTTCAGCCCCTCTGTTTCTCGCCGTCTGTTTCTCGCAATCTGTTTCTCGCCCTCTGTTTATCGGCCTCTGTTTCTCGCCATCTGTTTCAGCCCCTCTGTTTCAGCCCCTCTGTTTCAGCCCCCCTGTTTCAGCCCCTCTTTTTCAGCCCCTCTGTTTCAGCCCCTCTGTTTCAGCCCCTCTGTTTCCCGCAATCTGTTTCAGCCCCTCTGTTTCTCGAACTCTGTTTCAGCCCCTCTGTTTCAGCCCCTCTGTTTCAGCCCATCTGTTTCAGCCCCTCTGTTTCTCGCCCCCTGTTTCAGCCCCTCTTTTTCAGCCCCTCTGTTTCAGCCCCTCTGTTTCAGCCCCTCTGTTTCCCGCAATCTGTTTCAGCCCCTCTGTTTCTCGAACTCTGTTTCAGCCCCTCTGTTTCAGCCCCTCTGTTTCAGCCCATCTGTTTCAGCCCCTCTGTTTCTCGCCCACTGTTTCTCGCCCTCTGTTTCAGCCCCTCTGTTTCAGCCCCTCTGTTTGAGCCCCTCTGTTTCAGCCCCTCTGTTTCAGCCACTCTGTTTCTCGCCCTCTGTTTCTCGCCCTCTGTTTCTCGCTCTCTGTTTCTCGCCCTCTGTTTCTCGCCCTCTGTTTCTCGCCCTCTGTTTCAGCCCCTCTGTTTCAGCCCCTCTGTTTCAGACCCTCTGTTTCAGCCCCTCTGTTTCAGCCCCTCTGTTTCAGCCCCTCTGTTTCTCGCAATCTGTTTCAGCCCCTCTGTTTCTCGAACTCTGTTTCAGCCCCTCTGTTTCAGCCCCTCTGTTTCAGCCCATCTGTTTCAGCCCCTCTGTTTCTCGCCCTCTGTTTCAGCCCCTCTCTTTCAGCCCCTCTGTTTCAGCCCCTCTGTTTCAGCCCCTCTGTTTCAGCCCCTCTGTTCCAGCCCCTCTGTTTCTCGCCCTCTGTTTCTGCCCCTCTGTTTCAGCCCCTCTGTTTCAGACCCTTCTGTTTCAGCCCCTCTGTTTCAACCCCTCTGTTTCTCGCCCTCTGTTTCTCGCCCTCTGTTTCAGCCCCTCTGTTTCAGCCCCTCTGTTTCAGCCCCTCTGTTTCAGCCCCTCTGTTTCAGCCCCTCTGTTTCTCGCCCTCTGTTTCTCGCTCTCTGTTTCTCGCCCTCTGTTTCTCGCCCTCTGTTTCTCGCCCTCTGTTTCTCTCCCTCTGTTTCAGCCCCTCTGTTTCAGCCCCTCTGTTTCAACCCCTCTGTTTCTCGCCCTCTGTTTCTCGCCCTCTGTTTTAGCCCCTCTGTTTCAGCCCCTCTGTTTCAGCCCCTCTGTTTCAGCCACTCTGTTTCAGCTCCACTGTTTCAGCCCCTCTGTTCCTCGCCCTCTGTTTCTCTCCCTCTGTTTCTCGCCCTCTGTTTCAGCCCCTCTGTTTCAGCCCCTTTGTTTCAGCCAATCTGTTTCAGCCCCTCTGTTTCTCGCCCTCTGATTCAGCCCCTCTGTTTCAGCCCCTCTGTTTCAGCCACTCTGTTTCTCGCCCTCTGTTTCAGCCCCTCTGTTTCAGCCCCTCTGTTTCTCGCCCTCTGTTTCAGCCCCGCTGTTTCAGCCCCTCTGTTTCAACCCCTCTGTTTCTCGCACTCTGTTTCTCGCCCTCTGTTTCACGCCCTCTGTTTCAGCCACTCTGTTTCAGCCCCTCTGTTTCAGCCCCTCTGTTTCAGCCCCTCTGTTTCAGCCCCACTGTTTAAGCCCCTCTGTTTCTCGTACTCTGTTTCAGCCCCTCTGTTTCAGCCCCTCTGTTTCTCAGCCTCTGTTTCAGCCCCTCTGTTTCTCGCCCTCTGTTTCAGCCCCTCTGTTTCAGCCCCTCTGTTTCAGCCCCTCTGTTTCAGCCACTCTGTTTCTCGCCCTCTGTATCTCGCCCTCTGTTTCTCGCCCTCTTTTTGTCGCACACTGTTTCAGCCCCTCTGTTTCAGCCCCTCTGTTTCAGCCCCTCTGTTTCAGCTCCTCTGTGTCTCGCCCTCTGTTTCAGCCCCTCTGTTTCAGCCCCTCTGTTTCACCCCCTCTGTTTCAGCCCCTCTGTTTTAGACCCACTCTTTCTCGCCCTCTGTTTCTCGCCCTCTGTTTCAGCCCCTCTGTTTCAGCCCCTCTGTTTCAGCCCCTCTGTTTCAGCTCCACTGTTTCAGCCCCTCTGTTTCTCGCCCTCTGTTTCAGCCCCTCTGTTTCTCGCCCTCTGGTTCAGCCCCTCTGTTTCAGCCCCTCTGTTTCAGCCCCTCTGTTTCAGCCCCTCTGTTTCAGCCCCACTGTTTAAGCCCCTCTGTTTCTCGCCCTCTCTTTCAGCCCCGCTGTTTCTCGCCCTCTGTTTCTCGCCCACTGTTTCAGCCCCTCTGTTTCAGCCCCTCTGTTTCAGCCCCTCTGTTTCAGCCCGTCTTTTTCAGCCACTCTGTTTCAGACCCTCTGTTTCAGCCCCTCTGTTTCTCGCCCTCTGTTTCTCGCTCTCTGTTTCTCGCCCTCTGTTTCAGCCCCTCTGTTTCTCGCACACTGTTTCAGCCCCTTTGTTTCTCGCCCTCTGTTTCAGCCCCTCTGTTTCAGCCCCTCTGTTTCAGCCCCTCTGTTTCAGCCCCTCTGTTTCTCGCCCTCTGTTCAGCCCCTCTGTTTCAGACCCTCTGTTTCTCGCCCTCTGTTTCTGCCCCTCTGTTTCAGCCCCTCTGTTTCAGCCCCTCTGTATCAGCCCCTCTGTTTCTCGCCCTCTGTTTCTCGCCCTCTGTTTCAGCCCCTCTGTTTCAGCCCCTATGTTTCAGCCCCTCTGTTTCAGCCCCTCTGTTTCTCGCCCTCTGTTTCTCGCCCTCTGTTTCTCGCTCTCTGTTTCAGCCCCTCTGTTTCAGCCCCTCTGTTTCTCGCCCTCTGTTTCTCGCCCTCTGTTTCAGCCCCTCTATTTCAGCCCCTCTGTTTCAGACCCTCTGTTTCAGCCACTCTGTTTCAGCCCCTCTGTTTCAGCCCCTCTGTTTCTCGCCCTCTGTTTCAGCCCCTCTGTTTCTCGCCCTCTGTTTCAGCCCCTCTGTTTCAGCCCCTCTGTTTCAGCCCATCTGTTTCAGCCCCTCTGTTTCTCGCCCTCTGTTTCAGCCCCTCTGTTTCAGCCCCTCTGTTTCAGCCCCTCTGTTTCAGCCCCTCTTTTTCAGCCCCTCTGTTTCAGCCCCTCTGTTTCTCGCCCTCTGTTTCTCGCTCTCTGTTTCTCGCCCTCTGTTTCAGCCCCTCTGTTTCTCGCCCACTGTTTCAGCCCCTCTGTTTCTCGCCCTGTGTTTCAGCCCCTCTGTTTCAACCCCTCTGTTTCAGCCCCTCTGTTTCAGCTCCTCTGTTTCTCGCCCTCTCTTTCAGCCCCTCTGTTTCAGCCCCTCTGTTTCTCGCCCTCTGTTTCTGCCCCTCTGTTTCAGCCCCTCTGTTTCAGACCCTTCTGTTTCAGCCCCTCTGTTTCAACCCCTCTGTTTCTCGCCCTCTGTTTCTCGCCCTCTGTTTCAGCCCCTGTGTTTCAGCCCCTCTGTTTCAGCCCCTCTGTTTCAGCCCCTCTGTTTCAGCCCCTCTGTTTCTCGCCCTCTGTTTCTCGCTCTCTGTTTCTCGCCCTCTGTTTCTCGCCCTCTGTTTCAGCCCCTCTGTTTCTCGCCCTCTGTTTCAGCCCCTCTGTTTCAGCCCCTCTGTTTCAACCCCTCTGTTTCTCGCCCTCTGTTTCTCGCCCTCTGTTTTAGCCCCTCTGTTTCAGCCCCTCTGTTTCAGCCCCTCTGTTTCAGCCACTCTGTTTCAGCTCCACTGTTTCAGCCCCTCTGTTTCTCGCCCTCTGTTTCTCTCCCTCTGTTTCTCGCCCTCTGTTTCAGCCCCTCTGTTTCAGCCCCTTTGTTTCAGCCAATCTGTTTCAGCCCCTCTGTTTCTCGCCCTCTGTTTCAGCCCCTCTGTTTCAGCCCCTCTGTTTCAGCCACTCTGTTTCTCGCCCTCTGTTTCAGCCCCTCTGTTTCAGCCCCTCTGTTTCTCGCCCTCTGTTTCAGCCCCGCTGTTTCAGCCCCTCTGTTTCAACCCCTCTGTTTCTCGCACTCTGTTTCTCGCCCTCTGTTTCACGCCCTCTGTTTCAGCCACTCTGTTTAACCCCCTCTGTTTCAGCCCCTCTGTTTCAGCCCCTCTGTTTCAGCCCCACTGTTTAAGCCCCTCTGTTTCTCGTACTCTGTTTCAGCCCCTCTGTTTCAGCCCCTCTGTTTCTCAGCCTCTGTTTCAGCCCCTCTGTTTCTCGCCCTCTGTTTCAGCCCCTCTGTTTCAGCCCCTCTGTTTCAGCCCCTCTGTTTCAGCCCCTCTGTTTCTCGCCCTCTGTATCTCGCCCTCTGTTTCTCGCCCTCTGTTTCTCGCACACTGTTTCAGCCCCTCTGTTTCAGCCCCTCTGTTTCAGCCCCTCTGTTTCAGCTCCTCTGTGTCTCGCCCTCTGTTTCAGCCCCTCTGTTTCAGCCCCTCTGTTTCACCCCCTCTGTTTCAGCCCCTCTGTTTTAGACCCACTCTTTCTCGCCCTCTGTTTCTCGCCCTCTGTTTCAGCCCCTCTGTTTCAGCCCCTCTGTTTCAGCCCCTCTGTTTCAGCTCCACTGTTTCAGCCCCTCTGTTTCTCGCCCTCTGTTTCAGCCCCTCTGTTTCTCGCCCACTGGTTCAGCCCCTCTGTTTCAGCCCCTCTGTTTCAGCCCCTCTGTTTCAGCCCCTCTGTTTCAGCCCCACTGTTTAAGCCCCTCTGTTTCTCGCCCTCTCTTTCAGCCCCTCTGTTTCTCGCCCTCTGTTTCTCGCCCACTGTTTCAGCCCCTCTGTTTCAGCCCCTCTGTTTCAGCCCCTCTGTTTCAGCCCGTCTTTTTCAGCCACTCTGTTTCAGACCCTCTGTTTCAGCCCCGCTGTTTCTCGCCCTCTGTTTCTCGCTCTCTGTTTCTCGCCCTCTGTTTCAGCCCCTCTGTTTCTCGCACACTGTTTCAGCCCCTCTGTTTCTCGCCCTCTGTTTCAGCCCCTCTGTTTCAGCCCCTCTGTTTCAGCCCCTCTGTTTCTCGCCCTCTGTTCAGCCCCTCTGTTTCAGACCCTCTGTTTCTCGCCCTCTGTTTCTGCCCCTCTGTTTCAGCCCCTCTGTTTCAGCCCCTCTGTTTCAGCCCCTCTGTTTCTCGCCCTCTGTTTCTCGCCCTCTGTTTCAGCCCCTCTGTTTCAGCCCCTATGTTTCAGCCCCTCTGTTTCAGCCCCTCTGTTTCTCGCCCTCTGTTTCTCGCCCTCTGTTTCTCGCTCTCTGTTTCAGCCCCTCTGTTTCAGCCCCTCTGTTTCTCGCCCTCTGTTTCTCGCCCTCTGTTTCAGCCCCTCTGTTTCAGCCCCTCTGTTTCAGACCCTCTGTTTCAGCCCCTCTGTTTCAGCCCCTCTGTTTCAGCCCCTCTGTTTCTCTCCCTCTGTTTCAGCCCCTCTGTTTCTCGCCCTCTGTTTCAGCCCCTCTGTTTCAGCCCCTCTGTTTCAGCCCATCTGTTTCAGCCCCTCTGTTTCTCGCCCTCTGTTTCAGCCCCTCTGTTTCAGCCCCTCTGTTTCAGCCCCTCTGTTTCAGCCCCTCTTTTTCAGCCCCTCTGTTTCAGCCCCTCAGGTTCAGCCCCTCTGTTTCTCGCCGTCTCTTTCAGCCCCTCTGTTTCTCGCCCTCTGTTTCAGCCCCTCTGTTTCAGCCCCTCAGTTTCAGCCCATCTGTTTGAGCCCCTCTGTTTCTCGCCCTCTGTTTCAGCCCCTCTCTTTCAGCCCCTCTGTTTCAGCCCCTCTGTTTCAGCCCCTCTGTTCCAGCCCCTCTGTTTCTCGCCCTCTGTTTCAGCCCCGCTGTTTCAGCCCCTCTGTTTCAGCCCCTCTGTTTCTCGCACTCTGTTTCTCGCCCTCTGTTTCTCGCCCTCCGTTTCAGCCACTCTGATTCAGCCCCTCTGTTTCAGCCCCTCTGTTTCAGCCCCTCTGTTTCAGCCCCACTGTTTAAGACCATCTGTTTCTCGCCCTCTGTTTCAGCCCCTCTGTTTCTCGCCCTCTGTTTCTCGCCCTCTGTTTCAGCCACTCTGTTTCAGCCCCTCTGTTTCAGCCCCTCTGTTTCAGCCCCTCTTTTTCAGCCACTCTGTTTCAGTCCCTCTGTTTCAGCCCCTCTGTTTCTCGCCCTCTGTTTCTCGCTCTCTGTTTCTCGCCCTCTGTTTCAGCCCCTCTGTTTCTCGCCCACTGTTTCAGCCCCTCTGTTTCTCGCCCTCTGTTTCAGCCCCTCTGTTTCAGCCCCTCTGTTTCAGCCCCTCTGTTTCAGCCCCACTGTTTCTCGCCCTCTTTTCAGCCCCTCTGTTTCAGCCCCTCTGTTTCTCGCCCTCTGTTTCAGCCCCTCTGTTTCAGCCCCTCTGTTTTAGCCCCTCTGTTTCAGCCCCTCTGTTTCAGCCCCTCTGTTTCTCGCCCTCTGTTTCTCGCCCTCTGTTTCTCGCACTCTGTTTCACGCCCTCTGTTTCTCGCCCTCTGTTTCTCGCCCTCTGTTTCAGCCCCTCTGTTTCACCCCCTCTGTTTTAGCCCCTCTGTTTCTCGCCCTCTGTTTCTCGCCCTCTGTTTCTCGCCCTCTGTTTCTCGCTCTCTGTTTCTCGCCCTCTGTTTCAGCCCCTCTGTTTCTCGCCCACTGTTTCAGCCCCTCTGTTTCTCGCCCTCTGTTTCAGCCCCTCTGTTTCAGCCCCTCTGTTTCAGCCCGTCTGTTTCAGCCCCACTGTTTCTCGCCCTCTTTTCAGCCCCTCTGTTTCAGCCCCTCTGTTTCTCGCCCTCTGTTTCAGCCCCTCTGTTTCAGCCCCTCTGTTTTAGCCCCTCTGTTTCAGCCCCTCTGTTTCAGCCCCTCTGTTTCTCGCCCTCTGTTTCTCGCCCTCTGTTTCTCGCTCTCTGTTTCACGCCCTCTGTTTCTCGCCCTCTGTTTCTCGCCCTCTGTTTCAGCCCCTCTGTTTCACCCCCTCTGTTTTAGCCCCTCTGTTTCTCGCCCTCTGTTTCTCACCCTCTGTTTCTCGCCCTCTGTTTCTCGCACACTGTTTCAGCCCCTCTGTTTCAGCCCCACTGTTTCTCGCCCTCTGTTTCTCTCCCTCTGTTTCTCGCCCTCTGTTTCAGCCCCTCTGTTTCACCCCCTCTGTTTCAGCCCCTCTGTTTTAGACCCACTCTTTCTCGCCCTCTGTTTCTCGCCCTCTGTTTCTCGCCCTCTGTTTCAGCCCCTCTGTTTCACCCCCTCTGTTTTAGCCCCTCTGTTTCTCGCCCTCTGTTTCTCGCCCTCTGTTTCTCGCCCTCTGTTTCTCGCACACTGTTTCAGCCCCTCTGTTTCAGCTCCTCTGTGTCTCGCCCTCTGTTTCAGCCCCTCTGTTTCAGCCCCTCTGTTTCACCCCCTCTGTTTCAGCCCCTCTGTTTTAGACCCACTCTTTCTCGCCCGCTGTTTCTCGACCTCTGTTTGTCGCCCTCTGTTTCAGCCCCTCTGTTTCAGACCCTCTGTTTCAGCCCCTCTGTTTCAGCTCCACTGTTTCAGCCCCTCTGTTTCTCGCCCTCTGTTTCAGCCCCTCTGTTTATCGGCCTCTGGTTCAGTCCCTCTGTTTCAGCCCCTCTGTTTCAGCCCCTCTGTTTCAGCCCCTCTGTTTCAGCCCCACTGTTTAAGCCCCTCTGTTTCTCGCCCTCTCTTTCAGCCCCTCTGTTTCTCGCCCTCTGTTTCTCGCCCTCTGTTTCAGCCCCTCTGTTTCAGCCCCTCTGTTTCAGCCCCTCTGTTTCAGCCCGTCTTTTTCAGCCACTCTGTTTCATCCCCTCTGTTTCAGCCCCTCTGTTTCTCGCCCTCTGTTTCTCGCTCTCTGTTTCTCGCCCTCTGTTTCAGCCCCTCTGTTTCTCGCGCACTGTTTCAGCCCCTCTGTTTCTCGCCCTCTGTTTCAGCCCCTCTGTTTCAGCCCCTCTGTTTCAGCCCCTCTGTTTCAGCCCCTCTGTTTCTCGCCCTCTGTTCAGCCCCTCTGTTTCAGCCCCTCTGTTTCTCGCCCTCTGTTTCTGCCCCTCTGTTTCAGCCCCTCTGTTTCAGCCCCTCTGTTTCAGCCCCTCTGTTTCTCGCCCTCTTTTTCTCGCCCTCTGTTTCAGCCCGTCTGTTTCAGCCCCTCTGTTTCAGCCCCTCTGTTTCAGCCCCTCTGTTTCTCGCCCTCTGTTTCTCGCCCTCTCTTTCTCGCTCTCTGTTTCTCGCCCTCTGTTTCTCGCCCTCTGTTTCTCGCCCTCTGTTTCTCGCCCTCTGTTTCAGCCCCTCTGTTTCAGCCCCTCTGTTTCTCGCCGTCTGTTTCTCGCAATCTGTTTCTCGCCCTCTGTTTATCGGCCTCTGTTTCTCGCCATCTGTTTCAGCCCCTCTGTTTCAGCCCCTCTGTTTCAGCCCCCCTGTTTCAGCCCCTCTTTTTCAGCCCCTCTGTTTCAGCCCCTCTGTTTCAGCCCCTCTGTTTCTCGCAATCTGTTTCAGCCCCTCTGTTTCTCGAACTCTGTTTCAGCCCCTCTGTTTCAGCCCCGCTGTTTCAGCCCATCTGTTTCAGCCCCTCTGTTTCTCGCCCTCTGTTTCAGCCCCTCTCTTTCAGCCCCTCTGTTTCAGCCCCTCTGTTTCAGCCCCTCTGTTTCAGCCCCTCTGTTCCAGCCCCTCTGTTTCTCGCCCTCTGTTTCTGCCCCTCTGTTTCAGCCCCTCTGTTTCAGACCCTTCTGTTTCAGCCCCTCTGTTTCAACCCCTCTGTTTCTCGCCCTCTGTTTCTCGCCCTCTGTTTCAGCCCCTCTGTTTCAGCCCCTCTGTTTCAGCCCCTCTGTTTCAGCCCCTCTGTTTCAGCCCCTCTGTTTCTCGCCCTCTGTTTCTCGCTCTCTGTTTCTCGCCCTCTGTTTCTCGCCCTCTGTTTCTCGCCCTCTGTTTCTCTCCCTCTGTTTCAGCCCCTCTGTTTCAGCCCCTCTGTTTCAACCCCTCTGTTTCTCGCCCTCTGTTTCTCGCCCTCTGTTTTAGCCCCTCTGTTTCAGCCCCTCTGTTTCAGCCCCTCTGTTTCAGCCACTCTGTTTCAGCTCCACTGTTTATCGGCCTCTGGTTCAGTCCCTCTGTTTCAGCCCCTCTGTTTCAGCCCCTCTGTTTCTCGCCCTCTGTTTCTCGCCCTCTGTTTCAGCCCCTCTGTTTCAGCCCCTCTGTTTCAGCCCCTCTGTTTCAGCCCCTCTGTTTCAGCCCCTCTGTTTCTCGCCCTCTGTTTCTCGCTCTCTGTTTCTCGCCCTCTGTTTCTCGCCCTCTGTTTCTCGCCCTCTGTTTCTCTCCCTCTGTTTCAGCCCCTCTGTTTCAGCCCCTCTGTTTCAACCCCTCTGTTTCTCGCCCTCTGTTTCTCGCCCTCTGTTTTAGCCCCTCTGTTTCAGCTCCACTGTTTCAGCCCCTCTGTTTCTCGCCCTCTGTTTCAGCCCCTCTGTTTATCGGCCTCTGGTTCAGTCCCTCTGTTTCAGCCCCTCTGTTTCAGCCCCTCTGTTTCAGCCCCTCTGTTTCAGCCCCACTGTTTAAGCCCCTCTGTTTCTCGCCCTCTCTTTCAGCCCCTCTGTTTCTCGCCCTCTGTTTCTCGCCCTCTGTTTCAGCCCCTCTGTTTCAGCCCCTCTGTTTCAGCCCCTCTGTTTCAGCCCGTCTTTTTCAGCCACTCTGTTTCAGCCACTCTGTTTCAGCCCCTCTGTTTCTCGCCCTCTGTTTCTCGCTCTCTGTTTCTCGCCCTCTGTTTCAGCCCCTCTGTTTCTCGCGCACTGTTTCAGCCCCTCTGTTTCTCGCCCTCTGTTTCAGCCCCTCTGTTTCAGCCCCTCTGTTTCAGCCCCTCTGTTTCAGCCCCTCTGTTTCTCGCCCTCTGTTCAGCCCCTCTGTTTCAGCCCCTCTGTTTCTCGCCCTCTGTTTCTGCCCCTCTGTTTCAGCCCCTCTGTTTCAGCCCCTCTGTTTCTCGCCCTCTGTTTCTCGCCCTCTGTTTCAGCCCGTCTGTTACAGCCCCTCTGTTTCAGCCCCTCTGTTTCAGCCCCTCTGTTTCTCGCCCTCTGTTTCTCGCCCTCTCTTTCTCGCTCTCTGTTTCTCGCCCTCTGTTTCTCGCCCTCTGTTTCTCGCCCTCTGTTTCTCGCCCTCTGTTTCAGCCCCTCTGTTTCAGCCCCTCTGTTTCTCGCCGTCTGTTTCTCGCAATCTGTTTCTCGCCCTCTGTTTATCGGCCTCTGTTTCTCGCCATCTGTTTCAGCCCCTCTGTTTCAGCCCCTCTGTTTCAGCCCCCCTGTTTCAGCCCGTCTTTTTCAGCCCCTCTGTTTCAGCCCATCTGTTTCAGCCCCTCTGTTTCTCGCCCTCTGTTTCAGCCCCTCTCTTTCAGCCCCTCTGTTTCAGCCCCTCTGTTTCAGCCCCTATGTTTCAGCCCCTCTGTTCCAGCCCCTCTGTTTCTCGCCCTCTGTTTCTGCCCCTCTGTTTCAGCCCCTCTGTTTCAGACCCTTCTGTTTCAGCCCCTCTGTTTCAACCCCTCTGTTTCTCGCCCTCTGTTTCTCGCCCTCTGTTTCAGCTCCTCTGTTTCAGCCCCTCTGTTTCAGCCCCTCTGTTTCAGCCCCTCTGTTTCAGCCCCTCTGTTTCTCGCCCTCTGTTTCTCGCTCTCTGTTTCTCGCCCTCTGTTTCTCGCCCTCTGTTTCTCGCCCTCTGTTTCTCTCCCTCTGTTTCAGCCCCTCTGTTTCAGCCCCTCTGTTTCAACCCCTCTGTTTCTCGCCCTCTGTTTCTCGCCCTCTGTTTTAGCCCCTCTGTTTCAGCCCCTCTGTTTCAGCCCCTCTGTTTCAGCCACTCTGTTTCAGCTCCACTGTTTATCGGCCTTTGGTTCAGTCCCTCTGTTTCAGCCCCTCTGTTTCAGCCCCTCTGTTTCTTGCCCTCTGTTTCTCGCCCTCTGTTTCAGCCCCTCTGTTTCAGCCCCTCTGTTTCAGCCCCTCTGTTTCAGCCCCTCTGTTTCAGCCCCTCTGTTTCTCGCCCTCTGTTTCTCGCTCTCTGTTTCTCGCCCTCTGTTTCTCGCCCTCTGTTTCTCGCCCTCTGTTTCTCTCCCTCTGTTTCAGCCCCTCTGTTTCAGCCCCTCTGTTTCAACCCCTCTGTTTCTCGCCCTCTGTTTCTCGCCCTCTGTTTTAGCCCCTCTGTTTCAGCTCCACTGTTTCAGCCCCTCTGTTTCTCGCCCTCTGTTTCAGCCCCTCTGTTTATCGGCCTCTGGTTCAGTCCCTCTGTTTCAGCCCCTCTGTTTCAGCCCCTCTGTTTCAGCCCCTCTGTTTCAGCCCCACTGTTTAAGCCCCTCTGTTTCTCGCCCTCTCTTTCAGCCCCTCTGTTTCTCGCCCTCTGTTTCTCGCCCTCTGTTTCAGCCCCTCTGTTTCAGCCCCTCTGTTTCAGCCCCTCTGTTTCAGCCCGTCTTTTTCAGCCACTCTGTTTCAGCCCCTCTGTTTCAGCCCCTCTGTTTCTCGCCCTCTGTTTCTCGCTCTCTGTTTCTCGCCCTCTGTTTCAGCCCCTCTGTTTCTCGCGCACTGTTTCAGCCCCTCTGTTTCTCGCCCTCTGTTTCAGCCCCTCTGTTTCAGCCCCTCTGTTTCAGCCCCTCTGTTTCTCGCCCTCTGTTCAGCCCCTCTGTTTCAGCCCCTCTGTTTCTCGCCCTCTGTTTCTGCCCCTCTGTTTCAGCCCCTCTGTTTCAGCCCCTCTGTTTCTCGCCCTCTGTTTCTCGCCCTCTGTTTCAGCCCGTCTGTTTCAGCCCCTCTGTTTCAGCCCCTCTGTTTCAGCCCCTCTGTTTCTCGCCCTCTGTTTCTCGCCCTCTCTTTCTCGCTCTCTGTTTCTCGCCCTCTGTTTCTCGCCCTCTGTTTCTCGCCCTCTGTTTCTCGCCCTCTGTTTCAGCCCCTCTGTTTCAGCCCCTCTGTTTCTCGCCGTCTGTTTCTCGCAATCTGTTTCTCGCCCTCTGTTTATCGGCCTCTGTTTCTCGCCATCTGTTTCAGCCCCTCTGTTTCAGCCCCTCTGTTTCAGCCCCCCTGTTTCAGCCCCTCTTTTTCAGCCCCTCTGTTTCAGCCCCTCTGTTTCAGCCCCTCTGTTTCTCGCAATCTGTTTCAGCCCCTCTGTTTCTCGAACTCTGTTTCAGCCCCTCTGTTTCATCCCCTCTGTTTCAGCCCATCTGTTTCAGCCCCTCTGTTTCTCGCCCTCTGTTTCAGCCCCTCTCTTTCAGCCCCTCTGTTTCAGCCCCTCTGTTTCAGCCCCTCTGTTTCAGCCCCTCTGTTCCAGCCCCTCTGTTTCTCGCCCTCTGTTTCTGCCCCTCTGTTTCAGCCCCTCTGTTTCAGACCCTTCTGTTTCAGCCCCTCTGTTTCAACCCCTCTGTTTCTCGCCCTCTGTTTCTCGCCCTCTGTTTCAGCCCCTCTGTTTCAGCCCCTCTGTTTCAGCCCCTCTGTTTCAGCCCCTCTGTTTCAGCCCCTCTGTTTCTCGCCCTCTGTTTCTCGCTCTCTGTTTCTCGCCCTCTGTTTCTCGCCCTCTGTTTCTCGCCCTCTGTTTCTCTCCCTCTGTTTCAGCCCCTCTGTTTCAGCCCCTCTGTTTCAACCCCTCTGTTTCTCGCCCTCTGTTTCTCGCCCTCTGTTTTAGCCCCTCTGTTTCAGCCCCTCTGTTTCAGCCCCTCTGTTTCAGCCACTCTGTTTCAGCTCCACTGTTTCAGCCCCTCTGTTCCTCGCCCTCTGTTTCTCTCCCTCTGTTTCTCGCCCTCTGTTTCAGCCCCTCTGTTTCAGCCCCTTTGTTTCAGCCAATCTGTTTCAGCCCCTCTGTTTCTCGCCCTCTGATTCAGCCCCTCTGTTTCAGCCCCTCTGTTTCAGCCACTCTGTTTCTCGCCCTCTGTTTCAGCCCCTCTGTTTCAGCCCCTCTGTTTCTCGCCCTCTGTTTCAGCCCCGCTGTTTCAGCCCCTCTGTTTCAACCCCTCTGTTTCTCGCACTCTGTTTCTCGCCCTCTGTTTCACGCCCTCTGTTTAGGCCACTCTGTTTCAGCCCCTCTGTTTCAGCCCCTCTGTTTCAGCCCCTCTGTTTCAGCCCCACTGTTTAAGCCCCTCTGTTTCTCGTACTCTGTTTCAGCCCCTCTGTTTCAGCCCCTCTGTTTCTCAGCCTCTGTTTCAGCCCCTCTGTTTCTCGCCCTCTGTTTCAGCCCCTCTGTTTCAGCCCCTCTGTTTCAGCCCCTCTGTTTCAGCCACTCTGTTTCTCGCCCTCTGTATCTCGCCCTCTGTTTCAGCCCCTCTGTTTCTCGCACACTGTTTCAGCCCCTCTGTTCCAGCCACTCTGTTTCAGCCCCTCTGTTTCAGCCCCTCTGTTTCTCGCCCTCTGTTTCAGCCCCTCTGTTTCTCGCCCTCTGTTTCAGCCCCTCTGTTTCAGCCCCTCTGTTTCAGCCCATCTGTTTCAGCCCCTCTGTTTCTCGCCCTCTGTTTCAGCCCCTCTGTTTCAGCCCCTCTGTTTCAGCCCCTCTGTTTCAGCCCCTCTTTTTCAGCCCCTCTGTTTCAGCCCCTCTGTTTCTCGGCCTCTGTTTCTCGCTCTCTGTTTCTCGCCCTCTGTTTCAGCCCCTCTGTTTCTCGCCCACTGTTTCAGCCCCTCTGTTTCTCGCCCTGTGTTTCAGCCCCTCTGTTTCAACCCCTCTGTTTCAGCCCCTCTGTTTCAGCCCCTCTGTTTCTCGCCCTCTCTTTCAGCCCCTCTGTTTCAGCCCCTCTGTTTCTCGCCCTCTGTTTCTGCCCCTCTGTTTCAGCCCCTCTGTTTCAGACCCTTCTGTTTCAGCCCCTCTGTTTCAACCCCTCTGTTTCTCGCCCTCTGTTTCTCGCCCTCTGTTTCAGCCCCTCTGTTTCAGCCCCTCTGTTTCAGCCCCTCTGTTTCAGCCCCTCTGTTTCAGCCCCTCTGTTTCTCGCCCTCTGTTTCTCGCTCTCTGTTTCTCGCCCTCTGTTTCTCGCCCTCTGTTTCAGCCCCTCTGTTTCTCGCCCTCTGTTTCAGCCCCTCTGTTTCAGCCCCTCTGTTTCAACCCCTCTGTTTCTCGCCCTCTGTTTCTCGCCCTCTGTTTTAGCCCCTCTGTTTCAGCCCCTCTGTTTCAGCCCCTCTGTTTCAGCCACTCTGTTTCAGCTCCACTGTTTCAGCCCCTCTGTTTCTCGCCCTCTGTTTCTCTCCCTCTGTTTCTCGCCCTCTGTTTCAGCCCCTCTGTTTCAGCCCCTTTGGTTCAGCCAATCTGTTTCAGCCCCTCTGTTTCTCGCCCTCTGTTTCAGCCCCTCTGTTTCAGCCCCTCTGTTTCAGCCACTCTGTTTCTCGCCCTCTGTTTCAGCCCCTCTGTTTCAGCCCCTCTGTTTCTCGCCCTCTGTTTCAGCCCCGCTGTTTCAGCCCCTCTGTTTCAACCCCTCTGTTTCTCGCACTCTGTTTCTCGCCCTCTGTTTCACGCCCTCTGTTTCAGCCACTCTGTTTCAGCCCCTCTGTTTCAGCCCCTCTGTTTCAGCCCCTCTGTTTCAGCCCCACTGTTTAAGCCCCTCTGTTTCTCGTACTCTGTTTCAGCCCCTCTGTTTCAGCCCCTCTGTTTCTCAGCCTCTGTTTCAGCCCCTCTGTTTCTCGCCCTCTGTTTCAGCCCCTCTGTTTCAGCCCCTCTGTTTCAGCCCCTCTGTTTCAGCCCCTCTGTTTCTCGCCCTCTGTATCTCGCCCTCTGTTTCTCGCCCTCTGTTTCTCGCACACTGTTTCAGCCCCTCTGTTTCAGCCCCTCTGTTTCAGCCCCTCTGTTTCAGCTCCTCTGTGTCTCGCCCTCTGTTTCAGCCCCTCTGTTTCAGCCCCTCTGTTTCACCCCCTCTGTTTCAGCCCCTCTGTTTTAGACCCACTCTTTCTCGCCCTCTGTTTCTCGCCCTCTGTTTCAGCCCCTCTGTTTCAGCCCCTCTGTTTCAGCCCCTCTGTTTCAGCTCCACTGTTTCAGCCCCTCTGTTTCTCGCCCTCTGTTTCAGCCCCTCTGTTTCTCGCCGACTGGTTCAGCCCCTCTGTTTCAGCCCCTCTGTTTCAGCCCCTCTGTTTCAGCCCCTCTGTTTCAGCCCCACTGTTTAAGCCCCTCTGTTTCTCGCCCTCTCTTTCAGCCCCTCTGTTTCTCGCCCTCTGTTTCTCGCCCACTGTTTCAGCCCCTCTGTTTCAGCCCCTCTGTTTCTCGCGCACTGTTTCAGCCCCTCTGTTTCTCGCCCTCTGTTTCAGCCCCTCTGTTTCAGCCCCTCTGTTTCTCGCCCTCTGTTTCAGCCCCTCTGTTTCAGCCCATCTGTTTCAGCCCCTCTGTTTCAGCCCCTCTGTTTCAGCTCCACTGTTTCAGCCCCTCTGTTTCTCGCCCTCTGTTTCAGCCCCTCTGTTTCTCGCCCACTGGTTCAGCCCCTCTGTTTCAGCCCCTCTGTTTCAGCCCCTCTGTTTCAGCCCCTCTGTTTCAGCCCCACTGTTTAAGCCCCTCTGTTTCTCGCCCTCTCTTTCAGCCCCTCTGTTTCTCGCCCTCTGTTTCTCGCCCACTGTTTCAGCTCCACTGTTTCAGCCCCTCTGTTTCTCGCGCACTGTTTCAGCCCCTCTGTTTCTCGCCCTCTGTTTCAGCCCCTCTGTTTCAGCCCCTCTGTTTCAGCCCCTCTGTTTCAGCCCCTCTGTTTCTCGCCCTCTGTTCAGCCCCTCTGTTTCAGCCCCTCTGTTTCTCGCCCTCTGTTTCTGCCCCTCTGTTTCAGCTCCTCTGTTTCAGCCCCTCTGTTTCAGCCCCTCTGTTTCTCGCCCTCTGTTTCTCGCCCTCTGTTTCAGCCCGTCTGTTTCAGCCCCTCTGTTTCAGCCCCTCTGTTTCAGCCCCTCTGTTTCTCGCCCTCTGTTTCTCGCCCTCTCTTTCTCGCTCTCTGTTTCTCGCCCTCTGTTTCTCGCCCTCTGTTTCTCGCCCTCTGTTTCAGCCCCTCTGTTTCAGCCCCTCTGTTTCTCGCCGTCTGTTTCTCGCAATCTGTTTCTCGCCCTCTGTTTCAGACCCTCTGTTTCAGCCCCTCTGTTTCAGCCGCTCAGTTTCAGCCCCTCTGTTTCAGCCCCTCTGTTTCTCGCCCTCTGTTTCAGCCCCTCTGTTTCAGCCCTTCTGTTTCAGCCACTCTGTTTCTCGCCCTCTGTTTCTCGCCCTCTATTTGAGCCCCTCTGTTTCAGCCCCTCTGTTTCAGCCCCTCTGTTTCAGCCCCTCTGTTTCAGCCACTCTGTTTCTCGCCCTCTGTTTCTCGCCCTCTGTTTCTCGCCCTCTGTTTCAGCCCCTCTGTTTCAGCCCCTCTGTTTCAGCCCCTCTGTTTCAGCTCCTCTGTTTCTCGCCCTCTGTTTCAGCCCCTCTGTTTCAGCCCCTCTGTTTCAGCCCCTCTGTTTCAGCCACTATGTTTCAGCTCCACTGTTTCAGCCCCTCTGTTTCTCGCCCTCTGTTTCTCTCCCTCTGTTTCAGCCCCTCTGTTTCAGCCCCTCTGTTTCAGCCAATCTGTTTCAGCCCCTCTGTTTCTCGCCCTCTGTTTCAGCCCCTCTCTTTCAGCCCCTCTGTTTCAGCCCCTCTGTTTCTCGCCCTCTGTTTCAGCCACTCTGTTTCAGCCCCACTCTTTCTCGCCCTCTGTTTCTCGCCCTCTGTTGGTCGCCCTCTGTTTCTGCCCCTCTGTTTCAGCCCCTCTGTTTCAGCCCCTCTGTTTCAGCCCCTCTGTTTCTCGCCCTCTGTTTCTCGCCCTCTGTTTCAGCCCCTCTGTTTCAGCCCCTATGTTTCAGCCCCTCTGTTTCAGCCCCTCTGTTTCTCGCCCTCTGTTTCTCGCCCTCTGTTTCTCGCTCTCTGTTTCAGCCCCTCTGTTTCAGCCCCTCTGTTTCTCGCCCTCTGTTTCTCGCCCTCTGTTTCAGCCCCTCTGTTTCAGCCCCTCTGTTTCAGACCCTCTGTTTCAGCCCCTCTGTTTCAGCCCCTCTGTTTCAGCCCCTCTGTTTCTCGCCCTCTGTTTCAGCCCCTCTGTTTCTCGCCCTCTGTTTCAGCCCCTCTGTTTCAGCCCCTCTGTTTCAGCCCATCTGTTTCAGCCCCTCTGTTTCTCGCCCTCTGTTTCAGCCCCTCTGTTTCAGCCCCTCTGTTTCAGCCCCTCTGTTTCAGCCCCTCTTTTTCAGCCCCTCTGTTTCAGCCCCTCTGTTTCTCGCCCTCTGTTTCTCGCTCTCTTTTTCTCGCCCTCTGTTTCAGCCCCTCTGTTTCTCGCCCACTGTTTCAGCCCCTCTGTTTCTCGCCCTGTGTTTCAGCCCCTCTGTTTCAACCCCTCTGTTTCAGCCCCTCTGTTTCAGCCCCTCTGTTTCTCGCCCTCTCTTTCAGCCCCTCTGTTTCAGCCCCTCTGTTTCTCGCCCTCTGTTTCTGCCCCTCTGTTTCAGCCCCTCTGTTTCAGACCCTTCTGTTTCAGCCCCTCTGTTTCAACCCCTCTGTTTCTCGCCCTCTGTTTCTCGCCCTCTGTTTCAGCCCCTCTGTTTCAGCCCCTCTGTTTCAGCCCCTCTGTTTCAGCCCCTCTGTTTCAGCCCCTCTGTTTCTCGCCCTCTGTTTCTCGCTCTCTGTTTCTCGCCCTCTGTTTCTCGCCCTCTGTTTCAGCCCCTCTGTTTCTCGCCCTCTGTTTCAGCCCCTCTGTTTCAGCCCCTCTGTTTCAACCCCTCTGTTTCTCGCCCTCTGTTTCTCGCCCTCTGTTTTAGCCCCTCTGTTTCAGCCCCTCTGTTTCAGCCCCTCTGTTTCAGCCACTCTGTTTCAGCTCCACTGTTTCAGCCCCTCTGTTTCTCGCCCTCTGTTTCTCTCCCTCTGTTTCTCGCCCTCTGTTTCAGCCCCTCTGTTTCAGCCCCTTTGTTTCAGCCAATCTGTTTCAGCCCCTCTGTTTCTCGCCCTCTGTTTCAGCCCCTCTGTTTCAGCCCCTCTGTTTCAGCCACTCTGTTTCTCGCCCTCTGTTTCAGCCCCTCTGTTTCAGCCCCTCTGTTTCTCGCCCTCTGTTTCAGCCCCGCTGTTTCAGCCCCTCTGTTTCAACCCCTCTGTTTCTCGCACTCTGTTTCTCGCCCTCTGTTTCACGCCCTCTGTTTCAGCCACTCTGTTTCAGCCCCTCTGTTTCAGCCCCTCTGTTTCAGCCCCTCTGTTTCAGCCCCACTGTTTAAGCCCCTCTGTTTCTCGTACTCTGTTTCAGCCCCTCTGTTTCAGCCCCTCTGTTTCTCAGCCTCTGTTTCAGCCCCTCTGTTTCTCGCCCTCTGTTTCAGCCCCTCTGTTTCAGCCCCTCTGTATCAGCCCCTCTGTTTCAGCCCCTCTGTTTCTCGCCCTCTGTATCTCGCCCTCTGTTTCTCGCCCTCTGTTTCTCGCACACTGTTTCAGCCCCTCTGTTTCAGCCCCTCTGTTTCAGCCCCTCTGTTTCAGCTCCTCTGTGTCTCGCCCTCTGTTTCAGCCCCTCTGTTTCAGCCCCTCTGTTTCACCCCCTCTGTTTCAGCCCCTCTGTTTTAGACCCACTCTTTCTCGCCCTCTGTTTCTCGCCCTCTGTTTCAGCCCCTCTGTTTCAGCCCCTCTGTTTCAGCCCCTCTGTTTCAGCTCCACTGTTTCAGCCCCTCTGTTTCTCGCCCTCTGTTTCAGCCCCTCTGTTTCTCGCCCACTGGTTCAGCCCCTCTGTTTCAGCCTCTCTGTTTCAGCCCCTCTGTTTCAGCCCCTCTGTTTCAGCCCCACTGTTTAAGCCCCTCTGTTTCTCGCCCTCTCTTTCAGCCCCTCTGTTTCTCGCCCTCTGTTTCTCGCCCACTGTTTCAGCCCCTCTGTTTCAGCCCCTCTGTTTCTCGCGCACTGTTTCAGCCCCTCTGTTTCTCGCCCTCTGTTTCAGCCCCTCTGTTTCAGCCCCTCTGTTTCTCGCCCTCTGTTTCAGCCCCTCTGTTTCAGCCCATCTGTTTCAGCCCCTCTGTTTCAGCCCCTCTGTTTCAGCTCCACTGTTTCAGCCCCTCTGTTTCTCGCCCTCTGTTTCAGCCCCTCTGTTTCTCGCCCACTGGTTCAGCCCCTCTGTTTCAGCCCCTCTGTTTCAGCCCCTCTGTTTCAGCCCCTCTGTTTCAGCCCCACTGTTTAAGCCCCTCTGTTTCTCGCCCTCTCTTTCAGCCCCTCTGTTTCTCGCCCTCTGTTTCTCGCCCACTGTTTCAGCTCCACTGTTTCAGCCCCTCTGTTTCTCGCGCACTGTTTCAGCCCCTCTGTTTCTCGCCCTCTGTTTCAGCCCCTCTGTTTCAGCCCCTCTGTTTCAGCCCCTCTGTTTCAGCCCCTCTGTTTCTCGCCCTCTGTTCAGCCCCTCTGTTTCAGCCCCTCTGTTTCTCGCCCTCTGTTTCTGCCCCTCTGTTTCAGCCCCTCTGTTTCAGCCCCTCTGTTTCAGCCCCTCTGTTTCTCGCCCTCTGTTTCTCGCCCTATGTTTCAGCCCGTCTGTTTCAGCCCCTCTGTTTCAGCCCCTCTGTTTCAGCCCCTCTGTTTCTCGCCCTCTGTTTCTCGCCCTCTCTTTCTCGCTCTCTGTTTCTCGCCCTCTGTTTCTCGCCCTCTGTTTCTCGCCCTCTGTTTCAGCCCCTCTGTTTCAGCCCCTCTGTTTCTCGCCGTCTGTTTCTCGCAATCTGTTTCTCGCCCTCTGTTTCAGACCCTCTGTTTCAGCCCCTCTGTTTCAGCCGCTCAGTTTCAGCCCCTCTGTTTCAGCCCCTCTGTTTCTCGCCCTCTGTTTCAGCCCCTCTGTTTCAGCCCTTCTGTTTCAGCCACTCTGTTTCTCGCCCTCTGTTTCTCGCCCTCTATTTGAGCCCCTCTGTTTCAGCCCCTCTGTTTCAGCCCCTCTGTTTCAGCCCCTCTGTTTCAGCCACTCTGTTTCTCGCCCTCTGTTTCTCGCCCTCTGTTTCTCGCCCTCTGTTTCAGCCCCTCTGTTTCAGCCCCTCTGTTTCAGCCCCTCTGTTTCAGCTCCTCTGTTTCTCGCCCTCTGTTTCAGCCCCTCTGTTTCAGCCCCTCTGTTTCAGCCCCTCTGTTTCAGCCACTATGTTTCAGCTCCACTGTTTCAGCCCCTCTGTTTCTCGCCCTCTGTTTCTCTCCCTCTGTTTCTCGCCCTCTGTTTCAGCCCCTCTGTTTCAGCCCCTAAGTTTCAGCCAATCTGTTTCAGCCCCTCTGTTTCTCGCCCTCTGTTTCAGCCCCTCTCTTTCAGCCCCTCTGTTTCAGCCCCTCTGTTTCTCGCCCTCTGTTTCAGCCACTCTGTTTCAGCCCCACTCTTTCTCGCCCTCTGTTTCTCGCCCTCTGTTGGTCGCCCTCTGTTTCAGCCCCTCTGTTTCACCCCCTCTATTTCAGCCCCTTTGATTCAGCCCCTGTGTTTCAGCCCCTCTGTTTCAGCTCCACTGTTTCAGCCCCTCTGTTTCTCGCACTCTGTTTCTCGCCCTCTGTTTCTCGCCCTCTGTTTCAGCCACTCTGATTCAGCCCCTCTGTTTCAGCCCCTCTGATTCAGCCCCACTGTTTCAGCCCCACTGTTTAAGCCCCTCTGTTTCTGGCCCTCTGTTTCAGCCCCTCTGTTTCTCGCCCTCTGTTTCTCGCCCTCTGTTTCAGCCCCTCTGTTTCAGCCCCTCTGTTTCAGCCCCTCTGTTTCAGCCCCTCTTTTTCAGCCACTCTGTTTCAGCCCCTCTGTTTCAGCTCCTCTGTTTCTCGCCCTCTGTTTCTCGCTCTCTGTTTCTCGCCCTCTGTTTCAGCCCCTCTGTTTCTCGCCCACTGTTTCAGCCCCTCTGTTTCTCGCCCTCTGTTTCAGCCCCTCTGTTTCAGCCCCTCTGTTTCAGCCCCTCTGTTTCAGCCCCTCTGTTTCTCGCCCTCTGTTTCAGCCCCTCTGTTTCAGCCCCTCTGTTTCTCGCCCTCTGTTTCTGCCCCTCTGTTTCAGCCCCTCTGTTTCAGGCCCTCTGTTTCAGCCCCTCTGTTTCAGCCCCTCTGTTTCTCGCCCTCTGTTTCTCGCCCTCTGTTTCAGCCCCTCTGTTTCAGCCCCTCTGTTTCACCCCCTCTGTTTCAGCCCCTCTGTTTCAGCCCCTCTGTTTCTCGCCCTCTGTTTCTCGCCCTCTGTTTCTCGCTCTCTGTTTCTCGCCCTCTGTTTCTCGCCCTCTCTTTCTCGCCCTCTGTTTCAGCCCCTCTGCTTCACCCCCTCTGTTTCAGCCCCTCTGTTTCTCGCCCTCTGTTTATCGCCCTCTGTTTCTCGCCCTCTGTTTCTCGCCCTCTGTTTCAGCCCCTCTGTTTCAGCCCCTCTGTTTCAGCCCCTCTGCTTCACCCCCTCTGTTTCAGCCCCTCTGTTTCTCGCCCTCTGTTTCAGCCCCTCTGTTTCAGCTCCTCTGTTTCAGCCCCTCTGTTTCTCGCCCTCTGTTTCAGCCCCTCTGTTTCAGCCCCTATGTTTCACCCCCTCTGTTTCAGCCCCTCTGTTTCAGCCCCTCTGTTTCAGCGCCACTCTTTCTCGCCCTCTGTTTCTCGCCCTCTGTTTCTCGCCCTCTGTTTCAGCCCCTCTGTTTCAGCCCCTCTGTTTCAGACCCTCTGTTTCAGCCCCTCTGTTTCAGCCCCTCTGTTTCAGCCCCTCTGTTTCAGCCCCTCTGTTTCAGCCCCTCTGTTTCACCCCTCTGTTTCTCGCCCTCTGTTTCTCGCCCTCTGTTTCAGCCCCTCTGTTTCAGCCCCTCTGTTTCAGCCCCTCTGTTTCAGCCCCTCTGTTTCTCGCAATCTGTTTCTCGCCCTTTGTTTCTCGCCCTCTGTTTCTCGCCCTCTGTTTCAGCCCCTCTGTTTCAGCCCCTCTGTTTCAGCCCCTCTGTTTCACCCCCACTGTTTAATCCCCGCTGTTTCTCGCCCTCTGATCAGCCCCTCTGTTTCTCGGCCTCTGTTTCTCGCCCTCTGTTTCAGCCCCTCTGTTTCAGCCCCTCTGTTTCAGCCCCTCTGTTTCAGCCCCTGTTTTAGAGCCCCTCTGTTTCAGCCCCTCTGTTTCAGCCGCACTGTTTCTCGCCCTCTGTTTCAGCCCCTCTGTTTCTCGAACTCTGTTTCAGCCCCTCTGTTTCAGCCCCTCTGTTTCAGCCCATCTATTTCAGCCCCTCTGTTTCAGCCCCTCTGTTTCAGCCCCTCTCTTTCAGCCCCTCTGTTTCAGCCCCTCTGTTTCAGCCCCTCTGTTTCAGACCCTCTGTTCCAGCCCCTCTGTTTCTCGCCCTCTGTTTCAGCCCCGCTGTTTCAGCCCCTCTGTATCAGCCCCTCTTTTTCAGCCCCTCTGTTTCAGCCCCTCTGTTTCAGCCCCTCTGTTTCTCGCCCTCTGTTTCAGCCCCTCTGTTTCTCGCCCTCTGTTTCAGCCCCTCTGTTTCAGCCCCTCTGTTTCAGCCCATCTGTTTCAGCCCCTCTGTTTCTCGCCCTCTGTTTCAGCCCCTCTCTTTCAGCCCCTCTGTTTCAGACCCTCTGTTTCAGCCCCTCTGTTTCAGCCCCTCTGTTCCAGCCCCTCTGTTTCTCGCCCTCTGTTTCAGCCCCGCTGTTTCAGCCCCTCAGTTCAGCCCCTCTGTTTCTCGCACTCAGTTTCTCGCCCTCTGTTTCTCGCCCTCTGTTTCTGCCACTCTGATTCAGCCCCTCTGTTTCAGCCCCTCTGTTTCAGCCCCTCTGTTTCAGCCCCACTGTTTAAGCCCCTCTGTTTCTCGCCCTCTGTTTCAGCCCCTCTGTTTCTCGCCCTCTGTTTCTCGCCCCCTGTTTCAGCCCCTCTGTTTCACCCCTCAGTTTCAGCCCCTCTGTTTCAGCCCCTCTTTTTCAGCCACTCTGTTTCATCCCCTCTGTTTCAGCCCCTCTGTTTCTCGCCCTCTGTTTCTCGCTCTCTGTTTCTCGCCCTCTGTTTCTCGCTCTCTGTTTCTCGCCCTCTGTTTCAGCCCCTCTGTTTCTCGCCCACTGTTTCAGCCCCTCTGTTTCTCGCCCTCTGTTTCAGCCCCTCTGTTTCAGCCCCTCTGTTTCAGCCCCTCTGTTTCAGCCCCTCTGTTTCTCGCCCTCTGTTTCAGCCCCTCTGTTTCAGCCCCTCTGTTTCTCGCCCTCTGTTTCTGCCCCTCTGTTTCAGCCCCTCTGTTTCAGGCCCTCTGTTTCAGCCCCTCTGTTTCAGCCCCTCTGTTTCTCGCCCTCTGTTTCTCGCCCTCTGTTTCAGCCCCTCTGTTTCAGCCCCTCTGTTTCACCCCCTCTGTTTCAGCCCCTCTGTTTCAGCCCCTCTGTTTCTCGCCCTCTGTTTCTCGCCCTCTGTTTCTCGCTCTCTGTTTCTCGCCCTCTGTTTCTCGCCCTCTCTTTCTCGCCCTCTGTTTCAGCCCCTCTGCTTCACCCCCTCTGTTTCAGCCCCTCTGTTTCTCGCCCTCTGTTTATCGCCCTCTGTTTCTCGCCCTCTGTTTCTCGCCCTCTGTTTCAGCCCCTCTGTTTCAGCCCCTCTGTTTCAGCCCCTCTGCTTCACCCCCTCTGTTTCAGCCCCTCTGTTTCTCGCCCTCTTTATCAGCCCCTCTGTTTCAGCTCCTCTGTTTCAGCCCCTCTGTTTCTCGCCCTCTGTTTCAGCCCCTCTGTTTCAGCCCCTCTGTTTCACCCCCTCTGTTTCAGCCCCTCTGTTTCAGCCCCTCTGTTTCAGCGCCACTCTTTCTCGCCCTCTGTTTCTCGCCCTCTGTTTCTCGCCCTCTGTTTCAGCCCCTCTGTTTCAGCCCCTCTGTTTCAGACCCTCTGTTTCAGCCCCTCTGTTTCAGCCCCTCTGTTTCTCGCCCTCTGTTTCAGCCCCTCTGTTTCAGCCCCTCTGTTTCACCCCTCTGTTTCTCGCCCTCTGTTTCTCGCCCTCTGTTTCAGCCCCTCTGTTTCAGCCCCTCTGTTTCATCCCCTCTGTTTCAGCCCCTCTGTTTCTCGCAATCTGTTTCTCGCCCTTTGTTTCTCGCCCTCTGTTTCTCGCCCTCTGTTTCAGCCCCTCTGTTTCAGCCCCTCTGTTTCAGCCCCTCTGTTTCACCCCCACTGTTTAATCCCCGCTGTTTCTCGCCCTCTGATCAGCCCCTCTGTTTCTCGGCCTCTGTTTCTCGCCCTCTGTTTCAGCCCCTCTGTTTCAGCCCCTCTGTTTCAGCCCCTCTGTTTCAGCCCCTGTTTTTCAGCCCCTCTGTTTCAGCCCCTCTGTTTCAGCCCCACTGTTTCTCGCCCTCTGTTTCAGCCCCTCTGTTTCTCGAACTCTGTTTCAGCCCCTCTGTTTCAGCCCCTCTGTTTCAGCCCATCTATTTCAGCCCCTCTGTTTCAGCCCCTCTGTTTCAGCCCCTCTCTTTCAGCCCCTCTGTTCCAGCCCCTCTGTTTCAGCCCCTCTGTTTCAGACCCTCTGTTCCAGCCACTCTGTTTCTCGCCCTCTGTTTCAGCCCCGCTGTTTCAGCCCCTCTGTATCAGCCCCTCTTTTTCAGCCCCTCTGTTTCAGCCCCTCTGTTTCAGCCCCTCTGTTTCTCGCCCTCTGTTTCAGCCCCTCTGTTTCTCGCCCTCTGTTTCAGCCCCTCTGTTTCAGCCCCTCTGTTTCAGCACATCTGTTTCAGCCCCTCTGTTTCTCGCCCTCTGTTTCAGCCCCTCTCTTTCAGCCCCTCTGTTTCAGCCCCTCTGTTTCAGCCCCTCTGTTCCAGCCCCTCTGTTTCTCGCCCTCTGTTTCAGCCCCGCTGTTTCAGCCCCTCAGTTCAGCCCCTCTGTTTCTCGCACTCAGTTTCTCGCCCTCTGTTTCTCGCCCTCTGTTTCAGCCACTCTGATTCAGCCCCTCTGTTTCAGCCCCTCTGTTTCAGCCCCTCTGTTTCAGCCCCACTGTTTAAGCCCCTCTGTTTCTCGCCCTCTGTTTCAGCCCCTCTGTTTCTCGCCCTCTGTTTCTCGCCCCCTGTTTCAGCCCCTCTGTTTCACCCCTCAGTTTCAGCCCCTCTGTTTCAGCCCCTCTTTTTCAGCCACTCTGTTTCATCCCCTCTGTTTCAGCCCCTCTGTTTCTCGCCCTCTGTTTCTCGCTCTCTGTTTCTCGCCCTCTGTTTCAGCCCCTCTGTTTCTCGCCCACTGTTTCAGCCCCTCTGTTTCTCGCCCTCTGTTTCAGCCCCTCTGTTTCAGCCCCTCTG
The DNA here is from genome assembly GCF_030684315.1 of Stegostoma tigrinum. Lineage (NCBI taxonomy): Eukaryota > Metazoa > Chordata > Chondrichthyes > Orectolobiformes > Stegostomatidae > Stegostoma > Stegostoma tigrinum. Next base: position 1,765,993 of record NW_026728048.1, on the reverse strand, counting down.
TTTCAGCCCCTCTGTTTCAGACCATCTGTTTCAGACCCTCTTTTTCAGCCCCTCTTTTTCAGCCCCTCTGTTTCTCGCCCTCTGTTTCAGCCCCTCTGTTTCAGCCCCTCTGTTTCAGCCCCTCTGTTTCAGCCCCTCTGTTTCTCGCCCTCTGTTTCTCGCCCTCTGTTTCAGCCGCTCTGTTTCAGCCCCTCTGTTTCAGCCCCTCTGTTTCAGCCCCTCTGTTTCATCCCCTCTGTTTCTCGCCCTCTGTTTCTCGCCCTCTGTTTCTCGCTCTCTGTTTCACGCCCTCTGTTTCTCGCCCTCTGTTTCTCGCCCTCTGTTTCAGCCCCTCTGTTTCACCCCCTCTGGTTCAGCCCCTCTGTTTCTCGCCCTCTGTTTCTCGCCCTCTGTTTCTCGCCCTCTGTTTCAGCCCCTCTGTTTCAGCCCCTCTGTTTCAGCCCCACTGATTCAGCCCCTCTGTTTCACCCCCTCTGTTTCAGCCCCTCTGTTTCTCGCCCTCTGCTTCACCCCCTCTGTTTCAGCCCCTCTGTTTCTCGCCCTCTGTTTATCGCCCTCTGTTTCTCGCCCTCTGTTTCTCGCCCTCTGTTTCAGCCCCTCTGTTTCAGCCCCTCTGTTTCAGCCCCTCTGTTTCAGCGCCACTCTTTCTCGCCCTCTGTTTCTCGCCCTCTGTTTCTCGCCCTCTGTTTCAGCCCCTCTGTTTCAGCCCCTCTGTTTCAGACCCTCTGTTTCAGCCCCTCTGTTTCAGCCCCTCTGTTTCTCGCCCTCTGTTTCAGCCCCTCTGTTTCAGCCCCTCTGTTTCACCCCTCTGTTTCTCGCCCTCTGTTTCTCGCCCTCTGTTTCAGCCCCTCTGTTTCAGCCCCTCTGTTTCAGCCCCTCTGTTTCAGCCCCTCTGTTTCTCGCAATCTGTTTCTCGCCCTTTGTTTCTCGCCCTCTGTTTCTCGCCCTCTGTTTCAGCCCCTCTGTTTCAGCCCCTCTGTTTCAGCCCCTCTGTTTCACCCCCACTGTTTAATCCCCGCTGTTTCTCGCCCTCTGATCAGCCCCTCTGTTTCTCGGCCTCTGTTTCTCGCCCTCTGTTTCAGCCCCTCTGTTTCAGCCCCTCTGTTTCAGCCCCTCTGTTTCAGCCCCTGTTTTTCAGCCCCTCTGTTTCAGCCCCTCTGTTTCAGCCCCACTGTTTCTCGCCCTCTGTTTCAGCCCCTCTGTTTCTCGAACTCTGTTTCAGCCCCTCTGTTTCAGCCCCTCTGTTTCAGCCCATCTATTTCAGCCCCTCTGTTTCAGCCCCTCTGTTTCAGCCCCTCTCTTTCAGCCCCTCTGTTTCAGCCCCTCTGTTTCAGCCCCTCTGTTTCAGACCCTCTGTTCCAGCCCCTCTGTTTCTCGCCCTCTGTTTCAGCCCCGCTGTTTCAGCCCCTCTGTATCAGCCCCTCTTTTTCAGCCCCTCTGTTTCAGCCCCTCTGTTTCAGCCCCTCTGTTTCTCGCCCTCTGTTTCAGCCCCTCTGTTTCTCGCCCTCTGTTTCAGCCCCTCTGTTTCAGCCCCTCCGTTTCAGCCCATCTGTTTCAGCCCCTCTGTTTCTCGCCCTCTGTTTCAGCCCCTCTCTTTCAGCCCCTCTGTTTCAGCCCCTCTGTTTCAGCCCCTCTGTTTCAGCCCCTCTGTTCCAGCCCCTCTGTTTCTCGCCCTCTGTTTCAGCCCCGCTGTTTCAGCCCCTCAGTTCAGCCCCTCTGTTTCTCGCACTCAGTTTCTCGCCCTCTGTTTCTCGCCCTCTGTTTCAGCCACTCTGATTCAGCCCCTCTGTTTCAGCCCCTCTGTTTCAGCCCCTCTGTTTCTCGCCCCCTGTTTCAGCCGCTCTGTTTCACCCCTCAGTTTCAGCCCCTCTGTTTCAGCCCCCCTTTTTCAGCCACTCTGTTTCATCCCCTCTGTTTCAGCCCCTCTGTTTCTCGCCCTCTGTTTCTCGCTCTCTGTTTCTCGCCCTCTGTTTCAGCCCCTCTGTTTCTCGCCCACTGTTTCAGCCCCTCTGTTTCTCGCCCTCTGTTTCAGCCCCTCTGTTTCAGCCCCTCTGTTTCAGCCCCTCTGTTTCAGACCAGCTGTTTCAGACCCTCTTTTTCAGCCCCTCTTTTTCAGCCCCTCTGTTTCTCGCCCTCTGTTTCAGCCCCTCTGTTTCAGCCCCTCTGTTTCAGCCCCTCTGTTTCAGCCCCTCTGTTTCTCGCCCTCTGTTTCTCGCCCTCTGTTTCAGCCGCACTGTTTCAGCCCCTCTGTTTCAGCCCCTCTGTTTCAGCCCCTCTGTTTCATCCCCTCTGTTTCTCGCCCTCTGTTTCTCGCCCTCTGTTTCTCGCTCTCTGTTTCACGCCCTCTGTTTCTCGCCCTCTGTTTCTCGCCCTCTGTTTCAGCCCCTCTGTTTCACCCCCTCTGGTTCAGCCCCTCTGTTTCTCGCCCTCTGTTTCTCGCCCTCTGTTTCTCGCCCTCTGTTTCAGCCCCTCTGTTTCAGCCCCTCTGTTTCAGCCCCACTGATTCAGCCCCTCTGTTTCACCCCCTCTGTTTCACGCCCCTCTGTTTCTCGCCCTCTGTTTCAGCCCCTCTGTTTCTCGCCCTCTGTTTCAGCCCCTCTGTTTCAGCCCCTCTGTTTCAGCCCATCTGTTTCAGCCCCTCTGTTTCTCGCCCTCTGTTTCAGCCCCTCTGTTTCAGCCCCTCTGTTTCAGCCCCTCTGTTTCAGCCTCTCTTTTTCAGCCCCTCTGTTTCAGCCCCTCTGTTTCAGCCCCTCTGTTTCTCGCCCTCTGTTTCAGCCCCTCTGTTTCTCGCCCTCTGTTTCAGCCCCTCTGTTTCAGCCCCTCTGTTTCAGCCCATCTGTTTCAGCCCCTCTGTTTCTCGCCCTCAGTTTCAGCCCCTCTCTTTCAGCCCCTCTGTTTCAGCCCCTCTGTTTCAGCCCCTCTGTTTCAGCCCCTCTGTTCCAGCCCCTCTGTTTCTCGCCCTCTGTTTCAGCCCCGCTGTTTCAGCCCCTCTGTTTCAGCCCCTCTGTTTCTCGCACTCTGTTTCTCGCCCTCTGTTTCTCGCCCTCCGTTTCAGCCACTTTGATTCAGCCCCTCTGTTTCAGCCCCTCTGTTTCAGCCCCTCTGTTTCAGCCCCACTGTTTAAGCCCATCTGTTTCTCGCCCTCTGTTTCAGCCACTCTGTTTCAGCCCCTCTGTTTCAGCCCCTCTGTTTCAGCCCCTCTTTTTCAGCCGCTCTGTTTCAGCCCCTCTGTTTCAGCCCCTCTGTTTCTCGCACTCTGTTTCTCGCTCTCTGTTTCTCGCCCTCTGTTTCAGCCCCTCTGTTTCTCGCCCACTGTTTCAGCCCCACTGTTTCTCGCCCTCTGTTTCAGCCCCTCTGTTTCAGCCCCTCTGTTTCAGCCCCTCTGTTTCAGCCCCACTGTTTCTCGCCCTCTTTTCAGCCCCTCTGTTTCAGCCACTCTGTTTCTCGCCCTCTGTTTCAGCTCCTCTGTTTCAGCCCCACTGTTTCAGCCCCTCTGTTTCAGCCCCTCTGTTTCAGCCCCTCTGTTTCTCGCCCACTGTTTCTCGCCCTCTGTTTCTCGCTCTCTGTTTCACGCCCTCTGTTTCTCGCCCTCTGTTTCTCGCCCTCTGTTTCAGCCCATCTGTTTCTCGCCCTCTGTTTCAGCCCCTCTGTTTCTCGCGCACTGTTTCAGCCCCTCTGTTTCTCGCCCTCTGTTTCAGCCCCTCTGTTTCAGCCCCTCTGTTTCAGCCCCTCTGATTCAGCCCCTCTGTTTCACCCCCTCTGTTTCAGCCCCTCTGTTTCTCGCCCTCTGATTCAGCCCCTCTGTTTCAGCTCCTCTGTTTCACCCCCTCTGTTTCTGCGCCCTCTGTTTCAGCCCCTCTGTTTCAGCCCCTCTGTTTCACCCCCTCTGTTTCAGCCCCTCTGTTTCAGCCCCTCTGTTTCAGCCCCACTCTTTCTCGCCCTCTGTTTCTCGCCCTCTGTTTGTCGCCCTCTGTTTCAGCCCCTCTGTTTCTCGCGCACTGTTTCAGCCCCTCTGTTTCTCGCCCTCTGTTTCAGCCCCTCTGTTTCAGCCCCTCTGTTTCAGCCCCTCTGATTCAGCCCCTCTGTTTCACCCCCTCTGTTTCAGCCCCTCTGTTTCTCGCCCTCTGTTTCAGCCCCTCTGTTTCAGCTCCTCTGTTTCACCCCCTCTGTTTCTGCGCCCTCTGTTTCAGCCCCTCTGTTTCAGCCCCTCTGTTTCACCCCCTCTGTTTCAGCCCCTCTGTTTCAGCCCCTCTGTTTCAGCCCCACTCTTTCTCGCCCTCTGTTTCTCGCCCTCTGTTTGTCGCCCTCTGTTTCAGCCCCTCTGTTTCAGCCCCTCTATTTCAGCCCCTTTGTTTCAGCCCCTCTGTTTCAGCCCCTCTGTTTCAGCTCCACTGTTTCAGCCCCTCTGTTTCTCGTACTCTGTTTCTCGCCCTCTGTTTCTCGCCCTCTGTTTCAGACACTCTGATTCAGCCCCTCTGTTTCAGCCCCTCTGTTTCAGCCCCACTGTTTAAGCCCCTCTGTTTCTCGCCCTCTGTTTCAGCCCCTCTGTTTCGCGCCCTCTGTTTCTCGCCCTCTGTTTCAGCCACTCTGTTTCATCCCCTCTGTTTCAGCCCCTCTGTTTCAGCCCCTCTTTTTCAGCCACTCTGTTTCAGCCCCTCTGTTTCTCGCCCTCTCTTTCAGCCCCTCTATTTCAGCCCCTCTGTTTCTCGCCCTCTGTTTCTGCCCCTCTGTTTCAGCCCCTCTGTTTCAGCCCCTCTGATTCAGCCCCTCTGTTTCAGCCCCTCTGTTTCAGCCCCTCTGTTTCAGCCCCTCTGTTTCAGCCCCTCTGTTTCTCGCCCTCTGTTTCTCGCCCTCTGTTTCTCGCTCTCTGTTTCTCGCCCTCTGTTTCTCGCCCTCTGTTTCTCGCCCTCTGTTTCAGCCCCTCTGTTCCACCCCCTCTGTTTCAGCCCCTCTGTTTCTCGCCCTCTGTTTCTCGCCCTCTGTTTCTCGCCCTCTGTTTCAGCCCCTCTGTTTCAGCCCCTCTGTGTCTCGCCCTCTGTTTCAGCCCCTCTCTTTCAGCCCCTCTGTTTCACCCCCTCTGTTTCAGCCCCTCTGTTTGAGACCCACTCTTTCTCGCCCTCTGTTTCTCGCCCTCTGTTTGTCGCCCTCTGTTTCAGCCCCTCTGTTTCAGCCCCTCTGTTTCAGCCCCTGTGTTTCAGCCCCTCTGTTTCAGCCCCTCTGTTTCTCGCCTTCTGTTTCAGCCCCTCTGTTTCAGCCCCTCTGTTTCACCACTCTGTTTCACGCACTCTGTTTCTCGCCCTCTGTTTCAGCCCCTCTGTTTCAGCCCCTCTGTTTCAGCCCCTCTCTTTCAGCCCCTCTGTTTCAGCCCCTCTTTTTCAGCCCCTCTGTTTCTCGCCCTCTGTTTCTCTCCCTCGGTTTCCCGCCCTCTGTTTCAGCCCCTCTGTTTCAGCCAATCTGTTTCAGCCCCACTCTTTCTCGCCCTCTGTTTCTCGCCCTCTGTTTCTCGCCCTCTGTTTCAGACCCTCTGTTTCAGCCCCTCTGTTTCAGCCGCTCAGTTTCAGCCCCTCTGTTTCAGCCCCTCTGTTTCTCGCCCTCTGTTTCAGCCCCTCTGTTTCAGCCCTTCTGTTTCAGCCACTCTGTTTCTCGCCCTCTGTTTCTCGCCCTCTATTTCAGCCCCTCTGTTTCAGCCCCTCTGTTTCAGCCCCTCTGTTTCAGCCCCTCTGTTTCAGCCACTCTGTTTCTCGCCCTCTGTTTCTCGCCCTCTGTTTCTCGCCCTCTGTTTCAGCCCCTCTGTTTCAGCCCCTCTGTTTCAGCCCCTCTGTTTCAGCTCCTCTGTTTCTCGCCCTCTGTTTCAGCCCCTCTGTTTCAGCCCCTCTGTTTCAGCCCCTCTGTTTCAGCCACTATGTTTCAGCTCCACTGTTTCAGCCCCTCTGTTTCTCGCCCTCTGTTTCTCTCCCTCTGTTTCTCGCCCTCTGTTTCAGCCCCTCTGTTTCAGCCCCTCTGTTTCAGCCAATCTGTTTCAGCCCCTCTGTTTCTCGCCCTCTGTTTCAGCCCCTCTCTTTCAGCCCCTCTGTTTCAGCCCCTCTGTTTCTCGCCCTCTGTTTCAGCCACTCTGTTTCAGCCCCACTCTTTCTCGCCCTCTGTTTCTCGCCCTCTGTTGGTCGCCCTCTGTTTCAGCCCCTCTGTTTCACCCCCTCTATTTCAGCCCCTTTGTTTCAGCCCCTCTGTTTCAGCCCCTCTGTTTCAGCTCCACTGTTTCAGCCCCTCTGTTTCTCGCACTCTGTTTCTCGCCCTCTGTTTCTCGCCCTCTGTTTCAGCCACTCTGATTCAGCCCCTCTGTTTCAGCCCCTCTGATTCAGCCCCTCTGTTTCAGCCCCACTGTTTAAGCTCCTCTGTTTCTGGCCCTCTGTTTCAGCCCCTCTGTTTCTCGCCCTCTGTTTCTCGCCCTCTGTTTCAGCCCCTCTGTTTCAGCCCCTCTGTTTCAGCCCCTCTGTTTCAGCCCCTCTTTTTCAGCCACTCTGTTTCAGCCCCTCTGTTTCAGCTCCTCTGTTTCTCGCCCTCTGTTTCTCGCTCTCTGTTTCTCGCCCTCTGTTTCAGCCCCTCTGTTTCTCGCCCACTGTTTCAGCCCCTCTGTTTCTCGCCCTCTGTTTCAGCCCCTCTGTTTCAGCCCCTCTGTTTCAGCCCCTCTGTTTCAGCCCCTCTGTTTCTCGCCCTCTGTTTCAGCCCCTCTGTTTCAGACCCTCTGTTTCTCGCCCTCTGTTTCTGCCCCTCTGTTTCAGCCCCTCTGTTTCATGCCCTCTGTTTCAGCCCCTCTGTTTCAGCCCCTCTGTTTCTCGCCCTCTGTTTCTCGCCCTCTGTTTCAGCCCCTCTGTTTCAGCCCCTCTGTTTCACCCCCTCTGTTTCAGCCCCTCTGTTTCAGCCCCTCTGTTTCTCGCCCTCTGTTTCTCGCCCTCTGTTTCTCGCTCTCTGTTTCTCGCCCTCTGTTTCTCGCCCTCTCTTTCTCGCCCTCTGTTTCAGCCCCTCTGCTTCACCCCCTCTGTTTCAGCCCCTCTGTTTCTCGCCCTCTGTTTATCGCCCTCTGTTTCTCGCCCTCTGTTTCTCGCCCTCTGTTTCAGCCCCTCTGTTTCAGCCCCTCTGTTTCAGCCCCTCTGTTTCTCGCCCTCTGTTTCTCGCCCTCTGTTTCAGCCCCTCTGTTTCAGCCCCTCTGTTTCACCCCCTCTGTTTCAGCCCCTCTGTTTCAGCCCCTCTGTTTCTCGCCCTCTGTTTCTCGCCCTCTGTTTCTCGCTCTCTGTTTCTCGCCCTCTGTTTCTCGCCCTCTCTTTCTCGCCCTCTGTTTCAGCCCCTCTGCTTCACCCCCTCTGTTTCAGCCCCTCTGTTTCTCGCCCTCTGTTTATCGCCCTCTGTTTCTCGCCCTCTGTTTCTCGCCCTCTGTTTCAGCCCCTCTGTTTCAGCCCCTCTGTTTCAGCCCCTCTGTTTCTCGCCCTCTGTTTCTCGCCCTATGTTTCAGCCCCTCTGTTTCAGCCCCTCTGTTTCATCCCCTCTGCTACACACCCTCTGTTTCAGCCCCTCTGTTTCTCGCCCTCTGTTTATCGCCCTCTGTTTCTCGCCCTCTGTTTCTCGCCCTCTGTTTCAGCCCCTCTGTTTCAGCCCCTCTGTTTCAGCCCCTCTGCTTCACCCCCTCTGTTTCAGCCCTTCTGTTTCTCGCCCTCTGTTTCAGCCCCTCTGTTTCAGCTCCTCTGTTTCAGACCCTCTGTTTCTCGCCCTCTGTTTCAGCCCCTCTGTTTCAGCCCCTCTGTTTCACCCCCTCTGTTTCAGCCCCTCTGTTTCAGCCCCTCTGTTTCAGCGCCACTCTTTCTCGCCCTCTGTTTCTCGCCCTCTGTTTCTCGCCCTCTGTTTCAGCCCCTCTGTTTCAGCCCCTCTGTTTCAGACCCTCTGTTTCAGCCCCTCTGTTTCAGCCCCTCTGTTTCTCGCCCTCTGTTTCAGCCCCTCTGTTTCAGCCCCTGTTTTTCAGCCCCTCTGTTTCAGCCCCTCTGTTTCAGCCCCACTGTTTCTCGCCCTCTGTTTCAGCCCCTCTGTTTCTCGAACTCTGTTTCAGCCCCTCTGTTTCAGCCCCTCTGTTTCAGCCCATCTATTTCAGCCCCTCTGTTTCAGCCCCTCTGTTTCAGCCCCTCTCTTTCAGCCCCTCTGTTTCAGCCCCTCTGTTTCAGCCCCTCTGTTTCAGACCCTCTGTTCCAGCCCCTCTGTTTCTCGCCCTCTGTTTCAGCCCCGCTGTTTCAGCCCCTCTGTATCAGCCCCTCTTTTTCAGCCCCTCTGTTTCAGCCCCTCTGTTTCAGCCCCTCTGTTTCTCGCCCTCTGTTTCAGCCCCTCTGTTTCTCGCCCTCTGTTTCAGCCCCTCTGTTTCAGCCCCTCTGTTTAAGCCCATCTGTTTCAGCCCCTCTGTTTCTCGCCCTCTGTTTCAGCCCCTCTCTTTCAGCCCCTCTGTTTCAGCCCCTCTGTTTCAGCCCCTCTGTTTCAGCCCCTCTGTTCCAGCCCCTCTGTTTCTCGCCCTCTGTTTCAGCCCCGCTGTTTCAGCCCCTCAGTTCAGCCCCTCTGTTTCTCGCAATCAGTTTCTCGCCCTCTGTTTCTCGCCCTCTGTTTCAGCCACTCTGATTCAGCCCCTCTGTTTCAGCCCCTCTGTTTCAGCCCCTCTGTTTCAGCCACACTGTTTAAGCCCCTCTGTTTCTCGCCCTCTGTTTCAGCCCCTCTGTTTCTCGCCCTCTGTTTCTCGCCCCCTGTTTCAGCCCCTCTGTTTCACCCCTCAGTTTCAGCCCCTCTGTTTCAGCCCCTCTTTTTCAGCCACTCTGTTTCATCCCCTCTGTTTCAGCCCCTCTGTTTCTCGCCCTCTGTTTCTCGCTCTCTGTTTCTCGCCCTCTGTTTCAGCCCCTCTGTTTCTCGCCCACTGTTTCAGCCCCTCTGTTTCTCGCCCTCTGTTTCAGCCCCTCTGTTTCAGCCCCTCTGTTTCAGCCCCTCTGTTTCAGACCATCTGTTTCAGACCCTCTTTTTCAGCCCCTCTTTTTCAGCCCCTCTGTTTCTCGCCCTCTGTTTCAGCCCCTCTGTTTCAGCCCCTCTGTTTCAGCCCCTCTGTTTCAGCCCCTCTGTTTCTCGCCCTCTGTTTCTCGCCCTCTGTTTCAGCCGCTCTGTTTCAGCCCCTCTGTTTCAGCCCCTCTGTTTCAGCCCCTCTGTTTCATCCCCTCTGTTTCTCGCCCTCTGTTTCTCGCCCTCTGTTTCTCGCTCTCTGTTTCACGCCCTCTGTTTCTCGCCCTCTGTTTCTCGCCCTCTGTTTCAGCCCCTCTGTTTCACACCCTCTGGTTCAGCCCCTCTGTTTCTCGCCCTCTGTTTCTCGCCCTCTGTTTCTCGCCCTCTGTTTCAGCCCCTCTGTTTCAGCCCCTCTGTTTCAGCCCCACTGATTCAGCCCCTCTGTTTCACCCCCTCTGTTTCACGCCCCTCTGTTTCTCGCCCTCTGTTTCAGCCCCTCTGTTTCTCGCCCTCTGTTTCAGCCCCTCTGTTTCAGCCCCTCTGTTTCAGCCCATCTGTTTCAGCCCCTCTGTTTCTCGCCCTCTGTTTCAGCCCCTCTGTTTCAGCCCCTCTGTTTCAGCCCCTCTGTTTCAGCCTCTCTTTTTCAGCCCCTCTGTTTCAGCCCCTCTGTTTCAGCCCCTCTGTTTCTCGCCCTCTGTTTCAGCCCCTCTGTTTCTCGCCCTCTGTTTCAGCCCCTCTGTTTCAGCCCCTCTGTTTCAGCCCATCTGTTTCAGCCCCTCTGTTTCTCGCCCTCTGTTTCAGCCCCTCTCTTTCAGCCCCTCTGTTTCAGCCCCTCTGTTTCAGCCCCTCTGTTTCAGCCCCTCTGTTCCAGCCCCTCTGTTTCTCGCCCTCTGTTTCAGCACCGCTGTTTCAGCCCCTCTGTTTCAGCCCCTCTGTTTCTCGCACTCTGTTTCTCGCCCTCTGTTTCTCGCCCTCCGTTTCAGCCACTTTGATTCAGCCCCTCTGTTTCAGCCCCTCTGTTTCAGCCCCTCTGTTTCAGCCCCACTGTTTAAGCCCATCTGTTTCTCGCCCTCTGTTTCAGCCACTCTGTTTCAGCCCCTCTGTTTCAGCCCCTCTGTTTCAGCCCCTCTTTTTCAGCCACTCTGTTTCAGCCCCTCTGTTTCAGCCCCTCTGTTTCTCGCACTCTGTTTCTCGCTCTCTGTTTCTCGCCCTCTGTTTCAGCCCCTCTGTTTCTCGCCCACTGTTTCAGCCCCACTGTTTCTCGCCCTCTGTTTCAGCCCCTCTGTTTCAGCCCCTCTGTTTCAGCCCCTCTGTTTCAGCCCCACTGTTTCTCGCCCTCTTTTCAGCCCCTCTGTTTCAGCCACTCTGTTTCTCGCCCTCTGTTTCAGCTCCTCTGTTTCAGCCCCACTGTTTCAGCCCCTCTGTTTCAGCCCCTCTGTTTCAGCCCCTCTGTTTCTCGCCCACTGTTTCTCGCCCTCTGTTTCTCGCTCTCTGTTTCACGCCCTCTGTTTCTCGCCCTCTGTTTCTCGCCCTCTGTTTCAGCCCATCTGTTTCTCGCCCTCTGTTTCAGCCCCTCTGTTTCTCGCGCACTGTTTCAGCCCCTCTGTTTCTCGCCCTCTGTTTCAGCCCCTCTGTTTCAGCCCCTCTGTTTCAGCCCCTCTGATTCAGCCCCTCTGTTTCACCCCCTCTGTTTCAGCCCCTCTGTTTCTCGCCCTCTGTTTCAGCCCCTCTGTTTCAGCTCCTCTGTTTCACCCCCTCTGTTTCTGCGCCCTCTGTTTCAGCCCCTCTGTTTCAGCCCCTCTGTTTCACCCCCTCTGTTTCAGCCCCTCTGTTTCAGCCCCTCTGTTTCAGCCCCACTCTTTCTCGCCCTCTGTTTCTCGCCCTCTGTTTGTCGCCCTCTGTTTCAGCCCCTCTGTTTCTCGCGCACTGTTTCAGCCCCTCTGTTTCTCGCCCTCTGTTTCAGCCCCTCTGTTTCAGCCCCTCTGTTTCAGCCCCTCTGATTCAGCCCCTCTGTTTCACCCCCTCTGTTTCAGCCCCTCTGTTTCTCGCCCTCTGTTTCAGCCCCTCTGTTTCAGCTCCTCTGTTTCACCCCCTCTGTTTCTGCGCCCTCTGTTTCAGCCCCTCTGTTTCAGCCCCTCTGTTTCACCCCCCCTGTTTCAGCCCCTCTGTTTCAGCCCCTCTGTTTCAGCCCCACTCTTTCTCGCCCTCTGTTTCTCGCCCTCTGTTTGTCGCCCTCTGTTTCAGCCCCTCTGTTTCAGCCCCTCTATTTCAGCCCCTTTGTTTCAGCCCCTCTGTTTCAGCCCCTCTGTTTCAGCTCCACTGTTTCAGCCCCTCTGTTTCTCGTACTCTGTTTCTCGCCCTCTGTTTCTCGCCCTCTGTTTCAGACACTCTGATTCAGCCCCTCTGTTTCAGCCCCTCTGTTTCAGCCCCACTGTTTAAGCCCCTCTGTTTCTCGCCCTCTGTTTCAGCCCCTCTGTTTCGCGCCCTCTGTTTCTCGCCCTCTGTTTCAGCCACTCTGTTTCATCCCCTCTGTTTCAGCCCCTCTGTTTCAGCCCCTCTTTTTCAGCCACTCTGTTTCAGCCCCTCTGTTTCAGCCCCTCTGTTTCTCGCCCTCTCTTTCAGCCCCTCTATTTCAGCCCCTCTGTTTCTCGCCCTCTGTTTCTGCCCCTCTGTTTCAGCCCCTCTGTTTCAGCCCCTCTGATTCAGCCCCTCTGTTTCAGCCCCTCTGTTTCTCGCCCTAAGTTTCTCGCCCTCTGTTTCAGCCCCTCTGTTTCAGCCCCTCTGTTTCAGCCCCTCTGTTTCAGCCCCTCTGTTTCAGCCCCTCTGTTTCTCGCCCTCTGTTTCTCGCCCTCTGTTTCTCGCTCTCTGTTTCTCGCCCTCTGTTTCTCGCCCTCTGTTTCTCGCCCTCTGTTTCAGCCCCTCTGTTCCACCCCCTCTGTTTCAGCCCCTCTGTTTCTCGCCCTCTGTTTCTCGCCCTCTGTTTCTCGCCCTCTGTTTCAGCCCCTCTGTTTCAGCCCCTCTGTGTCTCGCCCTCTGTTTCAGCCCCTCTCTTTCAGCCCCTCTGTTTCACCCCCTCTGTTTCAGCCCCTCTGTTTGAGACCCACTCTTTCTCGCCCTCTGTTTCTCGCCCTCTGTTTGTCGCCCTCTGTTTCAGCCCCTCTGTTTCAGCCCCTCTGTTTCAGCCCCTGTGTTTCAGCCCCTCTGTTTCAGCCCCTCTGTTTCTCGCCTTCTGTTTCAGCCCCTCTGTTTCAGCCCCTCTGTTTCACCCCTCTGTTTCACGCACTCTGTTTCTCGCCCTCTGTTTCAGCCCCTCTGTTTCAGCCCCTCTGTTTCAGCCCCTCTCTTTCAGCCCCTCTGTTTCAGCCCCTCTTTTTCAGCCCCTCTGTTTCTCGCCCTCTGTTTCTCTCCCTCGGTTTCCCGCCCTCTGTTTCAGCCCCTCTGTTTCAGCCAATCTGTTTCAGCCCCACTCTTTCTCGCCCTCTGTTTCTCGCCCTCTGTTTCTCGCCCTCTGTTTCAGACCCTCTGTTTCAGCCCCTCTGTTTCAGCCGCTCAGTTTCAGCCCCTCTGTTTCAGCCCCTCTGTTTCTCGCCCTCTGTTTCAGCCCCTCTGTTTCAGCCCTTCTGTTTCAGCCACTCTGTATCTCGCCCTCTGTTTCTCGCCCTCTATTTCAGCCCCTCTGTTTCAGCCCCTCTGTTTCAGCCCCTCTGTTTCAGCCCCTCTGTTTCAGCCACTCTGTTTCTCGCCCTCTGTTTCTCGCCCTCTGTTTCTCGCCCTCTGTTTCAGCCCCTCTGTTTCAGCCCCTCTGTTTCAGCCCCTCTGTTTCAGCTCCTCTGTTTCTCGCCCTCTGTTTCAGCCCCTCTGTTTCAACCCCTCTGTTTCAGCCCCTCTGTTTCAGCCACTATGTTTCAGCTCCACTGTTTCAGCCCCTCTGTTTCTCGCCCTCTGTTTCTCTCCCTCTGTTTCTCGCCCTCTGTTTCAGCCCCTCTGTTTCAGCCCCTCTGTTTCAGCCAATCTGTTTCAGCCCCTCTGTTTCTCGCCCTCTGTTTCAGCCCCTCTCTTTCAGCCCCTCTGTTTCAGCCCCTCTGTTTCAGCCCCTCTGTTTCAGCCCCTGTGTTTCAGCCCCTCTGTTTCAGCCCCTCTGTTTCTCGCCTTCTGTTTCAGCCCCTCTGTTTCAGCCCCTCTGTTTCACCCCTCTGTTTCACGCACTCTGTTTCTCGCCCTCTGTTTCAGCCCCTCTGTTTCAGCCCCTCTGTTTCAGCCCCTCTCTTTCAGCCCCTCTGTTTCAGCCCCTCTTTTTCAGCCCCTCTGTTTCTCGCCCTCTGTTTCTCTCCCTCGGTTTCCCGCCCTCTGTTTCAGCCCCTCTGTTTCAGCCAATCTGTTTCAGCCCCACTCTTTCTCGCCCTCTGTTTCTCGCCCTCTGTTTCTCGCCCTCTGTTTCAGACCCTCTGTTTCAGCCCCTCTGTTTCAGCCGCTCAGTTTCAGCCCCTCTGTTTCAGCCCCTCTGTTTCTCGCCCTCTGTTTCAGCCCCTCTGTTTCAGCCCTTCTGTTTCAGCCACTCTGTATCTCGCCCTCTGTTTCTCGCCCTCTATTTCAGCCCCTCTGTTTCAGCCCCTCTGTTTCAGCCCCTCTGTTTCAGCCCCTCTGTTTCAGCCACTCTGTTTCTCGCCCTCTGTTTCTCGCCCTCTGTTTCTCGCCCTCTGTTTCAGCCCCTCTGTTTCAGCCCCTCTGTTTCAGCCCCTCTGTTTCAGCTCCTCTGTTTCTCGCCCTCTGTTTCAGCCCCTCTGTTTCAACCCCTCTGTTTCAGCCCCTCTGTTTCAGCCACTATGTTTCAGCTCCACTGTTTCAGCCCCTCTGTTTCTCGCCCTCTGTTTCTCTCCCTCTGTTTCTCGCCCTCTGTTTCAGCCCCTCTGTTTCAGCCCCTCTGTTTCAGCCAATCTGTTTCAGCCCCTCTGTTTCTCGCCCTCTGTTTCAGCCCCTCTCTTTCAGCCCCTCTGTTTCAGCCCCTCTGTTTCTCGCCCTCTGTTTCAGCCACTCTGTTTCAGCCCCACTCTTTCTCGCCCTCTGTTTCTCGCCCTCTGTTGGTCGCCCTCTGTTTCAGCCCCTCTGTTTCACCCCCTCTATTTCAGCCCCTTTGTTTCAGCCCCTCTGTTTCAGCCCCTCTGTTTCAGCTCCACTGTTTCAGCCCCTCTGTTTCTCGCACTCTGTTTCTCGCCCTCTGTTTCTCGCCCTCTGTTTCAGCCACTCTGATTCAGCCCCTCTGTTTCAGCCCCTCTGATTCAGCCCCTCTGTTTCAGCCCCACTGTTTAAGCCCCTCTGTTTCTGGCCCTCTGTTTCAGCCCCTCTGTTTCTCGCCCTCTGTTTCTCGCACTCTGTTTCAGCCCCTCTGTTTCAGCCCCTCTGTTTCAGCCCCTCTGTTTCAGCACCTCTTTTTCAGCCACTCTGTTTCAGCCCCTCTGTTTCAGCTCCTCTGTTTCTCGCCCTCTGTTTCTCGCTCTCTGTTTCTCGCCCTCTGTTTCAGCCCCTCTGTTTCTCGCCCACTGTTTCAGCCCCTCTGTTTCTCGCCCTCTGTTTCAGCCCCTCTGTTTCAGCCCCTCTGTTTCAGCCCCTCTGTTTCAGCCCCTCTGTTTCTCGCCCTCTGTTTCAGCCCCTCTGTTTCAGTCCCTCTGTTTCTCGCCCTCTGTTTCTGCCCCTCTGTTTCAGCCCCTCTGTTTCAGGCCCTCTGTTTCAGCCCCTCTGTTTCAGCCCCTCTGTTTCTCGCCCTCTGTTTCTCGCCCTCTGTTTCAGCCCATCTGTTTCACCCCCTCTGTTTCAGCCCCTCTGTTTCAGCCCCTCTGTTTCTCGCCCTCTGTTTCTCGCCCTCTGTTTCTCGCTCTCTGTTTCTCGCCCTCTGTTTCTCGCCCTCTCTTTCTCGCCCTCTGTTTCAGCCCCTCTGCTTCACCCCCTCTGTTTCAGCCCCTCTGTTTCTCGCCCTCTGTTTATCGCCCTCTGTTTCTCGCCCTCTGTTTCTCGCCCTCTGTTTCAGCCCCTCTGTTTCAGCCCCTCTGTTTCAGCCCCTCTGTTTCTCGCCCTCTGTTTCTCGCCCTCTGTTTCAGCCCCTCTGTTTCAGCCCCTCTGTTTCACCCCCTCTGTTTCAGCCCCTCTGTTTCAGCCCCTCTGTTTCTCGCCCTCTGTTTCTCGCCCTCTGTTTCTCGCTCTCTGTTTCTCGCCCTCTGTTTCTCGCCCTCTCTTTCTCGCCCTCTGTTTCAGCCCCTCTGCTTCACCCCCTCTGTTTCAGCCCCTCTGTTTCTCGCCCTCTGTTTATCGCCCTCTGTTTCTCGCCCTCTGTTTCTCGCCCTCTGTTTCAGCCCCTCTGTTTCAGCCCCTCTGTTTCAGCCCCTCTGTTTCTCGCCCTCTGTTTCTCGCCCTATGTTTCAGCCCCTCTGTTTCAGCCCCTCTGTTTCATCCCCTCTGCTTCACCCCCTCTGTTTCATCCCCTCTGTTTCTCGCCCTCTGTTTATCGCCCTCTGTTTCTCGCCCTCTGTTTCTCGCCCTCTGTTTCAGCCCCTCTGTTTCAGCCCCTCTGTTTCAGCCCCTCTGCTTCACCCCCTCTGTTTCAGCCCTTCTGTTTCTCGCCCTCTGTTTCAGCCCCTCTGTTTCAGCTCCTCTGTTTCAGCCCCTCTGTTTCTCGCCCTCTGTTTCAGCCCCTCTGTTTCAGCCCCTCTGTTTCACCCCCTCTGTTTCAGCCCCTCTGTTTCAGCCCCTCTGTTTCAGCGCCACTCTTTCTCGCCCTCTGTTTCTCGCCCTCTGTTTCTCGCCCTCTGTTTCAGCCCCTCTGTTTCAGCCCCTCTGTTTCAGACCCTCTGTTTCAGCCCCTCTGTTTCAGCCCCTCTGTTTCTCGCCCTCTGTTTCAGCCCCTCTGTTTCAGCCCCTCTGTTTCACCCCTCTGTTTCTCGCCCTCTGTTTCTCGCCCTCTGTTTCAGCCCCTCTGTTTCAGCCCCTCTGTTTCAGCCCCTCTGTTTCAGCCCCTCTGTTTCTCGCAATCTGTTTCTCGCCCTTTGTTTCTCGCCCTCTGTTTCTCGCCCTCTGTTTCAGCCCCTCTGTTTCAGCCCCTCTGTTTCAGCCCCTCTGTTTCACCCCCACTGTTTAATCCCCGCTGTTTCTCGCCCTCTGATCAGCCCCTCTGTTTCTCGGCCTCTGTTTCTCGCCCTCTGTTTCAGCCCCTCTGTTTCAGCCCCTCTGTTTCAGCCCCTCTGTTTCAGCCCCTGTTTTTCAGCCCCTCTGTTTCAGCCCCTCTGTTTCAGCCCCACTGTTTCTCGCCCTCTGTTTCAGCCCCTCTGTTTCTCGAACACTGTTTCAGCCCCTCTGTTTCAGCCCCTCTGTTTCAGCCCAATTATTTCAGCCCCTCTGTTTCAGCCCCTCTGTTTCAGCCCCTCTCTTTCAGCCCCTCTGTTTCAGCCCCTCTGTTTCAGCCCCTCTGTTTCAGACCCTCTGTTCCAGCCCCTCTGTTTCTCGCCCTCTGTTTCAGCCCCGCTGTTTCAGCCCCTCTGTATCAGCCCCTCTTTTTCAGCCCCTCTGTTTCAGCCCCTCTGTTTCTCGCCCTCTGTTTCAGCCCCTCTGTTTCTCGCCCTCTGATTCAGCCCCTCTGTTTCAGCCCCTCTGTTTCAGCCCATCTGTTTCCGCCCCTCTGTTTCTCGCCCTCTGTTTCAGCCCCTCTCTTTCAGCCCCTCTGTTTCAGCCCCTCTGTTTCAGCCCCTCTGTTTCAGCCCCTCTGTTCCAGCCCCTCTGTTTCTCGCCCTCTGTTTCAGCCCCGCTGTTTCAGCCCCTCAGTTCAGCCCCTCTGTTTCTCGCACTCAGTTTCTCGCCCTCTGTTTCTCGCCCTCTGTTTCAGCCACTCTGATTCAGCCCCTCTGTTTCAGCCCGTCTGTTTCAGCCCCTCTGTTTCAGCCCCACTGTTTAAGCCCCTCTGTTTCTCGCCCTCTGTTTCAGCCCCTCTGTTTCTCGCCCTCTGTTTCTCGCCCCCTGTTTCAGCCCCTCTGTTTCACCCCTCAGTTTCAGCCCCTCTGTTTCAGCCCCTCTTTTTCAGCCACTCTGTTTCATTCCCTCTGTTTCAGCCCCTCTGTTTCTCGCCCTCTGTTTCTCGCTCTCTGTTTCTCGCCCTCTGTTTCAGCCCCTCTGTTTCTCGCCCACTGTTTCAGCCCCTCTGTTTCTCGCCCTCTGTTTCAGCCCCTCTGTTTCAGCCCCTCTGTTTCAGCCCCTCTGTTTCAGACCATCTGTTTCAGACCCTCTTTTTCAGCCCCTCTTTTTCAGCCCCTCTGTTTCTCGCCCTCTGTTTCAGCCCCTCTGTTTCAGCCCCTCTGTTTCAGCCCCTCTGTTTCAGCCCCTCTGTTTCTCGCCCTCTGTTTCTCGCCCTCTGTTTCAGCCGCTCTGTTTCAGCCCCTCTGTTTCAGACCCTCTGTTTCAGCCCCTCTGTTTCATCCCCTCTGTTTCTCGCCCTCTGTTTCTCGCCCTCTGTTTCTCGCTCTCTGTTTCACGCCCTCTGTTTCTCGCCCTCTGTTTCTCGCCCTCTGTTTCAGCCCCTCTGTTTCACCCCCTCTGGTTCAGCCCCTCTGTTTCTCGCCCTCTGTTTCTCGCCCTCTGTTTCTCGCCCTCTGTTTCAGCCCCTCTGTTTCAGCCCCTCTGTTTCAGCCCCACTGATTCAGCCCCTCTGTTTCACCCCCTCTGTTTCAGCCCCTCTGTTTCTCGCCCTCTGTTTCAGCCCCTCTGTTTCTCGCCCTCTGTTTCAGCCCCTCTGTTTCAGCCCCTCTGTTTCAGCCCATCTGTTTCAGCCCCTCTGTTTCTCGCCCTCTGTTTCAGCCCCTCTGTTTCAGCCCCTCTGTTTCAGCCCCTCTGTTTCAGCCTCTCTTTTTCAGCCCCTCTGTTTCAGCCCCTCTGTTTCAGCCCCTCTGTTTCTCGCCCTCTGTTTCAGCCCCTCTGTTTCTCGCCCTCTGTTTCAGCCCCTCTGTTTCAGCCCCTCTGTTTCAGCCCATCTGTTTCAGCCCCTCTGTTTCTCGCCCTCTGTTTCAGCCCCTCTCTTTCAGCCCCTCTCTTTCAGCCCCTCTGTTTCAGCCCCTCTGTTTCAGCCCCTCTGTTCCAGCCCCTCTGTTTCTCGCCCTCTGTTTCAGCCCCGCTGTTTCAGCCCCTCTGTTTCAGCCCCTCTGTTTCTCGCACTCTCTTTCTCGCCCTCTGTTTCTCGCCCTCCGTTTCAGCCACTTTGATTCAGCCCCTCTGTTTCAGCCCCTCTGTTTCAGCCCCTCTGTTTCAGCCCCACTGTTTAAGCCCATCTGTTTCTCGCCCTCTGTTTCAGCCACTCTGTTTCAGCCCCTCTGTTTCAGCCCCTCTGTTTCAGCCCCTCTTTTTCAGCCACTCTGTTTCAGCCCCTCTGTTTCAGCCCCTCTGTTTCTCGCACTCTGTTTCTCGCTCTCTGTTTCTCGCCCTCTGTTTCAGCCCCTCTGTTTCTCGCCCACTGTTTCAGCCCCTCTGTTTCTCGCCCTCTGTTTCAGCCCCTCTGTTTCAGCCCCTCTGTTTCAGCCCCTCTGTTTCAGCCCCACTGTTTCTCGCCCTCTTTTCAGCCACTCTGTTTCAGCCACTCTGTTTCTCGCCCTCTGTTTCAGCTCCTCTGTTTCAGCCCCACTGTTTCAGCCCCTCTGTTTCAGCCCCTCTGTTTCAGCCCCTCTGTTTCTCGCCCACTGTTTCTCGCCCTCTGTTTCTCGCTCTCTGTTTCACGCCCTCTGTTTCTCGCCCTCTGTTTCTCGCCCTCTGTTTCAGCCCATCTGTTTCTCGCCCTCTGTTTCAGCCCCTCTGTTTCTCGCGCACTGTTTCAGCCCCTCTGTTTCTCGCCCTCTGTTTCAGCCCCTCTGTTTCAGCCCCTCTGTTTCAGCCCCTCTGATTCAGCCCCTCTGTTTCACCCCCTCTGTTTCAGCCCCTCTGTTTCTCGCCCTCTGTTTCAGCCCCTCTGTTTCAGCTCCTCTGTTTCACCCCCTCTGTTTCTGCACCCTCTGTTTCAGCCCCTCTGTTTCAGCCCCTCTGTTTCACCCCCTCTGTTTCAGCCCCTCTGTTTCAGCCCCACTCTTTCTCGCCCTCTGTTTCTCGCCCTCTGTTTGTCGCCCTCTGTTTCAGCCCCTCTGTTTCAGCCCCTCTATTTCAGCCCCTTTGTTTCAGCCCCTCTGTTTCAGCCCCTCTGTTTCAGCTCCACTGTTTCAGCCCCTCTGTTTCTCGTACTCTGTTTCTCGCCCTCTGTTTCTCGCCCTCTGTTTCAGACACTCTGATTCAGCCCCTCTGTTTCAGCCCCTCTGTTTCAGCCCCTCTGTTTCAGCCCCACTGTTTAAGCCCCTCTGTTTCTCGCCCTCTGTTTCAGCCCCTCTGTTTCGCGCCCTCTGTTTCTCGCCCTCTGTTTCAGCCACTCTGTTTCATCCCCTCTGTTTCAGCCCCTCTGTTTCAGCCCCTCTTTTTCAGCCACTCTGTTTCAGCCCCTCTGTTTCAGCCCCTCTGTTTCTCGCCCTCTCTTTCAGCCCCTCTATTTCAGCCCCTCTGTTTCTCGCCCTCTGTTTCTGCCCCTCTGTTTCAGCCCCTCTGTTTCACCCCCTCTGATTCAGCCCCTCTGTTTCAGCCCCTCTGTTTCTCGCCCTAAGTTTCTCGCCCTCTGTTTCAGCCCCTCTGTTTCAGCCCCTCTGTTTCAGCCCCTCTGTTTCAGCCCCTCTGTTTCAGCCCCTCTGTTTCTCGCCCTCTGTTTCTCGCCCTCTGTTTCTCGCTCTCTGTTTCTCGCCCTCTGTTTCTCGCCCTCTGTTTCTCGCCCTCTGTTTCAGCCCCTCTGTTCCACCCCCTCTGTTTCAGCCCCTCTGTTTCTCACCCTCTGTTTCTCGCCCTCTGTTTCTCGCCCTCTGTTTCAGCCCCTCTGTTTCAGCCCCTCTGTGTCTCGCCCTCTGTTTCAGCCCCTCTCTTTCAGCCCCTCTGTTTCACAACCTCTGTTTCAGCCCCTCTGTTTGAGACCCACTCTTTCTCGCCCTCTGTTTCTCGCCCTCTGTTTGTCGCCCTCTGTTTCAGCCCCTCTGTTTCAGCCCCTCTGTTTCAGCCCCTCTGTTTCAGCCCCTCTGTTTCAGCCCCTCTGTTTCTCGCCCTCTGTTTCAGCCCCTCTGTTTCAGCCCCTCTGTTTCACCCCTCTGTTTCACGCACTCTGTTTCTCGCCCTCTGTTTCAGCCCCTCTGTTTCAGCCCCTCTGTTTCAGCCCCTCTCTTTCAGCCCCTCTGTTTCAGCCCCTCTTTTTCAGCCCCTCTGTTTCTCGCCCTCTGTTTCTCTCCCTCGGTTTCCCGCCCTCTGTTTCAGCCCCTCTGTTTCAGCCAATCTGTTTCAGCCCCACTCTTTCTCGCCCTCTGTTTCTCGCCCTCTGTTTCTCGCCCTCTGTTTCAGACCCTCTGTTTCAGCCCCTCTGTTTCAGCCGCTCAGTTTCAGCCCCTCTGTTTCAGCCCCTCTGTTTCTCGCCCTCTGTTTCAGCCCCTCTGTTTCAGCCCTTCTGTTTCAGCCACTCTGTATCTCGCCCTCTGTTTCTCGCCCTCTATTTCAGCCCCTCTGTTTCAGCCCCTCTGTTTCAGCCCCTCTGTTTCAGCCCCTCTGTTTCAGCCACTCTGTTTCTCGCCCTCTGTTTCTCGCCCTCTGTTTCTCGCCCTCTGTTTCAGCCCCTCTGTTTCAGCCCCTCTGTTTCAGCCCCTCTGTTTCAGCTCCTCTGTTTCTCGCCCTCTGTTTCAGCCCCTCTGTTTCAGCCCCTCTGTTTCAGCCCCTCTGTTTCAGCCACTATGTTTCAGCTCCACTGTTTCAGCCCCTCTGTTTCTCGCCCTCTGTTTCTCTCCCTCTGTTTCTCGCCCTCTGTTTCAGCCCCTCTGTTTCAGCCCCTCTGTTTCAGCCAATCTGTTTCAGCCCCTCTGTTTCTCGCCCTCTGTTTCAGCCCCTCTCTTTCAGCCCCTCTGTTTCAGCCCCTCTGTTTCTCGCCCTCTGTTTCAGCCACTCTGTTTCAGCCCCACTCTTTCTCGCCCTCTGTTTCTCGCCCTCTGTTGGTCGCCCTCTGTTTCAGCCCCTCTGTTTCACCCCCTCTATTTCAGCCCCTTTGTTTCAGCCCCTCTGTTTCAGCCCCTCTGTTTCAGCTCCACTGTTTCAGCCCCTCTGTTTCTCGCACTCTGTTTCTCGCCCTCTGTTTCTCGCCCTCTGTTTCAGCCACTCTGATTCAGCCCCTCTGTTTCAGCCCCTCTGATTCAGCCCCTCTGTTTCAGCCCCACTGTTTAAGCCCCTCTGTTTCTGGCCCTCTGTTTCAGCCCCTCTGTTTCTCGCCCTCTGTTTCTCGCCCTCTGTTTCAGCCCCTCTGTTTCAGCCCCTCTGTTTCAGCCCCTCTGTTTCAGCCCCTCTTTTTCAGCCACTCTGTTTCAGCCCCTCTGTTTCAGCTCCTCTGTTTCTCGCCCTCTGTTTCTCGCTCTCTGTTTCTCGCCCTCTGTTTCAGCCCCTCTGTTTCTCGCCCACTGTTTCAGCCCCTCTGTTTCTCGCCCTCTGTTTAAGCCCCTCTGTTTCAGCCCCTCTGTTTCAGCCCCTCTGTTTCAGCCCCTCTGTTTCTCGCCCTCTGTTTCAGCCCCTCTGTTTCAGACCCTCTGTTTCTCGCCCTCTGTTTCTGCCCCTCTGTTTCAGCCCCTCTGTTTCAGGCCCTCTGTTTCAGCCCCTCTGTTTCAGCCCCTCTGTTTCTCGCCCTCTGTTTCTCGCCCTCTGTTTCAGCCCCTCTGTTTCAGCCCCTCTGTTTCACCCCCTCTGTTTCAGCCCCTCTGTTTCAGCCCCTCTGTTTCTCGCCCTCTGTTTCTCGCCCTCTGTTTCTCGCTCTCTGTTTCTCGCCCTCTGTTTCTCGCCCTCTCTTTCTCGCCCTCTGTTTCAGCCCCTCTGCTTCACCCCCTCTGTTTCAGCCCCTCTGTTTCTCGCCCTCTGTTTATCGCCCTCTGTTTCTCGCCCTCTGTTTCTCGCCCTCTGTTTCAGCCCCTCTGTTTCAGCCCCTCTGTTTCAGCCCCTCTGTTTCTCGCCCTCTGTTTCTCGCCCTCTGTTTCAGCCCCTCTGTTTCAGCCCCTCTGTTTCACCCCCTCTGTTTCAGCCCCTCTGTTTCAGCCCCTCTGTTTCTCGCCCTCTGTTTCTCGCCCTCTGTTTCTCGCTCTCTGTTTCTCGCCCTCTGTTTCTCGCCCTCTCTTTCTCGCCCTCTGTTTCAGCCCCTCTGCTTCACCCCCTCTGTTTCAGCCCCTCTGTTTCTCGCCCTCTGTTTATCGCCCTCTGTTTCTCGCCCTCTGTTTCTCGCCCTCTGTTTCAGCCCCTCTGTTTCAGCCCCTCTGTTTCAGCCCCTCTGTTTCTCGCCCTCTGTTTCTCGCCCTATGTTTCAGCCCCTCTGTTTCAGCCCCTCTGTTTCATCCCCTCTGCTTCACCCCCTCTGTTTCAGCCCCTCTGTTTCTCGCCCTCTGTTTATCGCCCTCTGTTTCTCGCCCTCTGTTTCTCGCCCTCTGTTTCAGCCCCTCTGTTTCAGCCCCTCTGTTTCAGCCCCTCTGCTTCACCCCCTCTGTTTCAGCCCTTCTGTTTCTCGCCCTCTGTTTCAGCCCCTCTGTTTCAGCTCCTCTGTTTCAGCCCCTCTGTTTCTCGCCCTCTGTTTCAGCCCCTCTGTTTCAGCCCCTCTGTTTCACCCCCTCTGTTTCAGCCCCTCTGTTTCAGCCCCTCTGTTTCAGCGCCACTCTTCCTCGCCCTCTGTTTCTCGCCCTCTGTTTCTCGCCCTCTGTTTCAGCCCCTCTGTTTCAGCCCCTCTGTTTCAGACCCTCTGTTTCAGCCCCTCTGTTTCAGCCCCTCTGTTTCTCGCCCTCTGTTTCAGCCCCTCTGTTTCAGCACCTCTGTTTCACCCCTCTGTTTCTCGCCCTCTGTTTCTCGCCCTCTGTTTCAGCCCCTCTGTTTCAGCCCCTCTGTTTCAGCCCCTCTGTTTCAGCCCCTCTGTTTCTCGCAATCTGTTTCTCGCCCTTTGTTTCTCGCCCTCTGTTTCTCGCCCTCTGTTTCAGCCCCTCTGTTTCAGCCCCTCTGTTTCAGCCCCTCTGTTTCACCCCCACTGTTTAATCCCCGCTGTTTCTCGCCCTCTGATCAGCCCCTCTGTTTCTCGGCCTCTGTTTCTCGCCCTCTGTTTCAGCCCCTCTGTTTCAGCCCCTCTGTTTCAGCCCCTCTGTTTCAGCCCCTGTTTTTCAGCCCCTCTGTTTCAGCCCCTCTGTTTCAGCCCCACTGTTTCTCGCCCTCTGTTTCAGCCCCTCTGTTTCTCGAACTCTGTTTCAGCCCCTCTGTTTCAGCCCCTCTGTTTCAGCCCAATTATTTCAGCCCCTCTGTTTCAGCCCCTCTGTTTCAGCCCCTCTCTTTCAGCCCCTCTGTTTCAGCCCCTCTGTTTCAGCCCCTCTGTTTCAGACCCTCTGTTCCAGCCCCTCTGTTTCTCGCCCTCTGTTTCAGCCCCGCTGTTTCAGCCCCTCTGTATCAGCCCCTCTTTTTCAGCCCCTCTGTTTCAGCCCCTCTGTTTCTCGCCCTCTGTTTCAGCCCCTCTGTTTCTCGCCCTCTGATTCAGCCCCTCTGTTTCAGCCCCTCTGTTTCAGCCCATCTGTTTCAGCCCCTCTGTTTCTCGCCCTCTGTTTCAGCCCCTCTCTTTCAGCCCCTCTGTTTCAGCCCCTCTGTTTCAGCCCCTCTGTTTCAGCCCCTCTGTTCCAGCCCCTCTGTTTCTCGCCCTCTGTTTCAGCCCCGCTGTTTCAGCCCCTCAGTTCAGCCCCTCTGTTTCTCGCACTCAGTTTCTCGCCCTCTGTTTCTCGCCCTCTGTTTCAGCCACTCTGATTCAGCCCCTCTGTTTCAGCCCGTCTGTTTCAGCCCCTCTGTTTCAGCCCCACTGTTTAAGCCCCTCTGTTTCTCGCCCTCTGTTTCAGCCCCTCTGTTTCTCGCCCTCTGTTTCTCGCCCCCTGTTTCAGCCCCTCTGTTTCACCCCTCAGTTTCAGCCCCTCTGTTTCAGCCCCTCTTTTTCAGCCACTCTGTTTCATCCCCTCTGTTTCAGCCCCTCTGTTTCTCGCCCTCTGTTTCTCGCTCTCTGTTTCTCGCCCTCTGTTTCAGCCCCTCTGTTTCTCGCCCACTGTTTCAGCCCCTCTGTTTCTCGCCCTCTGTTTCAGCCCCTCTGTTTCAGCCCCTCTGTTTCAGCCCCTCTGTTTCAGACCATCTGTTTCAGACCCTCTTTTTCAGCCCCTCTTTTTCAGCCCCTCTGTTTCTCGCCCTCTGTTTCAGCCCCTCTGTTTCAGCCCCTCTGTTTCAGCCCCTCTGTTTCAGCCCCTCTGTTTCTCGCCCTCTGTTTCTCGCCCTCTGTTTCAGCCGCTCTGTTTCAGCCCCTCTGTTTCAGCCCCTCTGTTTCAGCCCCTCTGTTTCATCCCCTCTGTTTCTCGCCCTCTGTTTCTCGCCCTCTGTTTCTCGCTCTCTGTTTCACGCCCTCTGTTTCTCGCCCTCTGTTTCTCGCCCTCTGTTTCAGCCCCTCTGTTTCACCCCCTCTGGTTCAGCCCCTCTGTTTCTCGCCCTCTGTTTCTCGCCCTCTGTTTCTCGCCCTCTGTTTCAGCCCCTCTGTTTCAGCCCCTCTGTTTCAGCCCCACTGATTCAGCCCCTCTGTTTCACCCCCTCTGTTTCAGCCCCTCTGTTTCTCGCCCTCTGTTTCAGCCCCTCTGTTTCTCGCCCTCTGTTTCAGCCCCTCTGTTTCAGCCCCTCTGTTTCATCCCATCTGTTTCAGCCCCTCTGTTTCTCGCCCTCTGTTTCAGCCCCTCTGTTTCAGCCCTTCTGTTTCAGCCCCTCTGTTTCAGCCTCTCTTTTTCAGCCCCTCTGTTTCAGCCCCTCTGTTTCAGCCCCTCTGTTTCTCGCCCTCTGTTTCAGCCCCTCTGTTTCTCGCCCTCTGTTTCAGCCCCTCTGTTTCAGCCCCTCTGTTTCAGCCCATCTGTTTCAGCCCCTCTGTTTCTCGCCCTCTGTTTCAGCCCCTCTCTTTCAGCCCCTCTCTTTCAGCCCCTCTGTTTCAGCCCCTCTGTTTCAGCCCCTCTGTTCCAGCCCCTCTGTTTCTCGCCCTCTGTTTCAGCCCCGCTGTTTCAGCCCCTCTGTTTCAGCCCCTCTGTTTCTCGCACTCTGTTTCTCGCCCTCTGTTTCTCGCCCTCCGTTTCAGCCACTTTGATTCAGCCCCTCTGTTTCAGCCCCTCTGTTTCAGCCCCTCTGTTTCAGCCCCACTGTTTAAGCCCATCTGTTTCTC
The DNA here is from genome assembly GCF_030684315.1 of Stegostoma tigrinum. NCBI lineage: Eukaryota > Metazoa > Chordata > Chondrichthyes > Orectolobiformes > Stegostomatidae > Stegostoma > Stegostoma tigrinum. Next base: position 1,740,675 of record NW_026728048.1, on the reverse strand, counting down.
GCCCTCTGTTTCAGCCACTCTGTTTCAGCCCCTCTGTTTCACCCCCTCTGTTTCAGCCCCTCTGTTTCAGCCCCACTCTTTCTCGCCCTCTGTTTCTCGCCCTCTGTTTGTCGCCCTCTGTTTCAGCCCCTCTGTTTCAGCCCCTCTATTTCAGCCCCTTTGTTTCAGCCCCTCTGTTTCAGCCCCTCTGTTTCAGCTCCACTGTTTCAGCCCCTCTGTTTCTCGTACTCTGTTTCTCGCCCTCTGTTTCTCGCCCTCTGTTTCAGACACTCTGATTCAGCCCCTCTGTTTCAGCCCCTCTGTTTCAGCCCCTCTGTTTCAGCCCCACTGTTTAAGCCCCTCTGTTTCTCGCCCTCTGTTTCAGCCCCTCTGTTTCGCGCCCTCTGTTTCTCGCCCTCTGTTTCAGCCACTCTGTTTCATCCCCTCTGTTTCAGCCCCTCTGTTTCAGCCCCTCTTTTTCAGCCACTCTGTTTCAGCCCCTCTGTTTCAGCCCCTCTGTTTCTCGCCCTCTCTTTCAGCCCCTCTATTTCAGCCCCTCTGTTTCTCGCCCTCTGTTTCTGCCCCTCTGTTTCAGCCCCTCTGTTTCACCCCCTCTGATTCAGCCCCTCTGTTTCAGCCCCTCTGTTTCTCGCCCTAAGTTTCTCGCCCTCTGTTTCAGCCCCTCTGTTTCAGCCCCTCTGTTTCAGCCCCTCTGTTTCAGCCCCTCTGTTTCAGCCCCTCTGTTTCTCGCCCTCTGTTTCTCGCCCTCTGTTTCTCGCTCTCTGTTTCTCGCCCTCTGTTTCTCGCCCTCTGTTTCTCGCCCTCTGTTTCAGCCCCTCTGTTCCACCCCCTCTGTTTCAGCCCCTCTGTTTCTCACCCTCTGTTTCTCGCCCTCTGTTTCTCGCCCTCTGTTTCAGCCCCTCTGTTTCAGCCCCTCTGTGTCTCGCCCTCTGTTTCAGCCCCTCTCTTTCAGCCCCTCTGTTTCACAACCTCTGTTTCAGCCCCTCTGTTTGAGACCCACTCTTTCTCGCCCTCTGTTTCTCGCCCTCTGTTTGTCGCCCTCTGTTTCAGCCCCTCTGTTTCAGCCCCTCTGTTTCAGCCCCTCTGTTTCAGCCCCTCTGTTTCAGCCCCTCTGTTTCTCGCCCTCTGTTTCAGCCCCTCTGTTTCAGCCCCTCTGTTTCACCCCTCTGTTTCACGCACTCTGTTTCTCGCCCTCTGTTTCAGCCCCTCTGTTTCAGCCCCTCTGTTTCAGCCCCTCTCTTTCAGCCCCTCTGTTTCAGCCCCTCTTTTTCAGCCCCTCTGTTTCTCGCCCTCTGTTTCTCTCCCTCGGTTTCCCGCCCTCTGTTTCAGCCCCTCTGTTTCAGCCAATCTGTTTCAGCCCCACTCTTTCTCGCCCTCTGTTTCTCGCCCTCTGTTTCTCGCCCTCTGTTTCAGACCCTCTGTTTCAGCCCCTCTGTTTCAGCCGCTCAGTTTCAGCCCCTCTGTTTCAGCCCCTCTGTTTCTCGCCCTCTGTTTCAGCCCCTCTGTTTCAGCCCTTCTGTTTCAGCCACTCTGTATCTCGCCCTCTGTTTCTCGCCCTCTATTTCAGCCCCTCTGTTTCAGCCCCTCTGTTTCAGCCCCTCTGTTTCAGCCCCTCTGTTTCAGCCACTCTGTTTCTCGCCCTCTGTTTCTCGCCCTCTGTTTCTCGCCCTCTGTTTCAGCCCCTCTGTTTCAGCCCCTCTGTTTCAGCCCCTCTGTTTCAGCTCCTCTGTTTCTCGCCCTCTGTTTCAGCCCCTCTGTTTCAGCCCCTCTGTTTCAGCCCCTCTGTTTCAGCCACTATGTTTCAGCTCCACTGTTTCAGCCCCTCTGTTTCTCGCCCTCTGTTTCTCTCCCTCTGTTTCTCGCCCTCTGTTTCAGCCCCTCTGTTTCAGCCCCTCTGTTTCAGCCAATCTGTTTCAGCCCCTCTGTTTCTCGCCCTCTGTTTCAGCCCCTCTCTTTCAGCCCCTCTGTTTCAGCCCCTCTGTTTCTCGCCCTCTGTTTCAGCCACTCTGTTTCAGCCCCACTCTTTCTCGCCCTCTGTTTCTCGCCCTCTGTTGGTCGCCCTCTGTTTCAGCCCCTCTGTTTCACCCCCTCTATTTCAGCCCCTTTGTTTCAGCCCCTCTGTTTCAGCCCCTCTGTTTCAGCTCCACTGTTTCAGCCCCTCTGTTTCTCGCACTCTGTTTCTCGCCCTCTGTTTCTCGCCCTCTGTTTCAGCCACTCTGATTCAGCCCCTCTGTTTCAGCCCCTCTGATTCAGCCCCTCTGTTTCAGCCCCACTGTTTAAGCCCCTCTGTTTCTGGCCCTCTGTTTCAGCCCCTCTGTTTCTCGCCCTCTGTTTCTCGCCCTCTGTTTCAGCCCCTCTGTTTCAGCCCCTCTGTTTCAGCCCCTCTGTTTCAGCCCCTCTTTTTCAGCCACTCTGTTTCAGCCCCTCTGTTTCAGCTCCTCTGTTTCTCGCCCTCTGTTTCTCGCTCTCTGTTTCTCGCCCTCTGTTTCAGCCCCTCTGTTTCTCGCCCACTGTTTCAGCCCCTCTGTTTCTCGCCCTCTGTTTAAGCCCCTCTGTTTCAGCCCCTCTGTTTCAGCCCCTCTGTTTCAGCCCCTCTGTTTCTCGCCCTCTGTTTCAGCCCCTCTGTTTCAGACCCTCTGTTTCTCGCCCTCTGTTTCTGCCCCTCTGTTTCAGCCCCTCTGTTTCAGGCCCTCTGTTTCAGCCCCTCTGTTTCAGCCCCTCTGTTTCTCGCCCTCTGTTTCTCGCCCTCTGTTTCAGCCCCTCTGTTTCAGCCCCTCTGTTTCACCCCCTCTGTTTCAGCCCCTCTGTTTCAGCCCCTCTGTTTCTCGCCCTCTGTTTCTCGCCCTCTGTTTCTCGCTCTCTGTTTCTCGCCCTCTGTTTCTCGCCCTCTCTTTCTCGCCCTCTGTTTCAGCCCCTCTGCTTCACCCCCTCTGTTTCAGCCCCTCTGTTTCTCGCCCTCTGTTTATCGCCCTCTGTTTCTCGCCCTCTGTTTCTCGCCCTCTGTTTCAGCCCCTCTGTTTCAGCCCCTCTGTTTCAGCCCCTCTGTTTCTCGCCCTCTGTTTCTCGCCCTCTGTTTCAGCCCCTCTGTTTCAGCCCCTCTGTTTCACCCCCTCTGTTTCAGCCCCTCTGTTTCAGCCCCTCTGTTTCTCGCCCTCTGTTTCTCGCCCTCTGTTTCTCGCTCTCTGTTTCTCGCCCTCTGTTTCTCGCCCTCTCTTTCTCGCCCTCTGTTTCAGCCCCTCTGCTTCACCCCCTCTGTTTCAGCCCCTCTGTTTCTCGCCCTCTGTTTATCGCCCTCTGTTTCTCGCCCTCTGTTTCTCGCCCTCTGTTTCAGCCCCTCTGTTTCAGCCCCTCTGTTTCAGCCCCTCTGTTTCTCGCCCTCTGTTTCTCGCCCTATGTTTCAGCCCCTCTGTTTCAGCCCCTCTGTTTCATCCCCTCTGCTTCACCCCCTCTGTTTCAGCCCCTCTGTTTCTCGCCCTCTGTTTATCGCCCTCTGTTTCTCGCCCTCTGTTTCTCGCCCTCTGTTTCAGCCCCTCTGTTTCAGCCCCTCTGTTTCAGCCCCTCTGCTTCACCCCCTCTGTTTCAGCCCTTCTGTTTCTCGCCCTCTGTTTCAGCCCCTCTGTTTCAGCTCCTCTGTTTCAGCCCCTCTGTTTCTCGCCCTCTGTTTCAGCCCCTCTGTTTCAGCCCCTCTGTTTCACCCCCTCTGTTTCAGCCCCTCTGTTTCAGCCCCTCTGTTTCAGCGCCACTCTTCCTCGCCCTCTGTTTCTCGCCCTCTGTTTCTCGCCCTCTGTTTCAGCCCCTCTGTTTCAGCCCCTCTGTTTCAGACCCTCTGTTTCAGCCCCTCTGTTTCAGCCCCTCTGTTTCTCGCCCTCTGTTTCAGCCCCTCTGTTTCAGCACCTCTGTTTCACCCCTCTGTTTCTCGCCCTCTGTTTCTCGCCCTCTGTTTCAGCCCCTCTGTTTCAGCCCCTCTGTTTCAGCCCCTCTGTTTCAGCCCCTCTGTTTCTCGCAATCTGTTTCTCGCCCTTTGTTTCTCGCCCTCTGTTTCTCGCCCTCTGTTTCAGCCCCTCTGTTTCAGCCCCTCTGTTTCAGCCCCTCTGTTTCACCCCCACTGTTTAATCCCCGCTGTTTCTCGCCCTCTGATCAGCCCCTCTGTTTCTCGGCCTCTGTTTCTCGCCCTCTGTTTCAGCCCCTCTGTTTCAGCCCCTCTGTTTCAGCCCCTCTGTTTCAGCCCCTGTTTTTCAGCCCCTCTGTTTCAGCCCCTCTGTTTCAGCCCCACTGTTTCTCGCCCTCTGTTTCAGCCCCTCTGTTTCTCGAACTCTGTTTCAGCCCCTCTGTTTCAGCCCCTCTGTTTCAGCCCAATTATTTCAGCCCCTCTGTTTCAGCCCCTCTGTTTCAGCCCCTCTCTTTCAGCCCCTCTGTTTCAGCCCCTCTGTTTCAGCCCCTCTGTTTCAGACCCTCTGTTCCAGCCCCTCTGTTTCTCGCCCTCTGTTTCAGCCCCGCTGTTTCAGCCCCTCTGTATCAGCCCCTCTTTTTCAGCCCCTCTGTTTCAGCCCCTCTGTTTCTCGCCCTCTGTTTCAGCCCCTCTGTTTCTCGCCCTCTGATTCAGCCCCTCTGTTTCAGCCCCTCTGTTTCAGCCCATCTGTTTCAGCCCCTCTGTTTCTCGCCCTCTGTTTCAGCCCCTCTCTTTCAGCCCCTCTGTTTCAGCCCCTCTGTTTCAGCCCCTCTGTTTCAGCCCCTCTGTTCCAGCCCCTCTGTTTCTCGCCCTCTGTTTCAGCCCCGCTGTTTCAGCCCCTCAGTTCAGCCCCTCTGTTTCTCGCACTCAGTTTCTCGCCCTCTGTTTCTCGCCCTCTGTTTCAGCCACTCTGATTCAGCCCCTCTGTTTCAGCCCGTCTGTTTCAGCCCCTCTGTTTCAGCCCCACTGTTTAAGCCCCTCTGTTTCTCGCCCTCTGTTTCAGCCCCTCTGTTTCTCGCCCTCTGTTTCTCGCCCCCTGTTTCAGCCCCTCTGTTTCACCCCTCAGTTTCAGCCCCTCTGTTTCAGCCCCTCTTTTTCAGCCACTCTGTTTCATCCCCTCTGTTTCAGCCCCTCTGTTTCTCGCCCTCTGTTTCTCGCTCTCTGTTTCTCGCCCTCTGTTTCAGCCCCTCTGTTTCTCGCCCACTGTTTCAGCCCCTCTGTTTCTCGCCCTCTGTTTCAGCCCCTCTGTTTCAGCCCCTCTGTTTCAGCCCCTCTGTTTCAGACCATCTGTTTCAGACCCTCTTTTTCAGCCCCTCTTTTTCAGCCCCTCTGTTTCTCGCCCTCTGTTTCAGCCCCTCTGTTTCAGCCCCTCTGTTTCAGCCCCTCTGTTTCAGCCCCTCTGTTTCTCGCCCTCTGTTTCTCGCCCTCTGTTTCAGCCGCTCTGTTTCAGCCCCTCTGTTTCAGCCCCTCTGTTTCAGCCCCTCTGTTTCATCCCCTCTGTTTCTCGCCCTCTGTTTCTCGCCCTCTGTTTCTCGCTCTCTGTTTCACGCCCTCTGTTTCTCGCCCTCTGTTTCTCGCCCTCTGTTTCAGCCCCTCTGTTTCACCCCCTCTGGTTCAGCCCCTCTGTTTCTCGCCCTCTGTTTCTCGCCCTCTGTTTCTCGCCCTCTGTTTCAGCCCCTCTGTTTCAGCCCCTCTGTTTCAGCCCCACTGATTCAGCCCCTCTGTTTCACCCCCTCTGTTTCAGCCCCTCTGTTTCTCGCCCTCTGTTTCAGCCCCTCTGTTTCTCGCCCTCTGTTTCAGCCCCTCTGTTTCAGCCCCTCTGTTTCATCCCATCTGTTTCAGCCCCTCTGTTTCTCGCCCTCTGTTTCAGCCCCTCTGTTTCAGCCCTTCTGTTTCAGCCCCTCTGTTTCAGCCTCTCTTTTTCAGCCCCTCTGTTTCAGCCCCTCTGTTTCAGCCCCTCTGTTTCTCGCCCTCTGTTTCAGCCCCTCTGTTTCTCGCCCTCTGTTTCAGCCCCTCTGTTTCAGCCCCTCTGTTTCAGCCCATCTGTTTCAGCCCCTCTGTTTCTCGCCCTCTGTTTCAGCCCCTCTCTTTCAGCCCCTCTCTTTCAGCCCCTCTGTTTCAGCCCCTCTGTTTCAGCCCCTCTGTTCCAGCCCCTCTGTTTCTCGCCCTCTGTTTCAGCCCCGCTGTTTCAGCCCCTCTGTTTCAGCCCCTCTGTTTCTCGCACTCTGTTTCTCGCCCTCTGTTTCTCGCCCTCCGTTTCAGCCACTTTGATTCAGCCCCTCTGTTTCAGCCCCTCTGTTTCAGCCCCTCTGTTTCAGCCCCACTGTTTAAGCCCATCTGTTTCTCGCCCTCTGTTTCAGCCACTCTGTTTCAGCCCCTCTGTTTCAGCCCCTCTGTTTCTCGCCCTCTTTTTCAGCCACTCTGTTTCAGCCCCTCTGTTTCAGCCCCTCTGTTTCTCGCACTCTGTTTCTCGCTCTCTGTTTCTCGCCCTCTGTTTCAGCCCCTCTGTTTCTCGCCCACTGTTTCAGCCCCTCTGTTTCTCGCCGTCTGTTTCAGCCCCTCTGTTTCAGCCCCTCTGTTTCAGCCCCTCTGTTTCAGCCCCACTGTTTCTCGCCCTCTTTTCAGCCACTCTGTTTCAGCCACTCTGTTTCTCGCCCTCTGTTTCAGCTCCTCTGTTTCAGCCCCACTGTTTCAGCCCCTCTGTTTCAGCCCCTCTGTTTCAGCCCCTCTGTTTCTCGCCCACTGTTTCTCGCCCTCTGTTTCTCGCTCTCTGTTTCACGCCCTCTGTTTCTCGCCCTCTGTTTCTCGCCCTCTGTTTCAGCCCATCTGTTTCTCGCCCTCTGTTTCAGCCCCTCTGTTTCTCGCGCACTGTTTCAGCCCCTCTGTTTCTCGCCCTCTGTTTCAGCCCCTCTGTTTCAGCCCCTCTGTTTCAGCCCCTCTGATTCAGCCCCTCTGTTTCACCCCCTCTGTTTCAGCCCCTCTGTTTCTCGCCCTCTGTTTCAGCCCCTCTGTTTCAGCTCCTCTGTTTCACCCCCTCTGTTTCTGCACCCTCTGTTTCAGCCCCTCTGTTTCAGCCCCTCTGTTTCACCCCCTCTGTTTCAGCCCCTCTGTTTCAGCCCCACTCTTTCTCGCCCTCTGTTTCTCGCCCTCTGTTTGTCGCCCTCTGTTTCAGCCCCTCTGTTTCAGCCCCTCTATTTCAGCCCCTTTGTTTCAGCCCCTCTGTTTCAGCCCCTCTGTTTCAGCTCCACTGTTTCAGCCCCTCTGTTTCTCGTACTCTGTTTCTCGCCCTCTGTTTCTCGCCCTCTGTTTCAGACACTCTGATTCAGCCCCTCTGTTTCAGCCCCTCTGTTTCAGCCCCTCTGTTTCAGCCCCACTGTTTAAGCCCCTCTGTTTCTCGCCCTCTGTTTCAGCCCCTCTGTTTCGCGCCCTCTGTTTCTCGCCCTCTGTTTCAGCCACTCTGTTTCATCCCCTCTGTTTCAGCCCCTCTGTTTCAGCCCCTCTTTTTCAGCCACTCTGTTTCAGCCCCTCTGTTTCAGCCCCTCTGTTTCTCGCCCTCTCTTTCAGCCCCTCTATTTCAGCCCCTCTGTTTCTCGCCCTCTGTTTCTGCCCCTCTGTTTCAGCCCCTCTGTTTCAGCCCCTCTGATTCAGCCCCTCTGTTTCAGCCCCTCTGTTTCTCGCCCTAAGTTTCTCGCCCTCTGTTTCAGCCCCTCTGTTTCAGCCCCTCTGTTTCAGCCCCTCTGTTTCAGCCCCTCTGTTTCTCGCCCTCTGTTTCTCGCCCTCTGTTTCTCGCTCTCTGTTTCTCGCCCTCTGTTTCTCGCCCTCTGTTTCTCGCCCTCTGTTTCAGCCCCTCTGTTCCACCCCCTCTGTTTCAGCCCCTCTGTTTCTCACCCTCTGTTTCTCGCCCTCTGTTTCTCGCCCTCTGTTTCAGCCCCTCTGTTTCAGCCCCTCTGTGTCTCGCCCTCTGTTTCAGCCCCTATCTTTCAGCCCCTCTGTTTCACCCCCTCTGTTTCAGCCCCTCTGTTTGAGACCCACTCTTTCTCGCCCTCTGTTTCTCGCCCTCTGTTTGTCGCCCTCTGTTTCAGCCCCTCTGTTTCAGCCCCTCTGTTTCAGCCCCTCTGTTTCAGCCCCTCTGTTTCTCGCCCTCTGTTTCAGCCCCTCTGTTTCAGCCCCTCTGTTTCACCCCTCTGTTTCACGCACTCTGTTTCTCGCCCTCTGTTTCAGCCCCTCTGTTTCAGCCCCTCTGTTTCAGCCCCTCTCTTACAGCCCCTCTGTTTCAGCCCCTCTTTTTCAGCCCCTCTGTTTCTCGCCCTCTGTTTCTCTCCCTCGGTTTCCCGCCCTCTGTTTCAGCCCCTCTGTTTCAGCCCCTCTGTTTCAGCCAATCTGTTTCAGCCCCACTCTTTCTCGCCCTCTGTTTCTCGCCCTCTGTTTCTCGCCCTCTGTTTCAGACCCTCTGTTTCAGCCCCTCTGTTTCTCGCCCTCTGTTTCAGCCCCTCTGTTTCAGCCCTTCTGTTTCAGCCACTCTGTTTCTCGCCCTCTGTTTCTCGCCCTCTATTTCAGCCCCTCTGTTTCAGCCCCTCTGTTTCAGCCCCTCTGTTTCAGCCCCTCTGTTTCAGCCACTCTGTTTCTCGCCCTCTGTTTCTCGCCCTCTGTTTCTCGCCCTCTGTTTCAGCCCCTCTGTTTCAGCCCCTCTGTTTCAGCCCCTCTGTTTCAGCTCCTCTGTTTCTCGCCCTCTGTTTCAGCCCCTCTGTTTCAGCCCCTCTGTTTCAGCCCCTCTGTTTCAGCCACTATGTTTCAGCTCCACTGTTTCAGCCCCTCTGTTTCTCGCCCTCTGTTTCTCTCCCTCTGTTTCTCGCCCTCTGTTTCAGCCCCTCTGTTTCAGCCCCTCTGTTTCAGCCAATCTGTTTCAGCCCCTCTGTTTCTCGCCCTCTGTTTCAGCCCCTCTCTTTCAGCCCCTCTGTTTCAGCCCCTCTGTTTCTCGCCCTCTGTTTCTCGCCCTCTGTTGGTCGCCCTCTGTTTCAGCCCCTCTGTTTCACCCCCTCTATTTCAGCCCCTCTGTTTCAGCTCCACTGTTTCAGCCCCTCTGTTTCTCGCACTCTGTTTCTCGCCCTCTGTTTCTCGCCCTCTGTTTCAGCCACTCTGATTCAGCCCCTCTGTTTCAGCCCCTCTGATTCAGCCCCTCTGTTTCAGCCCCACTGTTTAAGCCCCTCTGTTTCTGGCCCTCTGTTTCAGCCCCTCTGTTTCTCGCCCTCTGTTTCTCGCCCTCTGTTTCAGCCCCTCTGTTTCAGCCCCTCTGTTTCAGCCCCTCTGTTTCAGCCCCTCTTTTTCAGCCACTCTGTTTCAGCCCCTCTGTTTCAGCTCCTCTGTTTCTCGCCCTCTGTTTCTCGCTCTCTGTTTCTCGCCCTCTGTTTCAGCCCCTCTGTTTCTCGCCCACTGTTTCAGCCCCTCTGTTTCTCGCCCTCTGTTTCAGCCCCTCTGTTTCAGCCCCTCTGTTTCAGCCCCTCTGTTTCAGCCCCTCTGTTTCTCGCCCTCTGTTTCAGCCCCTCTGTTTCAGCCCCTCTGTTTCTCGCCCTCTGTTTCTGCCCCTCTGTTTCAGCCCCTCTGTTTCAGGCCCTCTGTTTCAGCCCCTCTGTTTCAGCCCCTCTGTTTCTCGCCCTCTGTTTCTCGCCCTCTGTTTCAGCCCCTCTGTTTCAGCCCCTCTGTTTCACCCCCTCTGTTTCAGCCCCTCTGTTTCAGCCCCTCTGTTTCTCGCCCTCTGTTTCTCGCCCTCTGTTTCTCGCTCTCTGTTTCTCGCCCTCTGTTTCTCGCCCTCTCTTTCTCGCCCTCTGTTTCAGCCCCTCTGGTTCACCCCCTCTGTTTCAGCCCCTCTGTTTCAGCCCCTCTGTTTCAGCCCATCTATTTCAGCCCCTCTGTTTCAGCCCCTCTGTTTCAGCCCCTCTCTTTCAGCCCCTCTGTTTCAGCCCCTCTGTTTCAGCCCCTCTGTTTCAGACCCTCTGTTCCAGCCCCTCTGTTTCTCGCCCTCTGTTTCAGCCCCGCTGTTTCAGCCCCTCTGTATCAGCCCCTCTTTTAAAGCCCCTCTGTTTCAGCCCCTCTGTTTCTCGCCCTCTGTTTCAGCCCCTCTGTTTCTCGCCCTCTGATTCAGCCCCTCTGTTTCAGCCCCTCTGTTTCAGCCCATCTGTTTCAGCCCCTCTGTTTCTCGCCCTCTGTTTCAGCCCCTCTCTTTCAGCCCCTCTGTTTCAGCCCCTCTGTTTCAGCCCCTCTGTTTCAGCCCCTCTGTTCCAGCCCCTCTGTTTCTCGCCCTCTGTTTCAGCCCCGCTGTTTCAGCCCCTCAGTTCAGCCCCTCTGTTTCTCGCACTCAGTTTCTCGCCCTCTGTTTCTCGCCCTCTGTTTCAGCCACTCTGATTCAGCCCCTCTGTTTCAGCCCCTCTGTTTCAGCCCCTCTGTTTCAGCCCCACTGTTTAAGCCCCTCTGTTTCTCGCCCTCTGTTTCAGCCCCTCTGTTTCTCGCCCTCTGTTTCTCGCCCCCTGTTTCAGCCCCTCTGTTTCACCCCTCAGTTTCAGCCCCTCTGTTTCAGCCCCTCTTTTTCAGCCACTCTGTTTCATCCCCTCTGTTTCAGCCCCTCTGTTTCTCGCCCTCTGTTTCTCGCTCTCTGTTTCTCGCCCTCTGTTTCAGCCCCTCTGTTTCTCGCCCACTGTTTCAGCCCCTCTGTTTCTCGCCCTCTGTTTCAGCCACTCTGTTTCAGCCCCTCTGTTTCAGCCCCTCTGTTTCAGACCATCTGTTTCAGACCCTCTTTTTCAGCCCCTCTTTTTCAGCCCCTCTGTTTCTCGCCCTCTGTTTCAGCCCCTCTGTTTCAGCCCCTCTGTTTCAGCCCCTCTGTTTCAGCCCCTCTGTTTCTCGCCCTCTGTTTCTCGCCCTCTGTTTCAGCCGCTCTGTTTCAGCCCCTCTGTTTCAGCCCCTCTGTTTCAGCCCCTCTGTTTCATCCCCTCTGTTTCTCGCCCTCTGTTTCTCGCCCTCTGTTTCTCGCTCTCTGTTTCACGCCCTCTGTTTCTCGCCCTCTGTTTCTCGCCCTCTGTTTCAGCCCCTCTGTTTCACCCCCTCTGGTTCAGCCCCTCTGTTTCTCGCCCTCTGTTTCTCGCCCTCTGTTTCTCGCCCTCTGTTTCAGCCCCTCTGTTTCAGCCCCTCTGTTTCAGCCCCACTGATTCAGCCCCTCTGTTTCACACCCTCTGTTTCAGCCCCTCTGTTTCTCGCCCTCTGTTTCAGCCCCTCTGTTTCTCGCCCTCTGTTTCAGCCCCTCTGTTTCAGCCCCTCTGTTTCAGCCCATCTGTTTCAGCCCCTCTGTTTCTCGCCCTCTGTTTCAGCCCCTCTTTTTCAGCCCCTCTGTTTCAGCCCCTCTGTTTCAGCCTCTCTTTTTCAGCCCCTCTGTTTCAGCCCCTCTGTTTCAGCCCCTCTGTTTCTCGCCCTCTGTTTCAGCCCCTCTGTTTCTCGCCCTCTGTTTCAGCCCCTCTGTTTCAGCCCCTCTGTTTCAGCCCATCTGTTTCAGCCCCTCTGTTTCTCGCCCTCTGTTTCAGCCCCTCTCTTTCAGCCCCTCTCTTTCAGCCCCTCTGTTTCAGCCCCTCTGTTTCAGCCCCTCTGTTCCAGCCCCTCTGTTTCTCGCCCTCTGTTTCAGCCCCGCTGTTTCAGCCCCTCTGTTTCAGCCCCTCTGTTTCTCGCACTCTGTTTCTCGCCCTCTGTTTCTCGCCCTCCGTTTCAGCCACTTTGATTCAGCCCCTCTGTTTCAGCCCCTCTGTTTCAGCCCCTCTGTTTCAGCCCCACTGTTTAAGCCCATCTGTTTCTCGCCCTCTGTTTCAGCCACTCTGTTTCAGCCCCTCTGTTTCAGCCCCTCTGTTTCAGCCCCTCTTTTTCAGCCACTCTGTTTCAGCCCCTCTGTTTCAGCCCCTCTGTTTCTCGCACTCTGTTTCTCGCTCTCTGTTTCTCGCCCTCTGTTTCAGCCCCTCTGTTTCTCGCCCACTGTTTCAGCCCCTCTGTTTCTCGCCCTCTGTTTCAGCCCCTCTGTTTCAGCCCCTCTGTTTCAGCCCCTCTGTTTCAGCCCCACTGTTTCTCGCCCTCTTTTCAGCCACTCTGTTTCAGCCACTCTGTTTCTCGCCCTCTGTTTCAGCTCCTCTGTTTCAGCCCCACTGTTTCAGCCCCTCTGTTTCAGCCCCTCTGTTTCAGCCCCTCTGTTTCTCGCCCACTGTTTCTCGCCCTCTGTTTCTCGCTCTCTGTTTCACGCCCTCTGTTTCTCGCCCTCTGTTTCTCGCCCTCTGTTTCAGCCCATCTGTTTCTCGCCCTCTGTTTCAGCCCCTCTGTTTCTCGCGCACTGTTTCAGCCCCTCTGTTTCTCGCCCTCTGTTTCAGCCCCTCTGTTTCAGCCCCTCTGTTTCAGCCCCTCTGATTCAGCCCCTCTGTTTCACCCCCTCTGTTTCAGCCCCTCTGTTTCTCGCCCTCTGTTTCAGCCCCTCTGTTTCAGCTCCTCTGTTTCACCCCCTCTGTTTCTGCACCCTCTGTTTCAGCCCCTCTGTTTCAGCCCCTCTGTTTCACCCCCTCTGTTTCAGCCCCTCTGTTTCAGCCCCACTCTTTCTCGCCCTCTGTTTCTCGCCCTCTGTTTGTCGCCCTCTGTTTCAGCCCCTCTGTTTCAGCCCCTCTATTTCAGCCCCTTTGTTTCAGCCCCTCTGTTTCAGCCCCTCTGTTTCAGCTCCACTGTTTCAGCCCCTCTGTTTCTCGTACTCTGTTTCTCGCCCTCTGTTTCTCGCCCTCTGTTTCAGACACTCTGATTCAGCCCCTCTGTTTCAGCCCCTCTGTTTCAGCCCCTCTGTTTCAGCCCCACTGTTTAAGCCCCTCTGTTTCTCGCCCTCTGTTTCAGCCCCTCTGTTTCGCGCCCTCTGTTTCTCGCCCTCTGTTTCAGCCACTCTGTTTCATCCCCTCTGTTTCAGCCCCTCTGTTTCAGCCCCTCTTTTTCAGCCACTCTGTTTCAGCCCCTATGTTTCAGCCCCTCTGTTTCTCGCCCTCTCTTTCAGCCCCTCTATTTCAGCCCCTCTGTTTCTCGCCCTCTGTTTCTGCCCCTCTGTTTCAGCCCCTCTGTTTCAGCCCCTCTGATTCAGCCCCTCTGTTTCAGCCCCTCTGTTTCTCGCCCTAAGTTTCTCGCCCTCTGTTTCAGCCCCTCTGTTTCAGCCCCTCTGTTTCAGCCCCTCTGTTTCAGCCCCTCTGTTTCAGCCCCTCTGTTTCTCGCCCTCTGTTTCTCGCCCTCTGTTTCTCGCTCTCTGTTTCTCGCCCTCTGTTTCTCGCCCTCTGTTTCTCGCCCTCTGTTTCAGCCCCTCTGTTCCACCCCCTCTGTTTCAGCCCCTCTGTTTCTCACCCTCTGTTTCTCGCCCTCTGTTTCTCGCTCTCTGTTTCAGCCCCTCTGTTTCAGCCCCTCTGTGTCTCGCCCTCTGTTTCAGCCCCTCTCTTTCAGCCCCTCTGTTTCACCCCCTCTGTTTCAGCCCCTCTGTTTGAGACCCACTCTTTCTCGCCCTCTGTTTCTCGCCCTCTGTTTGTCGCCCTCTGTTTCAGCCCCTCTGTTTCAGCCCCTCTGTTTCAGCCCCTCTGTTTCAGCCCCTCTGTTTCAGCCCCTCTGTTTCTCGCCCTCTGTTTCAGCCCCTCTGTTTCAGCCCCTCTGTTTCACCCCTCTGTTTCACGCACTCTGTTTCTCGCCCTCTGTTTCAGCCCCTCTGTTTCAGCCCCTCTGTTTCAGCCCCTCTCTTTCAGCCCCTCTGTTTCAGCCCCTCTTTTTCAGCCCCTCTGTTTCTCGCCCTCTGTTTCTCTCCCTCGGTTTCCCGCCCTCTGTTTCAGCCCCTCTGTTTCAGCCCCTCTGTTTCAGCCAATCTGTTTCAGCCCCACTCTTTCTCGCCCTCTGTTTCTCGCCCTCTGTTTCTCGCCCTCTGTTTCAGACCCTCTGTTTCAGCCCCTCTGTTTCAGCCGCTCAGTTTCAGCCCCTCTGTTTCAGCCCCTCTGTTTCTCGCCCTCTGTTTCAGCCCCTCTGTTTCAGCCCTTCTGTTTCAGCCACTCTGTTTCTCGCCCTCTGTTTCTCGCCCTCTATTTCAGCCCCTCTGTTTCAGCCCCTCTGTTTCAGCCCCTCTGTTTCAGCCCCTCTGTTTCAGCCACTCTGTTTCTCGCCCTCTGTTTCTCGCCCTCTGTTTCTCGCCCTCTGTTTCAGCCCCTCTGTTTCAGCCCCTCTGTTTCAGCCCCTCTGTTTCAGCTCCTCTGTTTCTCGCCCTCTGTTTCAGCCCCTCTGTTTCAGCCCCTCTGTTTCAGCCCCTCTGTTTCAGCCACTATGTTTCAGCTCCACTGTTTCAGCCCCTCTGTTTCTCGCCCTCTGTTTCTCTCCCTCTGTTTCTCGCCCTCTGTTTCAGCCCCTCTGTTTCAGCCCCTCTGTTTCAGCCAATCTGTTTCAGCCCCTCTGTTTCTCGCCCTCTGTTTCAGCCCCTCTCTTTCAGCCCCTCTGTTTCAGCCCCTCTGTTTCTCGCCCTCTGTTTCTCGCCCTCTGTTGGTCGCCCTCTGTTTCAGCCCCTCTGTTTCACCCCCTCTATTTCAGCCCCTTTGTTTCAGCCCCTCTGTTTCAGCCCCTCTGTTTCAGCTCCACTGTTTCAGCCCCTCTGTTTCTCGCACTCTGTTTCTCGCCCTCTGTTTCTCGCCCTCTGTTTCAGCCACTCTGATTCAGCCCCTCTGTTTCAGCCCCTCTGATTCAGCCCCTCTGTTTCAGCCCCACTGTTTAAGCCCCTCTGTTTCTGGCCCTCTGTTTCAGCCCCTCTGTTTCTCGCCCTCTGTTTCTCGCCCTCTGTTTCAGCCCCTCTGTTTCAGCCCCTCTGTTTCAGCCCCTCTGTTTCAGCCCCTCTTTTTCAGCCACTCTGTTTCAGCCCCTCTGTTTCAGCTCCTCTGTTTCTCGCCCTCTGTTTCTCGCTCTCTGTTTCTCGCCCTCTGTTTCAGCCCCTCTGTTTCTCGCCCACTGTTTCAGCCCCTCTGTTTCTCGCCCTCTGTTTCAGCCCCTCTGTTTCAGCCCCTCTGTTTCAGCCCCTCTGTTTCAGCCCCTCTGTTTCTCGCCCTCTGTTTCAGCCCCTCTGTTTCAGCCCCTCTGTTTCTCGCCCTCTGTTTCTGCCCCTCTGTTTCAGCCCCTCTGTTTCAGGCCCTCTGTTTCAGCCCCTCTGTTTCAGCCCCTCTGTTTCTCGCCCTCTGTTACTCGCCCTCTGTTTCAGCCCCTCTGTTTCAGCCCCTCTGTTTCACCCCCTCTGTTTCAGCCCCTCTGTTTCAGCCCCTCTGTTTCTCGCCCTCTGTTTCTCGCCCTCTGTTTCTCGCTCTCTGTTTCTCGCCCTCTGTTTCTCGCCCTCTCTCTCTCGCCCTCTGTTTCAGCCCCTCTGGTTCACCCCCTCTGTTTCAGCCCCTCTGTTTCTCGCCCTCTGTTTATCGCCCTCTGTTTCTCGCCCTCTGTTTCTCGCCCTCAGTTTCAGCCCGTCTGTTTCAGCCCCTCTGTTTCAGCCCCTCTGCTTCACCCCCTCTGTTTCAGCCCCTCTGTTTCTCGCCCTCTGTTTCAGCCCCTCTGTTTCAGCTCCTCTGTTTCAGCCCCTCTGTTTCTCGCCCTCTGTTTCAGCCCCTCTGTTTCAGCCCCTCTGTTTCACCCCCTCTGTTTCAGCCCCTCTGTTTCAGCCCCTCTGTTTCAGCGCCACTATTTCTCGCCCTCTGTTTCTCGCCCTCTGTTTCTCGCCCTCTGTTTCAGCCCCTCTGTTTCAGCCCCTCTGTTTCAGACCCTCTGTTTCAGCCCCTCTGTTTCAGCCCCTCTGTTTCTCGCCCTCTGTTTCAGCCCCTCTGTTTCAGCCCCTCTGTTTCACCCCTCTGTTTCTCGCCCTCTGTTTCTCGCCCTCTGTTTCAGCCCCTCTGTTTCAGCCCCTCTGTTTCTGCCCCTCTGTTTCAGCCCCTCTGTTTCTCGCAATCTGTTTCTCGCCCTTTGTTTCTCGCCCTCTGTTTCTCGCCCTCTGTTTCAGCCCCTCTGTTTCAGCCCCTCTGTTTCAGCCCCTCTGTTTCACCCCCACTGTTTAATCCCCGCTGTTTCTCGCCCTCTGATCAGCCCCTCTGTTTCTCGGCCTCTGTTTCTCGCCCTCTGTTTCAGCCCCTCTGTTTCAGCCCCTCTGTTTCAGCCCCTCTGTTTCAGCCCCTGTTTTTCAGCCCCTCTGTTTCAGCCCCTCTGTTTCAGCCCCACTGTTTCTCGCCCTCTGTTTCAGCCCCTCTGTTTCTCGAACTCTGTTTCAGCCCCTCTGTTTCAGCCCCTCTGTTTCAGCCCCTCTCTTTCAGCCCCTCTGTTTCAGCCCCTCTGTTTCAGCCCCTCTGTTTCAGACCCTCTGTTCCAGCCCCTCTGTTTCTCGCCCTCTGTTTCAGCCCCGCTGTTTCAGCCCCTCTGTATCAGCCCCTCTTTTTCAGCCCCTCTGTTTCAGCCCCTCTGTTTCAGCCCCTCTGTTTCAGCCCCTCTGTTTCTCGCCCTCTGTTTCAGCCCCTCTGTTTCTCGCCCTCTGTTTCAGCCCCTCTGTTTCAGCCCCTCTGTTTCAGCCCATCTGTTTCAGCCCCTCTGTTTCTCGCCCTCTGTTTCAGCCCCTCTCTTTCAGCCCCTCTGTTTCAGCCCCTCTGTTTCAGCCCCTCTGTTTCAGCCCCTCTGTCCCAGCCCCTCTGTTTCTCGCCCTCTGTTTCAGCCCCGCTGTTTCAGCCCCTCAGTTCAGCCCCTCTGTTTCTCGCACTCAGTTTCTCGCCCTCTGTTTCTCGCCCTCTGTTTCAGCCACTCTGATTCAGCCCCTCTGTTTCAGCCCCTCTGTTTCAGCCCCTCTGTTTCAGCCCCACTGTTTAAGCCCCTCTGTTTCTCGCCCTCTGTTTCAGCCCCTCTGTTTCTCGCCCTCAGTTTCTCGCCCCCTGTTTCAGCCCCTCTGTTTCACCCCTCAGTTTCAGCCCCTCTGTTTCAGCCCCTCTTTTTCAGCCACTCTGTTTCATCCCCTCTGTTTCAGCCCCTCTGTTTCTCGCCCTCTGTTTCTCGCTCTCTGTTTCTCGCCCTCTGTTTCTCGCTCTCTGTTTCTCGCCCTCTGTTTCAGCCCCTCTGTTTCTCGCCCACTGTTTCAGCCCCTCTGTTTCTCGCCCTCTGTTTCAGCCCCTCTGTTTCAGCCCCTTTGTTTCAGCCCCTCTGTTTCAGCCCCTCTGTTTCTCGCCCTCTGTTTCAGCCCCTCTGTTTCAGCCCCTCTGTTTCTCGCCCTCTGTTTCTGCCCCTTTGTTTCAGCCCCTCTGTTTCAGGCCCTCTGTTTCAGCCCCTCTGTTTCAGCCCCTCTGTTTCTCGCCCTCTGTTTCTCGCCCTCTGTTTCAGCCCCTCTGTTTCAGCCCCTCTGTTTCACCCCCTCTGTTTCAGCCCCTCTGTTTCAGCCCCTCTGTTTCTCGCCCTCTGTTTCTCGCCCTCTGTTTCTCGCTCTCTGTTTCTCGCCCTCTGTTTCTCGCCCTCTCTTTCTCGCCCTCTGTTTCAGCCCCTCTGCTTCACCCCCTCTGTTTCAGCCCCTCTGTTTCAGCCCCTCTGTTTATCGCCCTCTGTTTCTCGCCCTCTGTTTCTCGCCCTCTGTTTCAGCCCCTCTGTTTCAGCCCCTCTGCTTCACCCCCTCTGTTTCAGCCCCTCTGTTTCTCGCCCTCTGTTTCAGCCCCTCTGTTTCAGCTCCTCTGTTTCAGCCCCTCTGTTTCTCGCCCTCAGTTTCAGCCCCTCTGTTTCAGCCCCTCTGTTTCACCCCCTCTGTTTCAGACCCTCTGTTTCAGCCCCTCTGTTTCAGCGCCACTCTTTCTCGCCCTCTGTTTCTCGCCCTCTGTTTCTCGCCCTCTGTTTCAGCCCCTCTGTTTCAGCCCCTCTGTTTCAGACCCTCTGTTTCAGCCCCTCTGTTTCAGCCCCTCTGTTTCTCGCCCTCTGTTTCAGCCCCTCTGTTTCAGCCCCTCTGTTTCACCCCTCTGTTTCTCGCCCTCTGTTTCTCGCCCTCTGTTTCTCGCCCTCTGTTTCAGCCCCTCTGTTTCAGCCCCTCTGTTTCAGACCCTCTGTTTCAGCCCCTCTGTTTCAGCCCCTCTGTTTCTCGCCCTCTGTTTCAGCCCCTCTGTTTCAGCCCCTCTGTTTCAGCCCCTCTGTTTCAGCCCCTCTGTTTCTCGCAATCTGTTTCTCGCCCTTTGTTTCTCGCCCTCTGTTTCTCGCCCTCTGTTTCAGCCCCTCTGTTTCAGCCCCTCTGTTTCAGCCCCTCTGTTTCACCCCCACTGTTTAATCCCCGCTGTTTCTCGCCCTCTGATCAGCCCCTCTGTTTCTCGGCCTCTGTTTCTCGCCCTCTGTTTCAGCCCCTCTGTTTCAGCCCCTCTGTTTCAGCCCCTCTGTTTCAGCCCCTGTTTTTCAGCCCCTCTGTTTCAGCCCCTCTGTTTCAGCCCCACTGTTTCTCGCCCTCTGTTTCAGCCCCTCTGTTTCTCGAACTCTGTTTCAGCCCCTCTGTTTCAGCCCCTCTGTTTCAGCCCAATTATTTCAGCCCCTCTGTTTCAGCCCCTCTGTTTCAGCCCCTCTCTTTCAGCCCCTCTGTTTCAGCCCCTCTGTTTCAGCCCCTCTGTTTCAGACCCTCTGTTCCAGCCCCTCTGTTTCTCGCCCTCTGTTTCAGCCCCGCTGTTTCAGCCCCTCTGTATCAGCCCCTCTTTTTCAGCCCCTCTGTTTCAGCCCCTCTGTTTCAGCCCCTCTGTTTCTCGCCCTCTGTTTCAGCCCCTCTGTTTCTCGCCCTCTGTTTCAGCCCCTCTGTTTCAGCCCCTCTGTTTCAGCCCATCTGTTTCAGCCCCTCTGTTTCTCGCCCTCTGTTTCAGCCCCTCTCTTTCAGCCCCTCTGTTTCAGCCCCTCTGTTTCAGCCCCTCTGTTCCAGCCCCTCTGTTTCTCGCCCTCTGTTTCAGCCCCGCTGTTTCAGCCCCTCAGTTCAGCCCCTCTGTTTCTCGCACTCAGTTTCTCGCCCTCTGTTTCTCGCCCTCTGTTTCAGCCACTCTGATTCAGCCCCTCTGCTTCAGCCCCTCTGTTTCAGCCCCTCTGTTTCAGCCCCACTGTTTAAGCTCCTCTGTTTCTCGCCCTCTGTTTCAGCCCCTCTGTTTCTCGCCCTCTGTTTCTCGCCCCCTGTTTCAGCCCCTCTGTTTCACCCCTCAGTTTCAGCCCCTCTGTTTCAGCCCCTCTTTTTCAGCCACTCTGTTTCATCCCCTCTGTTTCAGCCCCTCTGTTTCTCGCCCTCTGTTTCTCGCTCTCTGTTTCTCGCTCTCTGTTTCAGCCCCTCTGTTTCTCGCCCACTGTTTCAGCCCCTCTGTTTCTCGCCCTCTGTTTCAGCCCCTCTGTTTCAGCCCCTCTGTTTCACCCCCTCTGTTTCAGCCCCTCTGTTTCAGCCCCTCTGTTTCTCGCCCTCTGTTTCTCGCCCTCTGTTTCTCGCTCTCTGTTTCTCGCCCTCTGTTTCTCGCCCTCTCTTTCTCGCCCTCTGTTTCAGCCCCTCTGCTTCACCCCCTCTGTTTCAGCCCCTCTGTTTCTCGCCCTCTGTTTATCGCCCTCTGTTTCTCGCCCTCTGTTTCTCGCCCTCTGTTTCAGCCCCTCTGTTTCAGCCCCTCTGCTTCACCCCCTCTGTTTCAGCCCCTCTGTTTCTCGCCCTCTGTTTCAGCCCCTCTGTTTCAGCTCCTCTGTTTCAGCCCCTCTGTTTCAGCCCCTCTCTTTCAGCCCCTCTGTTTCAGCCCCTCTGTTTCAGCCCCTCTGTTTCAGACCCTCTGTTCCAGCCCCTCTGTTTCTCGCCCTCTGTTTCAGTCCCGCTGTTTCAGCCCCTCTGTATCAGCCCCTCTTTTTCAGCCCCTCTGTTTCAGCCCCTCTGTTTCAGCCCCTCTGTTTATCGCCCTCTGTTTCAGCCCCTCTGTTTCTCGCCCTCTGTTTCAGCCCCTCTGTTTCAGCCCCTCTGTTTCAGCCCATCTGTTTCAGCCCCTCTGTTTCTCGCCCTCTGTTTCAGCCCCTCTCTTTCAGCCCCTCTGTTTCAGCCCCTCTGTTTCTCGCCCTCTGTTTATCGCCCTCTGTTTCTCGCCCTCTGTTTCTCGCCCTCTGTTTCAGCCCCTCTGTTTCAGCCCCTCTGCTTCACCCCCTCTGTTTCAGCCCCTCTGTTTCTCGCCCTCTGTTTCAGCCCCTCTGTTTCAGCTCCTCTGTTTCAGCCCCTCTGTTTCAGCCCCTCTCTTTCAGCCCCTCTGTTTCAGCCCCTCTGTTTCAGCCCCTCTGTTTCAGACCCTCTGTTCCAGCCCCTCTGTTTCTCGCCCTCTGTTTCAGTCCCGCTGTTTCAGCCCCTCTGTATCAGCCCCTCTTTTTCAGCCCCTCTGTTTCAGCCCCTCTGTTTCAGCCCCTCTGTTTATCGCCCTCTGTTTCAGCCCCTCTGTTTCTCGCCCTCTGTTTCAGCCCCTCTGTTTCAGCCCCTCTGTTTCAGCCCCTCTCTTTCAGCCCCTCTGTTTCAGCCCCTCTTTTTCAGCCCCTCTGTTTCTCGCCCTCTGTTTCTCTCCCTCGGTTTCCCGCCCTCTGTTTCAGCCCCTCTGTTTCAGCCCCTCTGTTTCAGCCAATCTGTTTCAGCCCCACTCTTTCTCGCCCTCTGTTTCTCGCCCTCTGTTTCTCGCCCTCTGTTTCAGACCCTCTGTTTCAGCCCCTCTGTTTCAGCCGCTCAGTTTCAGCCCCTCTGTTTCAGCCCCTCTGTTTCTCGCCCTCTGTTTCAGCCCCTCTGTTTCAGCCCTTCTGTTTCAGCCACTCTGTTTCTCGCCCTCTGTTTCTCGCCCTCTATTTCAGCCCCTCTGTTTCAGCCCCTCTGTTTCAGCCCCTCTGTTTCAGCCCCTCTGTTTCAGCCACTCTGTTTCTCGCCCTCTGTTTCTCGCCCTCTGTTTCTCGCCCTCTGTTTCAGCCCCTCTGTTTCAGCCCCTCTGTTTCAGCCCCTCTGTTTCAGCTCCTCTGTTTCTCGCCCTCTGTTTCAGCCCCTCTGTTTCAGCCCCTCTGTTTCAGCCCCTCTGTTTCAGCCACTATGTTTCAGCTCCACTGTTTCAGCCCCTCTGTTTCTCGCCCTCTGTTTCTCTCCCTCTGTTTCTCGCCCTCTGTTTCAGCCCCTCTGTTTCAGCCCCTCTGTTTCAGCCAATCTGTTTCAGCCCCTCTGTTTCTCGCCCTCTGTTTCAGCCCCTCTCTTTCAGCCCCTCTGTTTCAGCCCCTCTGTTTCTCGCCCTCTGTTTCTCGCCCTCTGTTGGTCGCCCTCTGTTTCAGCCCCTCTGTTTCACCCCCTCTATTTCAGCCCCTTTGTTTCAGCCCCTCTGTTTCAGCCCCTCTGTTTCAGCTCCACTGTTTCAGCCCCTCTGTTTCTCGCACTCTGTTTCTCGCCCTCTGTTTCTCGCCCTCTGTTTCAGCCACTCTGATTCAGCCCCTCTGTTTCAGCCCCTCTGATTCAGCCCCTCTGTTTCAGCCCCACTGTTTAAGCCCCTCTGTTTCTGGCCCTCTGTTTCAGCCCCTCTGTTTCTCGCCCTCTGTTTCTCGCCCTCTGTTTCAGCCCCTCTGTTTCAGCCCCTCTGTTTCAGCCCCTCTGTTTCAGCCCCTCTTTTTCAGCCACTCTGTTTCAGCCCCTCTGTTTCAGCTCCTCTGTTTCTCGCCCTCTGTTTCTCGCTCTCTGTTTCTCGCCCTCTGTTTCAGCCCCTCTGTTTCTCGCCCACTGTTTCAGCCCCTCTGTTTCTCGCCCTCTGTTTCAGCCCCTCTGTTTCAGCCCCTCTGTTTCAGCCCCTCTGTTTCAGCCCCTCTGTTTCTCGCCCTCTGTTTCAGCCCCTCTGTTTCAGCCCCTCTGTTTCTCGCCCTCTGTTTCTGCCCCTCTGTTTCAGCCCCTCTGTTTCAGGCCCTCTGTTTCAGCCCCTCTGTTTCAGCCCCTCTGTTTCTCGCCCTCTGTTACTCGCCCTCTGTTTCAGCCCCTCTGTTTCAGCCCCTCTGTTTCACCCCCTCTGTTTCAGCCCCTCTGTTTCAGCCCCTCTGTTTCTCGCCCTCTGTTTCTCGCCCTCTGTTTCTCGCTCTCTGTTTCTCGCCCTCTGTTTCTCGCCCTCTCTTTCTCGCCCTCTGTTTCAGCCCCTCTGGTTCACCCCCTCTGTTTCAGCCCCTCTGTTTCTCGCCCTCTGTTTATCGCCCTCTGTTTCTCGCCCTCTGTTTCTCGCCCTCAGTTTCAGCCCGTCTGTTTCAGCCCCTCTGTTTCAGCCCCTCTGCTTCACCCCCTCTGTTTCAGCCCCTCTGTTTCTCGCCCTCTGTTTCAGCCCCTCTGTTTCAGCTCCTCTGTTTCAGCCCCTCTGTTTCTCGCCCTCTGTTTCAGCCCCTCTGTTTCAGCCCCTCTGTTTCACCCCCTCTGTTTCAGCCCCTCTGTTTCAGCCCCTCTGTTTCAGCGCCACTATTTCTCGCCCTCTGTTTCTCGCCCTCTGTTTCTCGCCCTCTGTTTCAGCCCCTCTGTTTCAGCCCCTCTGTTTCAGACCCTCTGTTTCAGCCCCTCTGTTTCAGCCCCTCTGTTTCTCGCCCTCTGTTTCAGCCCCTCTGTTTCAGCCCCTCTGTTTCACCCCTCTGTTTCTCGCCCTCTGTTTCTCGCCCTCTGTTTCAGCCCCTCTGTTTCAGCCCCTCTGTTTCTGCCCCTCTGTTTCAGCCCCTCTGTTTCTCGCAATCTGTTTCTCGCCCTTTGTTTCTCGCCCTCTGTTTCTCGCCCTCTGTTTCAGCCCCTCTGTTTCAGCCCCTCTGTTTCAGCCCCTCTGTTTCGCCCCCACTGTTTAATCCCCGCTGTTTCTCGCCCTCTGATCAGCCCCTCTGTTTCTCGGCCTCTGTTTCTCGCCCTCTGTTTCAGCCCCTCTGTTTCAGCCCCTCTGTTTCAGCCCCTCTGTTTCAGCCCCTGTTTTTCAGCCCCTCTGTTTCAGCCCCTCTGTTTCAGCCCCACTGTTTCTCGCCCTCTGTTTCAGCCCCTCTGTTTCTCGAACTCTGTTTCAGCCCCTCTGTTTCAGCCCCTCTGTTTCAGCCCCTCTCTTTCAGCCCCTCTGTTTCAGCCCCTCTGTTTCAGCCCCTCTGTTTCAGACCCTCTGTTCCAGCCCCTCTGTTTCTCGCCCTCTGTTTCAGCCCCGCTGTTTCAGCCCCTCTGTATCAGCCCCTCTTTTTCAGCCCCTCTGTTTCAGCCCCTCTGTTTCAGCCCCTCTGTTTCAGCCCCTCTGTTTCTCGCCCTCTGTTTCAGCCCCTCTGTTTCTCGCCCTCTGTTTCAGCCCCTCTGTTTCAGCCCCTCTGTTTCAGCCCATCTGTTTCAGCCCCTCTGTTTCTCGCCCTCTGTTTCAGCCCCTCTCTTTCAGCCCCTCTGTTTCAGCCCCTCTGTTTCAGCCCCTCTGTTTCAGCCCCTCTGTCCCAGCCCCTCTGTTTCTCGCCCTCTGTTTCAGCCCCGCTGTTTCAGCCCCTCAGTTCAGCCCCTCTGTTTCTCGCACTCAGTTTCTCGCCCTCTGTTTCTCGCCCTCTGTTTCAGCCACTCTGATTCAGCCCCTCTGTTTCAGCCCCTCTGTTTCAGCCCCTCTGTTTCAGCCCCACTGTTTAAGCCCCTCTGTTTCTCGCCCTCTGTTTCAGCCCCTCTGTTTCTCGCCCTCAGTTTCTCGCCCCCTGTTTCAGCCCCTCTGTTTCACCCCTCAGTTTCAGCCCCTCTGTTTCAGCCCCTCTTTTTCAGCCACTCTGTTTCATCCCCTCTGTTTCAGCCCCTCTGTTTCTCGCCCTCTGTTTCTCGCTCTCTGTTTCTCGCCCTCTGTTTCTCGCTCTCTGTTTCTCGCCCTCTGTTTCAGCCCCTCTGTTTCTCGCCCACTGTTTCAGCCCCTCTGTTTCTCGCCCTCTGTTTCAGCCCCTCTGTTTCAGCCCCTTTGTTTCAGCCCCTCTGTTTCAGCCCCTCTGTTTCTCGCCCTCTGTTTCAGCCCCTCTGTTTCAGCCCCTCTGTTTCTCGCCCTCTGTTTCTGCCCCTTTGTTTCAGCCCCTCTGTTTCAGGCCCTCTGTTTCAGCCCCTCTGTTTCAGCCCCTCTGTTTCTCGCCCTCTGTTTCTCGCCCTCTGTTTCAGCCCCTCTGTTTCAGCCCCTCTGTTTCACCCCCTCTGTTTCAGCCCCTCTGTTTCAGCCCCTCTGTTTCTCGCCCTCTGTTTCTCGCCCTCTGTTTCTCGCTCTCTGTTTCTCGCCCTCTGTTTCTCGCCCTCTCTTTCTCGCCCTCTGTTTCAGCCCCTCTGCTTCACCCCCTCTGTTTCAGCCCCTCTGTTTCAGCCCCTCTGTTTATCGCCCTCTGTTTCTCGCCCTCTGTTTCTCGCCCTCTGTTTCAGCCCCTCTGTTTCAGCCCCTCTGCTTCACCCCCTCTGTTTCAGCCCCTCTGTTTCTCGCCCTCTGTTTCAGCCCCTCTGTTTCAGCTCCTCTGTTTCAGCCCCTCTGTTTCTCGCCCTCAGTTTCAGCCCCTCTGTTTCAGCCCCTCTGTTTCACCCCCTCTGTTTCAGACCCTCTGTTTCAGCCCCTCTGTTTCAGCGCCACTCTTTCTCGCCCTCTGTTTCTCGCCCTCTGTTTCTCGCCCTCTGTTTCAGCCCCTCTGTTTCAGCCCCTCTGTTTCAGACCCTCTGTTTCAGCCCCTCTGTTTCAGCCCCTCTGTTTCTCGCCCTCTGTTTCAGCCCCTCTGTTTCAGCCCCTCTGTTTCACCCCTCTGTTTCTCGCCCTCTGTTTCTCGCCCTCTGTTTCTCGCCCTCTGTTTCAGCCCCTCTGTTTCAGCCCCTCTGTTTCAGACCCTCTGTTTCAGCCCCTCTGTTTCAGCCCCTCTGTTTCTCGCCCTCTGTTTCAGCCCCTCTGTTTCAGCCCCTCTGTTTCAGCCCCTCTGTTTCAGCCCCTCTGTTTCTCGCAATCTGTTTCTCGCCCTTTGTTTCTCGCCCTCTGTTTCTCGCCCTCTGTTTCAGCCCCTCTGTTTCAGCCCCTCTGTTTCAGCCCCTCTGTTTCACCCCCACTGTTTAATCCCCGCTGTTTCTCGCCCTCTGATCAGCCCCTCTGTTTCTCGGCCTCTGTTTCTCGCCCTCTGTTTCAGCCCCTCTGTTTCAGCCCCTCTGTTTCAGCCCCTCTGTTTCAGCCCCTGTTTTTCAGCCCCTCTGTTTCAGCCCCTCTGTTTCAGCCCCACTGTTTCTCGCCCTCTGTTTCAGCCCCTCTGTTTCTCGAACTCTGTTTCAGCCCCTCTGTTTCAGCCCCTCTGTTTCAGCCCAATTATTTCAGCCCCTCTGTTTCAGCCCCTCTGTTTCAGCCCCTCTCTTTCAGCCCCTCTGTTTCAGCCCCTCTGTTTCAGCCCCTCTGTTTCAGACCCTCTGTTCCAGCCCCTCTGTTTCTCGCCCTCTGTTTCAGCCCCGCTGTTTCAGCCCCTCTGTATCAGCCCCTCTTTTTCAGCCCCTCTGTTTCAGCCCCTCTGTTTCAGCCCCTCTGTTTCTCGCCCTCTGTTTCAGCCCCTCTGTTTCTCGCCCTCTGTTTCAGCCCCTCTGTTTCAGCCCCTCTGTTTCAGCCCATCTGTTTCAGCCCCTCTGTTTCTCGCCCTCTGTTTCAGCCCCTCTCTTTCAGCCCCTCTGTTTCAGCCCCTCTGTTTCAGCCCCTCTGTTCCAGCCCCTCTGTTTCTCGCCCTCTGTTTCAGCCCCGCTGTTTCAGCCCCTCAGTTCAGCCCCTCTGTTTCTCGCACTCAGTTTCTCGCCCTCTGTTTCTCGCCCTCTGTTTCAGCCACTCTGATTCAGCCCCTCTGCTTCAGCCCCTCTGTTTCAGCCCCTCTGTTTCAGCCCCACTGTTTAAGCTCCTCTGTTTCTCGCCCTCTGTTTCAGCCCCTCTGTTTCTCGCCCTCTGTTTCTCGCCCCCTGTTTCAGCCCCTCTGTTTCACCCCTCAGTTTCAGCCCCTCTGTTTCAGCCCCTCTTTTTCAGCCACTCTGTTTCATCCCCTCTGTTTCAGCCCCTCTGTTTCTCGCCCTCTGTTTCTCGCTCTCTGTTTCTCGCTCTCTGTTTCAGCCCCTCTGTTTCTCGCCCACTGTTTCAGCCCCTCTGTTTCTCGCCCTCTGTTTCAGCCCCTCTGTTTCAGCCCCTCTGTTTCACCCCCTCTGTTTCAGCCCCTCTGTTTCAGCCCCTCTGTTTCTCGCCCTCTGTTTCTCGCCCTCTGTTTCTCGCTCTCTGTTTCTCGCCCTCTGTTTCTCGCCCTCTCTTTCTCGCCCTCTGTTTCAGCCCCTCTGCTTCACCCCCTCTGTTTCAGCCCCTCTGTTTCTCGCCCTCTGTTTATCGCCCTCTGTTTCTCGCCCTCTGTTTCTCGCCCTCTGTTTCAGCCCCTCTGTTTCAGCCCCTCTGCTTCACCCCCTCTGTTTCAGCCCCTCTGTTTCTCGCCCTCTGTTTCAGCCCCTCTGTTTCAGCTCCTCTGTTTCAGCCCCTCTGTTTCAGCCCCTCTCTTTCAGCCCCTCTGTTTCAGCCCCTCTGTTTCAGCCCCTCTGTTTCAGACCCTCTGTTCCAGCCCCTCTGTTTCTCGCCCTCTGTTTCAGTCCCGCTGTTTCAGCCCCTCTGTATCAGCCCCTCTTTTTCAGCCCCTCTGTTTCAGCCCCTCTGTTTCAGCCCCTCTGTTTATCGCCCTCTGTTTCAGCCCCTCTGTTTCTCGCCCTCTGTTTCAGCCCCTCTGTTTCAGCCCCTCTGTTTCAGCCCATCTGTTTCAGCCCCTCTGTTTCTCGCCCTCTGTTTCAGCCCCTCTCTTTCAGCCCCTCTGTTTCAGCCCCTCTGTTTCAGCCCCTCTGTTTCAGCCCCTCTGTCCCAGCCCCTCTGTTTCTCGCCCTCTGTTTCAGCCCCGCTGTTTCAGCCCCTCAGTTCAGCCCCTCTGTTTCTCGCACTCAGTTTCTCGCCCTCTGTTTCTCGCCCTCTGTTTCAGCCACTCTGATTCAGCCCCTCCGTTTCAGCCCCTCTGTTTCAGCCCCTCTGTTTCAGCCCCACTGTTTAAGCCCCTCTGTTTCTCGCCCTCTGTTTCAGCCCCTCTGTTTCTCGCCCTCAGTTTCTCGCCCCCTGTTTCAGCCCCTCTGTTTCACCCCTCAGTTTCAGCCCCTCTGTTTCAGCCCCTCTTTTTCAGCCACTCTGTTTCATCCCCTCTGTTTCAGCCCCTCTGTTTCTCGCCCTCTGTTTCTCGCTCTCTGTTTCTCGCCCTCTGTTTCTCGCTCTCTGTTTCTCGCCCTCTGTTTCAGCCCCTCTGTTTCTCGCCCACTGTTTCAGCCCCTCTGTTTCTCGCCCTCTGTTTCAGCCCCTCTGTTTCAGCCCCTCTGTTTCAGCCCCTCTGTTTCAGCCCCTCTGTTTCTCGCCCTCTGTTTCAGCCCCTCTGTTTCAGCCCCTCTGTTTCTCGCCCTCTGTTTCTGCCCCTTTGTTTCAGCCCCTCTGTTTCAGGCCCTCTGTTTCAGCCCCTCTGTTTCAGCCCCTCTGTTTCTCGCCCTCTGTTTCTCGCCCTCTGTTTCAGCCCCTCTGTTTCAGCCCCTCTGTTTCACCCCCTCTGTTTCAGCCCCTCTGTTTCAGCCCCTCTGTTTCTCGCCCTCTGTTTCTCGCCCTCATTTTCTCGCTCTCTGTTTCCCGCCCTCTGTTTCTCGCCCTCTCTTTCTCGCCCTCTGTTTCAGCCCCTCTGCTTCACCCCCTCTGTTTCAGCCCCTCTGTTTCTCGCCCTCTGTTTATCGCCCTCTGTTTCTCGCCCTCTGTTTCTCGCCCTCTGTTTCAGCCCCTCTGTTTCAGCCCCTCTGCTTCACCCCCTCTGTTTCAGCCCCTCTGTTTCTCGCCCTCTGTTTCAGCCCCTCTGTTTCAGCTCCTCTGTTTCAGCCCCTCTGTTTCTCGCCCTCTGTTTCAGCCCCTCTGTTTCAGCCCCTCTGTTTCACCCCCTCTGTTTCAGACCCTCTGTTTCAGCCCCTCTGTTTCAGCGCCACTCTTTCTCGCCCTCTGTTTCTCGCCCTCTGTTTCTCGCCCTCTGTTTCAGCCCCTCTGTTTCAGCCCCTCTGTTTCAGACCCTCTGTTTCAGCCCCTCTGTTTCAGCCCCTCTGTTTCTCGCCCTCTGTTTCAGCCCCTCTGTTTCAGCCCCTCTGTTTCACCCCTCTGTTTCTCGCCCTCTGTTTCTCGCCCTCTGTTTCTCGCCCTCTGTTTCAGCCCCTCTGTTTCAGCCCCTCTGTTTCAGACCCTCTGTTTCAGCCCCTCTGTTTCAGCCCCTCTGTTTCTCGCCCTCTGTTTCAGCCCCTCTGTTTCAGCCCCTCTGTTTCAGCCCCTCTGTTTCAGCCCCTCTGTTTCTCGCAATCTGTTTCTCGCCCTTTGTTTCTCGCCCTCTGTTTCTCGCCCTCTGTTTCAGCCCCTCTGTTTCAGCCCCTCTGTTTCAGCCCCTCTGTTTCACCCCCACTGTTTAATCCCCGCTGTTTCTCGCCCTCTGATCAGCCCCTCTGTTTCTCGGCCTCTGTTTCTCGCCCTCTGTTTCAGCCCCTCTGTTTCAGCCCCTCTGTTTCAGCCCCTCTGTTTCAGCCCCTGTTTTTCAGCCCCTCTGTTTCAGCCCCTCTGTTTCAGCCCCACTGTTTCTCGCCCTCTGTTTCAGCCCCTCTGTTTCTCGAACTCTGTTTCAGCCCCTCTGTTTCAGCCCCTCTGTTTCAGCCCAATTATTTCAGCCCCTCTGTTTCAGCCCCTCTGTTTCAGCCCCTCTCTTTCAGCCCCTCTGTTTCAGCCCCTCTGTTTCAGCCCCTCTGTTTCAGACCCTCTGTTCCAGCCCCTCTGTTTCTCGCCCTCTGTTTCAGCCCCGCTGTTTCAGCCCCTCTGTATCAGCCCCTCTTTTTCAGCCCCTCTGTTTCAGCCCCTCTGTTTCAGCCCCTCTGTTTCTCGCCCTCTGTTTCAGCCCCTCTGTTTCTCGCCCTCAGTTTCAGCCCCTCTGTTTCAGCCCCTCTGTTTCAGCCCATCTGTTTCAGCCCCTCTGTTTCTCGCCCTCTGTTTCAGCCCCTCTCTTTCAGCCCCTCTGTTTCAGCCCCTCTGTTTCAGCCCCTCTGTTCCAGCCCCTCTGTTTCTCGCCCTCTGTTTCAGCCCCGCTGTTTCAGCCCCTCAGTTCAGCCCCTCTGTTTCTCGCACTCAGTTTCTCGCCCTCTGTTTCTCGCCCTCTGTTTCAGCCACTCTGATTCAGCCCCTCTGTTTCAGCCCCTCTGTTTCAGCCCCTCTGTTTCAGCCCCACTGTTTAAGCTCCTCTGTTTCTCGCCCTCTGTTTCAGCCCCTCTGTTTCTCGCCCTCTGTTTCTCGCCCCCTGTTTCAGCCCCTCTGTTTCACCCCTCAGTTTCAGCCCCTCTGTTTCAGCCCCTCTTTTTCAGCCACTCTGTTTCATCCCCTCTGTTTCAGCCCCTCTGTTTCTCGCCCTCTGTTTCTCGCTCTCTGGTTCTCGCCCTCTGTTTCAGCCCCTCTGTTTCTCGCCCACTGTTTCAGCCCCTCTGTTTCTCGCCCTCTGTTTCAGCCCCTCTGTTTCAGCCCCTCTGTTTCAGCCCCTCTGTTTCAGACCATCTGTTTCAGACCCTCTTTTTCAGCCCCTCTTTTTCAGCCCCTATGTTTCTCGCCCTCTGTT
The DNA here is from genome assembly GCF_030684315.1 of Stegostoma tigrinum. NCBI lineage: Eukaryota > Metazoa > Chordata > Chondrichthyes > Orectolobiformes > Stegostomatidae > Stegostoma > Stegostoma tigrinum. The sequence goes on along the minus strand of NW_026728048.1, from coordinate 1,711,058 downwards.
TCAGCCCCTCTGTTTCAGCCCCTCTGTTTCAGCCCCTCTGTTTCAGCCCCTCTGTTTCTCGCCCTCTGTTTCTCGCCCTCTGTTTCAGCCGCTCTGTTTCAGCCCCTCTGTTTCAGCCCCTCTGTTTCAGCCCCTTTGTTTCATCCCCTCTGTTTCTCGCCCTCTGTTTCTCGCCCTCTGTTTCTCGCTCTCTGTTTCACGCCCTCTGTTTCTCGCCCTCTGTTTCTCGCCCTATGTTTCAGCCCCTCTGTTTCACCCCCTCTGGTTCAGCCCCTCTGTTTCTCGCCCTCTGTTTCAAGCCCTCTGTTTCTCGCCCTCTGTTTCAGCCCCTCTGTTTCAGCCCCTCTGTTTCAGCCCCACTGATTCAGCCCCTCTGTTTCACCCCCTCTGTTTCAGCCCCTCTGTTTCTCGCCCTCTGCTTCACCCCCTCTGTTTCAGCCCCTCTGTTTCTCGCCCTCTGTTTATCGCCCTCTGTTTATCGCCCTCTGTTTCTCGCCCTCTGTTTCAGCCCCTCTGTTTCAGCCCCTCTGTTTCAGCCCCTCTGCTTCACCCCCTCTGTTTCAGCCCCTCTGTTTCTCGCCCTCTGTTTCAGCCCCTCTGTTTCAGCTCCTCTGTTTCAGCCCCTCTGTTTCTCGCCCTCTGTTTCAGCCCCTCTGTTTCAGCCCCTCTGTTTCACCCCCTCTGTTTCAGCCCCTCTGTTTCAGCCCCTCTGTTTCAGCGCCACTCTTTCTCGCCCTCTGTTTCTCGCCCTCTGTTTCTCGCCCTCTGTTTCAGCCCCTCTGTTTCAGCCCCTCTGTTTCAGACCCTCTGTTTCAGCCCCTCTGTTTCAGCCCCTCTGTTTCTCGCCCTCTGTTTCAGCCCCTCTGTTTCAGCCCCTCTGTTTCACCCCTCTGTTTCTCGCCCTCTGTTTCTCGCCCTCTGTTTCAGCCCCTCTGTTTCAGCCCCTCTGTTTCAGCCCCTCTGTTTCAGCCCCTCTGTTTCTCGCAATCTGTTTCTCGCCCTTTGTTTCTCGCCCTCTGTTTCTCGCCCTCTGTTTCAGCCCCTCTGTTTCAGCCCCTCTGTTTCAGCCCCTCTGTTTCACCCCCACTGTTTAATCCCCGCTGTTTCTCGCCCTCTGATCAGCCCCTCTGTTTCTCGGCCTCTGTTTCTCGCCCTCTGTTTCAGCCCCTCTGTTTCAGCCCCTCTGTTTCAGCCCCTCTGTTTCAGCCCCTGTTTTTCAGCCCCTCTGTTTCAGCCCCTCTGTTTCAGCCCCACTGTTTCTCGCCCTCTGTTTCAGCCCCTCTGTTTCTCGAACTCTGTTTCAGCCCCTCTGTTTCAGCCCGACTGTTTCAGCCCATCTATTTCAGCCCCTCTGTTTCAGCCCCTCTGTTTCAGCCCCTCTCTTTCAGCCCCTCTGTTTCAGCCCCTCTGTTTCAGCCCCTCTGTTTCAGACCCTCTGTTCCAGCCCCTCTGTTTCTCGCCCTCTGTTTCAGCCCCGCTGTTTCAGCCCCTCTGTATCAGCCCCTCTTTTTCAGCCCCTCTGTTTCAGCCCCTCTGTTTCAGCCCCTCTGTTTCTCGCCCTCTGTTTCAGCCCCTCTGTTTCTCGCCCTCTGTTTCAGCCCCTCTGTTTCAGCCCCTCTGTTTCAGCCCATCTGTTTCAGCCCCTCTGTTTCTCGCCCTCTGTTTCAGCCCCTCTCTTTCAGCCCCTCTGTTTCAGCCCCTCTGTTTCAGCCCCTCTGTTTCAGCCCCTCTGTTCCAGCCCCTCTGTTTCTCGCCCTCTGTTTCAGCCCCGCTGTTTCAGCCCCTCAGTTCAGCCCCTCTGTTTCTCGCACTCAGTTTCTCGCCCTCTGTTTCTCGCCCTCTGTTTCAGCCACTCTGATTCAGCCCCTCTGTTTCAGCCCCTCTGTTTCAGCCCCTCTGTTTCAGCCCCACTGTTTAAGCCCCTCTGTTTCTCGCCCTCTGTTTCAGCCCCTCTGTTTCTCGCCCTCTGTTTCTCGCCCCCTGTTTCAGCCCCTCTGTTTCACCCCTCAGTTTCAGCCCCTCTGTTTCAGCCCCTCTTTTTCAGCCACTCTGTTTCATCCCCTCTGTTTCAGCCCCTCTGTTTCTCGCCCTCTGTTTCTCGCTCTCTGTTTCTCGCCCTCTGTTTCAGCCCCTCTGTTTCTCGCCCACTGTTTCAGCCCCTCTGTTTCTCGCCCTCTGTTTCAGCCCCTCTGTTTCAGCCCCTCTGTTTCAGCCCCTCTGTTTCAGACCATCTGTTTCAGACCCTCTTTTTCAGCCCCTCTTTTTCAGCCCCTCTGTTTCTCGCCCTCTGTTTCAGCCCCTCTGTTTCAGCCCCTCTGTTTCAGCCCCTCTGTTTCAGCCCCTCTGTTTCTCGCCCTCTGTTTCTCGCCCTCTGTTTCAGCCGCTCTGTTTCAGCCCCTCTGTTTCAGCCCCTCTGTTTCAGCCCCTCTGTTTCATCCCCTCTGTTTCTCGCCCTCTGTTTCTCGCCCTCTGTTTCTCGCTCTCTGTTTCACGCCCTCTGTTTCTCGCCCTCTGTTTCTCGCCCTCTGTTTCAGCCCCTCTGTTTCACACCCTCTGGTTCAGCCCCTCTGTTTCTCGCCCTCTGTTTCTCGCCCTCTGTTTCTCGCCCTCTGTTTCAGCCCCTCTGTTTCAGCCCCTCTGTTTCAGCCCCACTGATTCAGCCCCTCTGTTTCACCCCCTCTGTTTCAGCCCCTCTGTTTCTCGCCCTCTGTTTCAGCCCCTCTGTTTCTCGCCCTCTGTTTCAGCCCCTCTGTTTCAGCCCCTCTGTTTCAGCCCATCTGTTTCAGCCCCTCTGTTTCTCGCCCTCTGTTTCAGCCCCTCTGTTTCAGCCCCTCTGTTTCAGCCCCTCTGTTTCAGCCTCTCTTTTTCAGCCCCTCTGTTTCACCCCCACTGTTTAATCCCCGCTGTTTCTCGCCCTCTGATCAGCCCCTCTGTTTCTCGGCCTCTGTTTCTCGCCCTCTGTTTCAGCCCCTCTGTTTCAGCCCCTCTGTTTCAGCCCCTCTGTTTCAGCCCCTGTTTTTCAGCCCCTCTGTTTCAGCCCCTCTGTTTCAGCCCCACTGTTTCTCGCCCTCTGTTTCAGCCCCTCTGTTTCTCGAACTCTGTTTCAGCCCCTCTGTTTCAGCAACTCTGTTTCAGCCCATCTATTTCAGCCCCTCTGTTTCAGCCCCTCTGTTTCAGCCCCTCTCTTTCAGCCCCTCTGTTTCAGCCCCTCTGTTTCAGCCCCTCTGTTTCAGACCCTCTGTTCCAGCCCCTCTGTTTCTCGCCCTCTGTTTCAGCCCCGCTGTTTCAGCCCCTCTGTATCAGCCCCTCTTTTTCAGCCCCTCTGTTTCAGCCCCTCTGTTTCAGCCCCTCTGTTTCTCGCCCTCTGTTTCAGCCCCTCTGTTTCTCGCCCTCTGTTTCAGCCCCTCTGTTTCAGCCCCTCTGTTTCAGCCCATCTGTTTCAGCCCCTCTGTTTCTCGCCCTCTGTTTCAGCCCCTCTCTTTCAGCCCCTCTGTTTCAGCCCCTCTGTTTCAGCCCCTCTGTTTCAGCCCCTCTGTCCCAGCCCCTCTGTTTCTCGCCCTCTGTTTCAGCCCCGCTGTTTCAGCCCCTCAGTTCAGCCCCTCTGTTTCTCGCACTCAGTTTCTCGCCCTCTGTTTCTCGCCCTCTGTTTCAGCCACTCTGATTCAGCCCCTCTGTTTCAGCCCCTCTGTTTCAGCCCCTCTGTTTCAGCCCCACTGTTTAAGCCCCTCTGTTTCTCGCCCTCTGTTTCAGCCCCTCTGTTTCTCGCCCTCAGTTTCTCGCCCCCTGTTTCAGCCCCTCTGTTTCACCCCTCAGTTTCAGCCCCTCTGTTTCAGCCCCTCTTTTTCAGCCACTCTGTTTAATCCCCTCTGTTTCAGCCCCTCTGTTTCTCGACCTCTGTTTCTCGCTCTCTGTTTCTCGCCCTCTGTTTCTCGCTCTCTGTTTCTCGCCCTCTGTTTCAGCCCCTCTGTTTCTCGCCCACTGTTTCAGCCCCTCTGTTTCTCGCCCTCTGTTTCAGCCCCTCTGTTTCAGCCCCTCTGTTTCAGCCCCTCTGTTTCAGCCCCTCTGTTTCTCGCCCTCTGTTTCAGCCCCTCTGTTTCAGCCCCTCTGTTTCTCGCCCTCTGTTTCTGCCCCTCTGTTTCAGCCCCTCTGTTTCAGGCCCTCTGTTTCAGCCCCTCTGTTTCAGCCCCTCTGTTTCTCGCCCTCTGTTTCTCGCCCTCTGTTTCAGCCCCTCTGTTTCAGCCCCTCTGTTTCACCCCCTCTGTTTCAGCCCCTCTGTTTCAGCCCCTCTGTTTCTCGCCCTCTGTTTCTCGCCCTCTGTTTCTCGCTCTCTGTTTCTCGCCCTCTGTTTCTCGCCCTCTCTTTCTCGCCCTCTGTTTCAGCCCCTCTGCTTCACCCCCTCTGTTTCAGCCCCTCTGTTTCTCGCCCTCTGTTTATCGCCCTCTGTTTCTCGCCCTCTGTTTCTCGCCCTCTGTTTCAGCCCCTCTGTTTCAGCCCCTCTGCTTCACCCCCTCTGTTTCAGCCCCTCTGTTTCTCGCCCTCTGTTTCAGCCCCTCTGTTTCAGCTCCTCTGTTTCAGCCCCTCTGTTTCTCGCCCTCTGTTTCAGCCCCTCTGTTTCAGCCCCTCTGTTTCACCCCCTCTGTTTCAGACCCTCTGTTTCAGCCCCTCTGTTTCAGCGCCACTCTTTCTCGCCCTCTGTTTCTCGCCCTCTGTTTCTCGCCCTCTGTTTCAGCCCCTCTGTTTCAGCCCCTCTGTTTCAGACCCTCTGTTTCAGCCCCTCTGTTTCAGCCCCTCTGTTTCTCGCCCTCTGTTTCAGCCCCTCTGTTTCAGCCCCTCTGTTTCACCCCTCTGTTTCTCGCCCTCTGTTTCTCACCCTCTGTTTCTCGCCCTCTGTTTCAGCCCCTCTGTTTCAGCCCCTCTGTTTCAGACCCTCTGTTTCAGCCCCTCTGTTTCAGCCCCTCTGTTTCTCGCCCTCTGTTTCAGCCCCTCTGTTTCAGCCCCTCTGTTTCAGCCCCTCTGTTTCAGCCCCTCTGTTTCTCGCAATCTGTTTCTCGCCCTTTGTTTCTCGCCCTCTGTTTCTCGCCCTCTGTTTCAGCCCCTCTGTTTCAGCCCCTCTGTTTCACCCCCACTGTTTAATCCCCGCTGTTTCTCGCCCTCTGATCAGCCCCTCTGTTTCTCGGCCTCTGTTTCTCGCCCTCTGTTTCAGCCCCTCTGTTTCAGCCCCTCTGTTTCAGCCCCTCTGTTTCAGCCCCTGTTTTTCAGCCCCTCTGTTTCAGCCCCTCTGTTTCAGCCCCACTGTTTCTCGCCCTCTGTTTCAGCTCCTCTGTTTCTCGAACTCTGTTTCAGCCCCTCTGTTTCAGCCCCTCTGTTTCAGCCCATCTATTTCAGCCCCTCTGTTTCAGCCCCTCTGTTTCAGCCCCTCTCTTTCAGCCCCTCTGTTTCAGCCCCTCTGTTTCAGCCCCTCTGTTTCAGACCCTCTGTTCCAGCCCCTCTGTTTCTCGCCCTCTGTTTCAGCCCCGCTGTTTCAGCCCCTCTGTATCAGCCCCTCTTTTTCAGCCCCTCTGTTTCAGCCCCTCTGTTTCAGCCCCTCTGTTTCTCGCCCTCTGTTTCAGCCCCTCTGTTTCTCGCCCTCTGTTTCAGCCCCTCTGTTTCAGCCCCTCTGTTTCAGCCCATCTGTTTCAGCCCCTCTGTTTCTCGCCCTCTGTTTCAGCCCCTCTCTTTCAGCCCCTCTGTTTCAGCCCCTCTGTTTCAGCCCCTCTGTTCCAGCCCCTCTGTTTCTCGCCCTCTGTTTCAGCCCCGCTGTTTCAGCCCCTCAGTTCAGCCCCTCTGTTTCTCGCACTCAGTTTCTCGCCCTCTGTTTCTCGCCCTCTGTTTCAGCCCCTCTGATTCAGCCCCTCTGTTTCAGCCCCTCTGTTTCAGCCCCTCTGTTTCAGCCCCACTGTTTAAGCTCCTCTGTTTCTCGCCCTCTGTTTCAGCCCCTCTGTTTCTCGCCCTCTGTTTCTCGCCCCCTGTTTCAGCCCCTCTGTTTCACCCCTCAGTTTCAGCCCCTCTGTTTCAGCCCCTCTTTTTCAGCCACTCTGTTTCATCCCCTCTGTTTCAGCCCCTCTGTTTCTCGCCCTCTGTTTCTCGCTCTCTGTTTCTCGCCCTCTGTTTCAGCCCCTCTGTTTCTCGCCCACTGTTTCAGCCCCTCTGTTTCTCGCCCTCTGTTTCAGCCCCTCTGTTTCAGCCCCTCTGTTTCAGCCCCTCTGTTTCAGACCATCTGTTTCAGACCCTCTTTTTCAGCCCCTCTTTTTCAGCCCCTATGTTTCTCGCCCTCTGTTTCAGCCCCTCTGTTTCAGCCCCTCTGTTTCAGCCCCTCTGTTTCAGCCCCTCTGTTTCTCGCCCTCTGTTTCTCGCCGTCTGTTTCAGCCGCTCTGTTTCAGCCCCTCTGTTTCAGCCCCTCTGTTTCAGCCCCTCTGTTTCATCCCCTCTGTTTCTCGCTCTCTGTTTCTCGCCCTCTGTTTCTCGCTCTCTGTTTCACGCCCTCTGTTTCTCGCCCTCTGTTTCTCGCCCTCTGTTTCAGCCCCTCTGTTTCACCCCCTCTGGTTCAGCCCCTCTGTTTCTCGCCCTCTGTTTCTCGCCCTCTGTTTCTCGCCCTCTGTTTCAGCCCCTCTGTTTCAGCCCCTCTGTTTCAGCCCCACTGATTCAGCCCCTCTGTTTCACCCCCTCTGTTTCAGCCCCTCTGTTTCTCGCCCTCTGCTTCACCCCCTCTGTTTCAGCCCCTCTGTTTCTCGCCCTCTGTTTATCGCCCTCTGTTTATCGCCCTCTGTTTCTCGCCCTCTGTTTCAGCCCCTCTGTTTCAGCCCCTCTGTTTCAGCCCCTCTGCTTCACCCCCTCTGTTTCAGCCCCTCTGTTTCTCGCCCTCTGTTTCAGCCCCTCTGTTTCAGCTCCTCTGTTTCAGCCCCTCTGTTTCTCGCCCTCTGTTTCAGCCCCTCTGTTTCAGCCCCTCTGTTTCACCCCCTCTGTTTCAGCCCCTCTGTTTCAGCCCCTCTGTTTCAGCGCCACTCTTTCTCGCCCTCTGTTTCTCGCCCTCTGTTTCTCGCCCTCTGTTTCAGCCCCTCTGTTTCAGCCCCTCTGTTTCAGACCCTCTGTTTCAGCCCCTCTGTTTCAGCCCCTCTGTTTCTCGCCCTCTGTTTCAGCCCCTCTGTTTCAGCCCCTCTGTTTCACCCCTCTGTTTCTCGCCCTCTGTTTCTCGCCCTCTGTTTCAGCCCCTCTGTTTCAGCCCCTCTGTTTCAGCCCCTCTGTTTCAGCCCCTCTGTTTCTCGCAATCTGTTTCTCGCCCTTTGTTTCTCGCCCTCTGTTTCTCGCCCTCTGTTTCAGCCCCTCTGTTTCAGCCCCTCTGTTTCAGCCCCTCTGTTTCACCCCCACTGTTTAATCCCCGCTGTTTCTCGCCCTCTGATCAGCCCCTCTGTTTCTCGGCCTCTGTTTCTCGCCCTCTGTTTCAGCCCCTCTGTTTCAGCCCCTCTGTTTCAGCCCCTCTGTTTCAGCCCCTGTTTTTCAGCCCCTCTGTTTCAGCCCCTCTGTTTCAGCCCCACTGTTTCTCGCCCTCTGTTTCAGCCCCTCTGTTTCTCGAACTCTGTTTCAGCCCCTCTGTTTCAGCCCCTCTGTTTCAGCCCATCTATTTCAGCCCCTCTGTTTCAGCCCCTCTGTTTCAGCCCCTCTCTTTCAGCCCCTCTGTTTCAGCCCCTCTGTTTCAGCCCCTCTGTTTCAGACCCTCTGTTCCAGCCCCTCTGTTTCTCGCCCTCTGTTTCAGCCCCGCTGTTTCAGCCCCTCTGTATCAGCCCCTCTTTTTCAGCCCCTCTGTTTCAGCCCCTCTGTTTCAGCCCCTCTGTTTCTCGCCCTCTGTTTCAGCCCCTCTGTTTCTCGCCCTCTGTTTCAGCCCCTCTGTTTCAGCCCCTCTGTTTCAGCCCATCTGTTTCAGCCCCTCTGTTTCTCGCCCTCTGTTTCAGCCCCTCTCTTTCAGCCCCTCTGTTTCAGCCCCTCTGTTTCAGCCCCTCTGTTTCAGCCCCTCTGTTCCAGCCCCTCTGTTTCTCGCCCTCTGTTTCAGCCCCGCTGTTTCAGCCCCTCAGTTCAGCCCCTCTGTTTCTCGCACTCAGTTTCTCGCCCTCTGTTTCTCGCCCTCTGTTTCAGCCACTCTGATTCAGCCCCTCTGTTTCAGCCCCTCTGTTTCAGCCCCTCTGTTAGGCCCCACTGTTTAAGCACCTCTGTTTCTCGCCCTCTGTTTCAGCCCCTCTGTTTCTCGCCCTCTGTTTCTCGCCCCCTGTTTCAGCCCCTCTGTTTCACCCCTCAGTTTCAGCCCCTCTGTTTCAGCCCCTCTTTTTCAGCCACTCTGTTTCATCCCCTCTGTTTCAGCCCCTCTGTTTCTCGCCCTCTGTTTCTCGCTCTCTGTTTCTCGCCCTCTGTTTCAGCCCCTCTGTTTCTCGCCCACTGTTTCAGCCCCTCTGTTTCTCGCCCTCTGTTTCAGCCCCTCTGTTTCAGCCCCTCTGTTTCAGCCCCTCTGTTTCAGACCATCTGTTTCAGACCCTCTTTTTCAGCCCCTCTTTTTCAGCCCCTCTGTTTCTCGCCCTCTGTTTCAGCCCCTCTGTTTCAGCCCCTCTGTTTCAGCCCCTCTGTTTCAGCCCCTCTGTTTCTCGCCCTCTGTTTCTCGCCCTCTGTTTCAGCCGCTCTGTTTCAGCCCCTCTGTTTCAGCCCCTCTGTTTCAGCCCCTCTGTTTCATCCCCTCTGTTTCTCGCCCTCTGTTTCTCGCCCTCTGTTTCTCGCTCTCTGTTTCACGCCCTCTGTTTCTCGCCCTCTGTTTCTCGCCCTCTGTTTCAGCCCCTCTGTTTCACACCCTCTGTTTCAGCCCCTCTGTTTCTCGCCCTCTGTTTCAGCCCCTCTGTTTCAGCCCCTCTGTTTCAGCCCATCTGTTTCAGCCCCTCTGTTTCTCGCCCTCTGTTTCAGCCCCTCTGTTTCAGCCCCTCTGTTTCAGCCCCTCTGTTTCAGCCTCTCTTTTTCAGCCCCTCTGTTTCAGCCCCTCTGTTTCAGCCCCTCTGTTTCTCGCCCTCTGTTTCAGCCCCTCCGTTTCTCGCCCTCTGTTTCAGCCCCTCTGTTTCAGCCCCTCTGTTTCAGCCCATCTGTTTCAGCCCTTCTGTTTCTCGCCCTCTGTTTCTCGCCCTCCGTTTCAGCCACTTTGATTCAGCCCCTCTGTTTCAGCCCCTCTGTTTCAGCCCCTCTGTTTCAGCCCCACTGTTTAAGCCCATCTGTTTCTCGCCCTCTGTTTCAGCCACTCTGTTTCAGCCCCTCTGTTTCAGCCCCTCTGTTTCAGCCCCTCTTTTTCAGCCACTCTGTTTCAGCCCCTCTGTTTCAGCCCCTCTGTTTCTCGCACTCTGTTTCTCGCTCTCTGTTTCTCGCCCTCTGTTTCAGCCCCTCTGTTTCTCGCCCACTGTTTCAGCCCCTCTGTTTCTCGCCCTCTGATTCAGCCCCTCTGTTTCAGCCCCTCTGTTTCAGCCCCACTGTTTCTCGCCCTCTTTTCAGCCCCTCTGTTTCAGCCACTCTGTTTCTCGCCCTCTGTTTCAGCTCCTCTGTTTCAGCCCCACTGTTTCAGCCCCTCTGTTTCAGCCCCTCTGTTTCAGCCCCTCTGTTTCTCGCCCACTGTTTCTCGCCCTCTGTTTCTCGCTCTCTGTTTCACGCCCTCTGTTTCTCGCCCTCTGTTTCTCGCCCTCTGTTTCAGCCCATCTGTTTCTCGCCCTCTGTTTCAGCCCCTCTGTTTCTCGCGCACTGTTTCAGCCCCTCTGTTTCTCGCCCTCTGTTTCAGCCCCTCTGTTTCAGCCCCTCTGTTTCAGCCCCTCTGATTCAGCCCCTCTGTTTCACCCCCTCTGTTTCAGCCCCTCTGTTTCTCGCCCTCTGTTTCAGCCCCTCTGTTTCAGCTCCTCTGTTTCACCCCCTCTGTTTCTGCGCCCTCTGTTTCAGCCCCTCTGTTTCAGCCCCTCTGTTTCACCCCCTCTGTTTCAGCCCCTCTGTTTCAGCCCCTCTGTTTCAGCCCCACTCTTTCTCGCCCTCTGTTTCTCGCCCTCGGTTTGTCGCCCTCTGTTTCAGCCCCTCTGTTTCAGCCCCTCTATTTCAGCCGCTTTGTTTCAGCCCCTCTGTTTCAGCCCCTCTGTTTCAGCTCCACTGTTTCAGCCCCTCTGTTTCTCGTACTCTGTTTCTCGCCCTCTGTTTCTCGCCCTCTGTTTCAGACACTCTGATTCAGCCCCTCTGTTTCAGCCCCTCTGTTTCAGCCCCTCTGTTTCAGCCCCACTGTTTAAGCCCCTGTGTTTCTCGCCCTCTGTTTCAGCCCCACTGTTTCGCGCCCTCTGTTTCTCGCCCTCTGTTTCAGCCACTCTGTTTCATCCCCTCTGTTTCAGCCCCTCTGTTTCAGCCCCTCTTTTTCAGCCACTCTGATTCAGCCCCTCTGTTTCAGCCCCTCTGTTTCTCGCCCTCTGTTTCTGCCCCTCTGTTTCAGCCCCTCTGTTTCAGCCCCTCTGATTCAGCCCCTCTGTTTCAGCCCCTCTTTTTCAGCCACTCTGTTTCATCCCCTCTGTTTCAGCCCCTCTGTTTCTCGCCCTCTGTTTCTCGCTCTCTGTTTCTCGCCCTCTGTTTCTCGCTCTCTGTTTCTCGCCCTCTGTTTCAGCCCCTCTGTTTCTCGCCCACTGTTTCAGCCCCTCTGTTTCTCGCCCTCTGTTTCAGCCCCTCTGTTTCAGCCCCTCTGTTTCAGCCCCTCTGTTTCAGCCCCTCTGTTTCTCGCCCTCTGTTTCAGCCCCTCTGTTTCAGCCCCTCTGTTTCTCGCCCTCTGTTTCTGCCCCTCTGTTTCAGCCCCTCTGTTTCAGGCCCTCTGTTTCAGCCCCTCTGTTTCAGCCCCTCTGTTTCTCGCCCTCTGTTTCTCGCCCTCTGTTTCAGCCCCTCTGTTTCAGCCCCTCTGTTTCACCCCCTCTGTTTCAGCCCCTCTGTTTCAGCCCCTCTGTTTCTCGCCCTCTGTTTCTCGCCCTCTGTTTCTCGCTCTCTGTTTCTCGCCCTCTGTTTCTCGCCCTCTCTTTCTCGCCCTCTGTTTCAGCCCCTCTGCTTCACCCCCTCTGTTTCAGCCCCTCTGTTTCTCGCCCTCTGTTTATCGCCCTCTGTTTCTCGCCCTCTGTTTCTCGCCCTCTGTTTCAGCCCCTCTGTTTCAGCCCCTCTGCTTCACCCCCTCTGTTTCAGCCCCTCTGTTTCTCGCCCTCTGTTTCAGCCCCTCTGTTTCAGCTCCTCTGTTTCAGCCCCTCTGTTTCTCGCCCTCTGTTTCAGCCCCTCTGTTTCAGCCCCTCTGTTTCACCCCCTCTGTTTCAGACCCTCTGTTTCAGCCCCTCTGTTTCAGCGCCACTCTTTCTCGCCCTCTGTTTCTCGCCCTCTGTTTCTCGCCCTCTGTTTCAGCCCCTCTGTTTCAGCCCCTCTGTTTCAGACCCTCTGTTTCAGCCCCTCTGTTTCAGCCCCTCTGTTTCTCGCCCTCTGTTTCAGCCCCTCTGTTTCAGCCCCTCTGTTTCACCCCTCTGTTTCTCGCCCTCTGTTTCTCGCCCTCTGTTTCTCGCCCTCTGTTTCAGCCCCTCTGTTTCAGCCCCTCTGTTTCAGACCCTCTGTTTCAGCCCCTCTGTTTCAGCCCCTCTGTTTCTCGCCCTCTGTTTCAGCCCCTCTGTTTCAGCCCCTCTGTTTCAGCCCCTCTGTTTCAGCCCCTCTGTTTCTCGCAATCTGTTTCTCGCCCTTTGTTTCTCGCCCTCTGTTTCTCGCCCTCTGTTTCAGCCCCTCTGTTTCAGCCCCTCTGTTTCACCCCCACTGTTTAATCCCCGCTGTTTCTCGCCCTCTGATCAGCCCCTCTGTTTCTCGGCCTCTGTTTCTCGCCCTCTGTTTCAGCCCCTCTGTTTCAGCCCCTCTGTTTCAGCCCCTCTGTTTCAGCCCCTGTTTTTCAGCCCCTCTGTTTCAGCCCCTCTGTTTCAGCCCCACTGTTTCTCGCCCTCTGTTTCAGCTCCTCTGTTTCTCGAACTCTGTTTCAGCCCCTCTGTTTCAGCCCCTCTGTTTCAGCCCATCTATTTCAGCCCCTCTGTTTCAGCCCCTCTGTTTCAGCCCCTCTCTTTCAGCCCCTCTGTTTCAGCCCCTCTGTTTCAGCCCCTCTGTTTCAGACCCTCTGTTCCAGCCCCTCTGTTTCTCGCCCTCTGTTTCAGCCCCGCTGTTTCAGCCCCTCTGTATCAGCCCCTCTTTTTCAGCCCCTCTGTTTCAGCCCCTCTGTTTCAGCCCCTCTGTTTCTCGCCCTCTGTTTCAGCCCCTCTGTTTCTCGCCCTCTGTTTCAGCCCCTCTGTTTCAGCCCCTCTGTTTCAGCCCATCTGTTTCAGCCCCTCTGTTTCTCGCCCTCTGTTTCAGCCCCTCTCTTTCAGCCCCTCTGTTTCAGCCCCTCTGTTTCAGCCCCTCTGTTCCAGCCCCTCTGTTTCTCGCCCTCTGTTTCAGCCCCGCTGTTTCAGCCCCTCAGTTCAGCCCCTCTGTTTCTCGCACTCAGTTTCTCGCCCTCTGTTTCTCGCCCTCTGTTTCAGTCCCTCTGATTCAGCCCCTCTGTTTCAGCCCCTCTGTTTCAGCCCCTCTGTTTCAGCCCCACTGTTTAAGCTCCTCTGTTTCTCGCCCTCTGTTTCAGCCCCTCTGTTTCTCGCCCTCTGTTTCTCGCCCCCTGTTTCAGCCCCTCTGTTTCACCCCTCAGTTTCAGCCCCTCTGTTTCAGCCCCTCTTTTTCAGCCACTCTGTTTCATCCCCTCTGTTTCAGCCCCTCTGTTTCTCGCCCTCTGTTTCTCGCTCTCTGTTTCTCGCCCTCTGTTTCAGCCCCTCTGTTTCTCGCCCACTGTTTCAGCCCCTCTGTTTCTCGCCCTCTGTTTCAGCCCCTCTGTTTCAGCCCCTCTGTTTCAGCCCCTCTGTTTCAGACCATCTGTTTCAGACCCTCTTTTTCAGCCCCTCTTTTTCAGCCCCTATGTTTCTCGCCCTCTGTTTCAGCCCCTCTGTTTCAGCCCCTCTGTTTCAGCCCCTCTGTTTCAGCCCCTCTGTTTCTCGCCCTCTGTTTCTCGCCGTCTGTTTCAGCCGCTCTGTTTCACCCCCTCTGTTTCAGCCCCTCTGTTTCAGCCCCTCTGTTTCATCCCCTCTGTTTCTCGCCCTCTGTTTCTCGCCCTCTGTTTCTCGCTCTCTGTTTCACGCCCTCTGTTTCTCGCCCTCTGTTTCTCGCCCTCTGTTTCAGCCCCTCTGTTTCACCCCCTCTGGTTCAGCCCCTCTGTTTCTCGCCCTCTGTTTCTCGCCCTCTGTTTCTCGCCCTCTGTTTCAGCCCCTCTGTTTCAGCCCCTCTGTTTCAGCCCCACTGATTCAGCCCCTCTGTTTCACCCCCTCTGTTTCAGCCCCTCTGTTTCTCGCCCTCTGCTTCACCCCCTCTGTTTCAGCCCCTCTGTTTCTCGCCCTCTGTTTATCGCCCTCTGTTTATCGCCCTCTGTTTCTCGCCCTCTGTTTCAGCCCCTCTGTTTCAGCCCCTCTGTTTCAGCCCCTCTGCTTCACCCCCTCTGTTTCAGCCCCTCTGTTTCTCGCCCTCTGTTTCAGCCCCTCTGTTTCAGCTCCTCTGTTTCAGCCCCTCTGTTTCTCGCCCTCTGTTTCAGCCCCTCTGTTTCAGCCCCTCTGTTTCACCCCCTCTGTTTCAGCCCCTCTGTTTCAGCCCCTCTGTTTCAGCGCCACTCTTTCTCGCCCTCTGTTTCTCGCCCTCTGTTTCTCGCCCTCTGTTTCAGCCCCTCTGTTTCAGCCCCTCTGTTTCAGACCCTCTGTTTCAGCCCCTCTGTTTCAGCCCCTCTGTTTCTCGCCCTCTGTTTCAGCCCCTCTGTTTCAGCCCCTCTGTTTCACCCCTCTGTTTCTCGCCCTCTGTTTCTCGCCCTCTGTTTCAGCCCCTCTGTTTCAGCCCCTCTGTTTCAGCCCCTCTGTTTCAGCCCCTCTGTTTCTCGCAATCTGTTTCTCGCCCTTTGTTTCTCGCCCTCTGTTTCTCGCCCTCTGTTTCAGCCCCTCTGTTTCAGCCCCTCTGTTTCAGCCCCTCTGTTTCACCCCCACTGTTTAATCCCCGCTGTTTCTCGCCCTCTGATCAGCCCCTCTGTTTCTCGGCCTCTGTTTCTCGCCCTCTGTTTCAGCCCCTCTGTTTCAGCCCCTCTGTTTCAGCCCCTCTGTTTCAGCCCCTGTTTTTCAGCCCCTCTGTTTCAGCCCCTCTGTTTCAGCCCCACTGTTTCTCGCCCTCTGTTTCAGCCCCTCTGTTTCTCGAACTCTGTTTCAGCCCCTCTGTTTCAGCCCCTCTGTTTCAGCCCATCTATTTCAGCCCCTCTGTTTCAGCCCCTCTGTTTCAGCCCCTCTCTTTCAGCCCCTCTGTTTCAGCCCCTCTGTTTCAGCCCCTCTGTTTCAGACCCTCTGTTCCAGCCCCTCTGTTTCACACCCTCTGGTTCAGCCCCTCTGTTTCTCGCCCTCTGTTTCTCGCCCTCTGTTTCTCGCCCTCTGTTTCAGCCCCTCTGTTTCAGCCCCTCTGTTTCAGCCCCACTGATTCAGCCCCTCTGTTTCACCCCCTCTGTTTCAGCCCCTCTGTTTCTCGCCCTCTGTTTCAGCCCCTCTGTTTCTCGCCCTCTGTTTCAGCCCCTCTGTTTCAGCCCCTCTGTTTCAGCCCATCTGTTTCAGCCCCTCTGTTTCTCGCCCTCTGTTTCAGCCCCTCTGTTTCAGCCCCTCTGTTTCAGCCCCTCTGTTTCAGCCTCTCTTTTTCAGCCCCTCTGTTTCAGCCCCTCTGTTTCAGCCCCTCTGTTTCTCGCCCTCTGTTTCAGCCCCTCCGTTTCTCGCCCTCTGTTTCAGCCCCTCTGTTTCAGCCCCTCTGTTTCAGCCCATCTGTTTCAGCCCTTCTGTTTCTCGCCCTCTGTTTCAGCCCCTCTCTTTCAGCCCCTCTGTTTCAGCCCCTCTGTTTCAGCCCCTCTGTTTCAGCCCCTCTGTTTCTCGCACTCTGTTTCTCGCCCTCTGTTTCTCGCCCTCCGTTTCAGCCACTTTGATTCAGCCCCTCTGTTTCAGCCCCTCTGTTTCAGCCCCTCTGTTTCAGCCCCACTGTTTAAGCCCATCTGTTTCTCGCCCTCTGTTTCAGCCACTCTGTTTCAGCCCCTCTGTTTCAGCCCCTCTGTTTCAGCCCCTCTTTTTCAGCCACTCTGTTTCAGCCCCTCTGTTTCAGCCCCTCTGTTTCTCGCACTCTGTTTCTCGCTCTCTGTTTCTCGCCCTCTGTTTCAGCCCCTCTGTTTCTCGCCCACTGTTTCAGCCCCTCTGTTTCTCGCCCTCTGATTCAGCCCCTCTGTTTCAGCCCCTCTGTTTCAGCCCCACTGTTTCTCGCCCTCTTTTCAGCCCCTCTGTTTCAGCCACTCTGTTTCTCGCCCTCTGTTTCAGCTCCTCTGTTTCAGCCCCACTGTTTCAGCCCCTCTGTTTCAGCCCCTCTGTTTCAGCCCCTCTGTTTCTCGCCCACTGTTTCTCGCCCTCTGTTTCTCGCTCTCTGTTTCACGCCCTCTGTTTCTCGCCCTCTGTTTCTCGCCCTCTGTTTCAGCCCATCTGTTTCTCGCCCTCTGTTTCAGCCCCTCTGTTTCTCGCGCACTGTTTCAGCCCCTCTGTTTCTCGCCCTCTGTTTCAGCCCCACTGTTTCAGCCCCTCTGTTTCAGCCCCTCTGATTCAGCCCCTCTGTTTCACCCCCTCTGTTTCAGCCCCTCTGTTTCTCGCCCTCTGTTTCAGCCCCTCTGTTTCAGCTCCTCTGTTTCACCCCCTCTGTTTCTGCGCCCTCTGTTTCAGCCCCTCTGTTTCAGCCCCTCTGTTTCACCCCCTCTGTTTCAGCCCCTCTGTTTCAGCCCCTCTGTTTCAGCCCCACTCTTTCTCGCCCTCTGTTTCTCGCCCTCTGTTTGTCGCCCTCTGTTTCAGCCCCTCTGTTTCAGCCCCTCTATTTCAGCCCCTTTGTTTCAGCCCCTCTGTTTCAGCCCCTCTGTTTCAGCTCCACTGTTTCAGCCCCTCTGTTTCTCGTACTCTGTTTCTCGCCCTCTGTTTCTCGCCCTCTGTTTCAGACACTCTGATTCAGCCCCTCTGTTTCAGCCCCTCTGTTTCAGCCCCTCTGTTTCAGCCCCACTGTTTAAGCCCCTGTGTTTCTCGCCCTCTGTTTCAGCCCCACTGTTTCGCGCCCTCTGTTTCTCGCCCTCTGTTTCAGCCACTCTGTTTCATCCCCTCTGTTTCAGCCCCTCTGTTTCAGCCCCTCTTTTTCAGCCACTCTGATTCAGCCCCTCTGTTTCAGCCCCTCTGTTTCTCGCCCTCTGTTTCTGCCCCTCTGTTTCAGCCCCTCTGTTTCAGCCCCTCTGATTCAGCCCCTCTGTTTCAGCCCCTCTTTTTCAGCCACTCTGTTTCATCCCCTCTGTTTCAGCCCCTCTGTTTCTCGCCCTCTGTTTCTCGCTCTCTGTTTCTCGCCCTCTGTTTCTCGCTCTCTGTTTCTCGCCCTCTGTTTCAGCCCCTCTGTTTCTCGCCCACTGTTTCAGCCCCTCTGTTTCTCGCCCTCTGTTTCAGCCCCTCTGTTTCAGCCCCTCTGTTTCAGCCCCTCTGTTTCAGCCCCTCTGTTTCTCGCCCTCTGTTTCAGCCCCTCTGTTTCAGCCCCTCTGTTTCTCGCCCTCTGTTTCTGCCCCTCTGTTTCAGCCCCTCTGTTTCAGGCCCTCTGTTTCAGCCCCTCTGTTTCAGCCCCTCTGTTTCTCGCCCTCTGTTTCTCGCCCTCTGTTTCAGCCCCTCTGTTTCAGCCCCTCTGTTTCACCCCCTCTGTTTCAGCCCCTCTGTTTCAGCCCCTCTGTTTCTCGCCCTCTGTTTCTCGCCCTCTGTTTCTCGCTCTCTGTTTCTCGCCCTCTGTTTCTCGCCCTCTCTTTCTCGCCCTCTGTTTCAGCCCCTCTGCTTCACCCCCTCTGTTTCAGCCCCTCTGTTTCTCGCCCTCTGTTTATCGCCCTCTGTTTCTCGCCCTCTGTTTCTCGCCCTCTGTTTCAGCCCCTCTGTTTCAGCCCCTCTGCTTCACCCCCTCTGTTTCAGCCCCTCTGTTTCTCGCCCTCTGTTTCAGCCCCTCTGTTTCAGCTCCTCTGTTTCAGCCCCTCTGTTTCTCGCCCTCTGTTTCAGCCCCTCTGTTTCAGCCCCTCTGTTTCACCCCCTCTGTTTCAGACCCTCTGTTTCAGCCCCTCTGTTTCAGCGCCACTCTTTCTCGCCCTCTGTTTCTCGCCCTCTGTTTCTCGCCCTCTGTTTCAGCCCCTCTGTTTCAGCCCCTCTGTTTCAGACCCTCTGTTTCAGCCCCTCTGTTTCAGCCCCTCTGTTTCTCGCCCTCTGTTTCAGCCCCTCTGTTTCAGCCCCTCTGTTTCACCCCTCTGTTTCTCGCCCTCTGTTTCTCGCCCTCTGTTTCTCGCCCTCTGTTTCAGCCCCTCTGTTTCAGCCCCTCTGTTTCAGACCCTCTGTTTCAGCCCCTCTGTTTCAGCCCCTCTGTTTCTCGCCCTCTGTTTCAGCCCCTCTGTTTCAGCCCCTCTGTTTCAGCCCCTCTGTTTCAGCCCCTCTGTTTCTCGCAATCTGTTTCTCGCCCTTTGTTTCTCGCCCTCTGTTTCTCGCCCTCTGTTTCAGCCCCTCTGTTTCAGCCCCTCTGTTTCACCCCCACTGTTTAATCCCCGCTGTTTCTCGCCCTCTGATCAGCCCCTCTGTTTCTCGGCCTCTGTTTCTCGCCCTCTGTTTCAGCCCCTCTGTTTCAGCCCCTCTGTTTCAGCCCCTCTGTTTCAGCCCCTGTTTTTCAGCCCCTCTGTTTCAGCCCCTCTGTTTCAGCCCCACTGTTTCTCGCCCTCTGTTTCAGCTCCTCTGTTTCTCGAACTCTGTTTCAGCCCCTCTGTTTCAGCCCCTCTGTTTCAGCCCATCTATTTCAGCCCCTCTGTTTCAGCCCCTCTGTTTCAGCCCCTCTCTTTCAGCCCCTCTGTTTCAGCCCCTCTGTTTCAGCCCCTCTGTTTCAGACCCTCTGTTCCAGCCCCTCTGTTTCTCGCCCTCTGTTTCAGCCCCGCTGTTTCAGCCCCTCTGTATCAGCCCCTCTTTTTCAGCCCCTCTGTTTCAGCCCCTCTGTTTCAGCCCCTCTGTTTCTCGCCCTCTGTTTCAGCCCCTCTGTTTCTCGCCCTCTGTTTCAGCCCCTCTGTTTCAGCCCCTCTGTTTCAGCCCATCTGTTTCAGCCCCTCTGTTTCTCGCCCTCTGTTTCAGCCCCTCTCTTTCAGCCCCTCTGTTTCAGCCCCTCTGTTTCAGCCCCTCTGTTCCAGCCCCTCTGTTTCTCGCCCTCTGTTTCAGCCCCGCTGTTTCAGCCCCTCAGTTCAGCCCCTCTGTTTCTCGCACTCAGTTTCTCGCCCTCTGTTTCTCGCCCTCTGTTTCAGTCCCTCTGATTCAGCCCCTCTGTTTCAGCCCCTCTGTTTCAGCCCCTCTGTTTCAGCCCCACTGTTTAAGCTCCTCTGTTTCTCGCCCTCTGTTTCAGCCCCTCTGTTTCTCGCCCTCTGTTTCTCGCCCCCTGTTTCAGCCCCTCTGTTTCACCCCTCAGTTTCAGCCCCTCTGTTTCAGCCCCTCTTTTTCAGCCACTCTGTTTCATCCCCTCTGTTTCAGCCCCTCTGTTTCTCGCCCTCTGTTTCTCGCTCTCTGTTTCTCGCCCTCTGTTTCAGCCCCTCTGTTTCTCGCCCACTGTTTCAGCCCCTCTGTTTCTCGCCCTCTGTTTCAGCCCCTCTGTTTCAGCCCCTCTGTTTCAGCCCCTCTGTTTCAGACCATCTGTTTCAGACCCTCTTTTTCAGCCCCTCTTTTTCAGCCCCTATGTTTCTCGCCCTCTGTTTCAGCCCCTCTGTTTCAGCCCCTCTGTTTCAGCCCCTCTGTTTCAGCCCCTCTGTTTCTCGCCCTCTGTTTCTCGCCGTCTGTTTCAGCCGCTCTGTTTCACCCCCTCTGTTTCAGCCCCTCTGTTTCAGCCCCTCTGTTTCATCCCCTCTGTTTCTCGCCCTCTGTTTCTCGCCCTCTGTTTCTCGCTCTCTGTTTCACGCCCTCTGTTTCTCGCCCTCTGTTTCTCGCCCTCTGTTTCAGCCCCTCTGTTTCACCCCCTCTGGTTCAGCCCCTCTGTTTCTCACCCTCTGTTTCTCGCCCTCTGTTTCTCGCCCTCTGTTTCAGCCCCTCTGTTTCAGCCCCTCTGTTTCAGCCCCACTGATTCAGCCCCTCTGTTTCACCCCCTCTGTTTCAGCCCCTCTGTTTCTCGCCCTCTGCTTCACCCCCTCTGTTTCAGCCCCTCTGTTTCTCGCCCTCTGTTTATCGCCCTCTGTTTATCGCCCTCTGTTTCTCGCCCTCTGTTTCAGCCCCTCTGTTTCAGCCCCTCTGTTTCAGCCCCTCTGCTTCACCCCCTCTGTTTCAGCCCCTCTGTTTCTCGCCCTCTGTTTCAGCCCCTCTGTTTCAGCTCCTCTGTTTCAGCCCCTCTGTTTCTCGCCGTCTGTTTCAGCCCCTCTGTTTCAGCCCCTCTGTTTCACCCCCTCTGTTTCAGCCCCTCTGTTTCAGCCCCTCTGTTTCAGCGCCACTCTTTCTCGCCCTCTGTTTCTCGCCCTCTGTTTCTCGCCCTCTGTTTCAGCCCCTCTGTTTCAGCCCCTCTGTTTCAGACCCTCTGTTTCAGCCCCTCTGTTTCAGCCCCTCTGTTTCTCGCCCTCTGTTTCAGCCCCTCTGTTTCAGCCCCTCTGTTTCACCCCTCTGTTTCTCGCCCTCTGTTTCTCGCCCTCTGTTTCAGCCCCTCTGTTTCAGCCCCTCTGTTTCAGCCCCTCTGTTTCAGCCCCTCTGTTTCTCGCAATCTGTTTCTCGCCCTTTGTTTCTCGCCCTCTGTTTCTCGCCCTCTGTTTCAGCCCCTCTGTTTCAGCCCCTCTGTTTCAGCCCCTCTGTTTCACCCCCACTGTTTAATCCCCGCTGTTTCTCGCCCTCTGATCAGCCCCTCTGTTTCTCGGCCTCTGTTTCTCGCCCTCTGTTTCAGCCCCTCTGTTTCAGCCCCTCTGTTTCAGCCCCTCTGTTTCAGCCCCTGTTTTTCAGCCCCTCTGTTTCAGCCCCTCTGTTTCAGCCCCACTGTTTCTCGCCCTCTGTTTCAGCCCCTCTGTTTCTCGAACTCTGTTTCAGCCCCTCTGTTTCAGCCCCTCTGTTTCAGCCCATCTATTTCAGCCCCTCTGTTTCAGCCCCTCTGTTTCAGCCCCTCTCTTTCAGCCCCTCTGTTTCAGCCCCTCTGTTTCAGCCCCTCTGTTTCAGACCCTCTGTTCCAGCCCCTCTGTTTCTCGCCCTCTGTTTCAGCCCCGCTGTTTCAGCCCCTCTGTATCAGCCCCTCTTTTTCAGCCCCTCTGTTTCAGCCCCTCTGTTTCAGCCCCTCTGTTTCTCGCCCTCTGTTTCAGCCCCTCTGTTTCTCGCCCTCTGTTTCAGCCCCTCTGTTTCAGCCCCTCTGTTTCAGCCCATCTGTTTCAGCCCCTCTGTTTCTCGCCCTCTGTTTCAGCCCCTCTCTTTCAGCCCCTCTGTTTCAGCCCCTCTGTTTCAGCCCCTCTGTTTCAGCCCCTCTGTTCCAGCCCCTCTGTTTCTCGCCCTCTGTTTCAGCCCCGCTGTTTCAGCCCCTCAGTTCAGCCCCTCTGTTTCTCGCACTCAGTTTCTCGCCCTCTGTTTCTCGCCCTCTGTTTCAGCCACTCTGATTCAGCCCCTCTGTTTCAGCCCCTCTGTTTCAGCCCCTCTGTTTCAGCCCCACTGTTTAAGCCCCTCTGTTTCTCGCCCTCTGTTTCAGCCCCTCTGTTTCTCGCCCTCTGTTTCTCGCCCCCTGTTTCAGCCCCTCTGTTTCACCCCTCAGTTTCAGCCCCTCTGTTTCAGCCCCTCTTTTTCAGCCACTCTGTTTCATCCCCTCTGTTTCAGCCCCTCTGTTTCTCGCCCTCTGTTTCTCGCTCTCTGTTTCTCGCCCTCTGTTTCAGCCCCTCTGTTTCTCGCCCACTGTTTCAGCCCCTCTGTTTCTCGCCCTCTGTTTCAGCCCCTCTGTTTCAGCCCCTCTGTTTCAGCCCCTCTGTTTCAGACCATCTGTTTCAGACCCTCTTTTTCAGCCCCTCTTTTTCAGCCCCTCTGTTTCTCGCCCTCTGTTTCAGCCCCTCTGTTTCAGCCCCTCTGTTTCAGCCCCTCTGTTTCAGCCCCTCTGTTTCTCGCCCTCTGTTTCTCGCCCTCTGTTTCAGCCGCTCTGTTTCAGCCCCTCTGTTTCAGCCCCTCTGTTTCAGCCCCTCTGTTTCATCCCCTCTGTTTCTCGCCCTCTGTTTCTCGCCCTCTGTTTCTCGCTCTCTGTTTCACGCCCTCTGTTTCTCGCCCTCTGTTTCTCGCCCTCTGTTTCAGCCCCTCTGTTTCACACCCTCTGGTTCAGCCCCTCTGTTTCTCGCCCTCTGTTTCTCGCCGTCTGTTTCTCGCCCTCTGTTTCAGCCCCTCTGTTTCAGCCCCTCTGTTTCAGCCCCACTGATTCAGCCCCTCTGTTTCACCCCCTCTGTTTCAGCCCCTCTGTTTCTCGCCCTCTGTTTCAGCCCCTCTGTTTCTCGCCCTCTGTTTCAGCCCCTCTGTTTCAGCCCCTCTGTTTCAGCCCATCTGTTTCAGCCCCTCTGTTTCTCGCCCTCTGTTTCACCCCTCTGTTTCAGCCCCTCTGTTTCAGCCCCTCTGTTTCAGCCTCTCTTTTTCAGCCCCTCTGTTTCAGCCCCTCTGTTTCAGCCCCTCTGTTTCTCGCCCTCTGTTTCAGCCCCTCTGTTTCTCGCCCTCTGTTTCAGCCCCTCTGTTTCAGCCCCTCTGTTTCAGCCCATCTGTTTCAGCCCCTCTGTTTCTCGCCCTCTGTTTCAGCCCCTCTCTTTCAGCCCCTCTGTTTCAGCCCCTCTGTTTCAGCCCCTCTGTTTCAGCCCCTCTGTTTCTCGCACTCTGTTTCTCGCCCTCTGTTTCTCGCCCTCCGTTTCAGCCACTTTGATTCAGCCCCTCTGTTTCAGCCCCTCTGTTTCAGCCCCTCTGTTTCAGCCCCACTGTTTAAGCCCATCTGTTTCTCGCCCTCTGTTTCAGCCCCTCTGTTTCAGCCCCTCTGTTTCAGCCCCTCTGTTTCAGCCCCTCTTTTTCAGCCACTCTGTTTCAGCCCCTCTGTTTCAGCCCCTCTGTTTCTCGCACTCTGTTTCTCGCTCTCTGTTTCTCGCCCTCTGTTTCAGCCCCTCTGTTTCTCGCCCACTGTTTCAGCCCCTCTGTTTCTCGCCCTCTGATTCAGCCCCTCTGTTTCAGCCCCTCTGTTTCAGCCCCTCTGTTTCAGCCCCACTGTTTCTCGCCCTCTTTTCAGCCCCTCTGTTTCAGCCACTCTGTTTCTCGCCCTCTGTTTCAGCTCCTCTGTTTCAGCCCCACTGTTTCAGCCCCTCTGTTTCAGCCCCTCTGTTTCAGCCCCTCTGTTTCTCGCCCACTGTTTCTCGCCCTCTGTTTCTCGCTCTCTGTTTCACGCCCTCTGTTTCTCGCCCTCTGTTTCTCGCCCTCTGTTTCAGCCCATCTGTTTCTCGCCCTCTGTTTCAGCCCCTCTGTTTCTCGCGCACTGTTTCAGCCCCTCTGTTTCTCGCCCTCTGTTTCAGCCCCTCTGTTTCAGCCCCTCTGTTTCAGCCGCTCTGATTCAGCCCCTCTGTTTCACCCCCTCTGTTTCAGCCCCTCTGTTTCTCGCCCTCTGTTTCAGCCCCTCTGTTTCAGCTCCTCTGTTTCACCCCCTCTGTTTCTGCGCCCTCTGTTTCAGCCCCTCTGTTTCAGCCCCTCTGTTTCACCCCCTCTGTTTCAGCCCCTCTGTTTCAGCCCCTCTGTTTCAGCCCCACTCTTTCTCGCCCTCTGTTTCTCGCCCTCTGTTTGTCGCCCTCTGTTTCAGCCCCTCTGTTTCAGCCCCTCTATTTCAGCCCCTTTGTTTCAGCCCCTCTGTTTCAGCCCCTCTGTTTCAGCTCCACTGTTTCAGCCCCTCTGTTTCTCGTACTCTGTTTCTCGCCCTCTGTTTCTCGCCCTCTGTTTCAGACACTCTGATTCAGCCCCTCTGTTTCAGCCCCTCTGTTTCAGCCCCTCTGTTTCAGCCCCACTGTTTAAGCCCCTGTGTTTCTCGCCCTCTGTTTCAGCCCCACTGTTTCGCGCCCTCTGTTTCTCGCCCTCTGTTTCAGCCACTCTGTTTCATCCCCTCTGTTTCAGCCCCTCTGTTTCAGCCCCTCTTTTTCAGCCACTCTGTTTCAGCCCCTCTGTTTCAGCCCCTCTGTTTCTCGCCCTCTGTTTCTGCCCCTCTGTTTCAGCCCCTCTGTTTCAGCCCCTCTGATTCAGCCCCTCTGTTTCAGCCCCTCTGTTTCTCGCCCTAAGTTTCACGCCCTCTGTTTCAGCCCCTCTGTTTCAGCCCCTCTGTTTCAGCCCCTCTGTTTCAGCCCCTCTGTTTCAGCCCCTCTGTTTCTCGCCCTCTGTTTCTCGCCCTCTGTTTCTCGCTCTCTGTTTCTCGCCCTCTGTTTCTCGCCCTCTGTTTCTCGCCCTCTGTTTCAGCCCCTCTGTTCCACCCCCTCTGTTTCAGCCCCTCTGTTTCTCGCCCTCTGTTTCTCGCCCTCTGTTTCTCGCCCTCTGTTTCAGCCCCTCTGTTTCAGCCCCTCTGTGTCTCGCCCTCTGTTTCAGCCCCTCTCTTTCAGCCCCTCTGTTTCACCCCCTCTGTTTCAGCCCCTCTGTTTGAGACCCACTCTTTCTCGCCCTCTGTTTCTCGCCCTCTGTTTGTCGCCCTCTGTTTCAGCCCCTCTGTTTCAGCCCCTCTGTTTCAGCCCCTCTGTTTCAGCCCATTTGTTTCAGCCCCTCTGTTTCTCGCCCTCTGTTTCAGCCCCTCTGTTTCAGCCCCTCTGTTTCACCCCTCTGTTTCACGCACTCTGTTTCTCGCCCTCTGTTTCAGCCCCTCTGTTTCAGCCCCTCTCTTTCAGCCCCTCTGTTTCAGCCCCTCTTTTTCTGCCCCTCTGTTTCTCGCCCTCTGTTTCTCTCCCTCGGTTTCCCGCCCTCTGTTTCAGCCCCTCTGTTTCAGCCCCTCTGTTTCAGCCAATCTGTTTCAGCCCCACTCTTTCTCGCCCTCTGTTTCTCGCCCTCTGTTTCTCGCCCTCTGTTTCAGACCCTCTGTTTCAGCCCCTCTGTTTCAGCCGCTCAGTTTCAGCCCCTCTGTTTCAGCCCCTCTGTTTCTCGCCCTCTGTTTCAGCCCCTCTGTTTCAGCCCTTCTGTTTCAGCCACTCTGTTTCTCGCCCTCTGTTTCTCGCCCTCTATTTCAGCCCCTCTGTTTCAGCCCCTCTGTTTCAGCCCCTCTGTTTCAGCCCCTCTGTTTCAGCCACTCTGTTTCTCGCCCTCTGTTTCTCGCCCTCTGTTTCTCGCCCTCTGTTTCAGCCGCTCTGTTTCAGCCCCTCTGTTTCAGCCCCTCTGTTTCAGCCCCTCTGTTTCATCCCCTCTGTTTCTCGCCCTCTGTTTCTCGCCCTCTGTTTCTCGCTCTCTGTTTCACGCCCTCTGTTTCTCGCCCTCTGTTTCTCGCCCTCTGTTTCAGCCCCTCTGTTTCACACCCTCTGGTTCAGCCCCTCTGTTTCTCGCCCTCTGTTTCTCGCCCTCTGTTTCTCGCCCTCTGTTTCAGCCCCTCTGTTTCAGCCACTCTGTTTCAGCCCCACTGATTCAGCCCCTCTGTTTCACCCCCTCTGTTTCAGCCCCTCTGTTTCTCGCCCTCTGTTTCAGCCCCTCTGTTTCTCGCCCTCTGTTTCAGCCCCTCTGTTTCAGCCCCTCTGTTTCAGCCCATCTGTTTCAGCCCCTCTGTTTCTCGCCCTCTGTTTCAGCCCCTCTGTTTCAGCCCCTCTGTTTCAGCCCCTCTGTTTCAGCCTCTCTTTTTCAGCCCCTCTGTTTCAGCCCCTCTGTTTCAGCCCCTCTGTTTCTCGCCCTCTGTTTCAGCCCCTCTGTTTCTCGCCTCTGTTTCAGCCCCTCTGTTTCAGCCCCTCTGTTTCAGCCCATCTGTTTCAGCCCCTCTGTTTCTCGCCCTCTGTTTCAGCCCCTCTCTTTCAGCCCCTCTGTTTCAGCCCCTCTGTTTCAGCCCCTCTGTTTCAGCCCCTCTGTTCCAGCCCCTCTGTTTCTCGCCCTCTGTTTCAGCCCCGCTGTTTCAGCCCCTCTGTTTCAGCCCCTCTGTTTCTCGCACTCTGTTTCTCGCCCTCTGTTTCTCGCCCTCCGTTTCAGCCACTTTGATTCAGCCCCTCTGTTTCAGCCCCTCTGTTTCAGCCACTCTGTTTCAGCCCCACTGTTTAAGCCCATCTGTTTCTCGCCCTCTGTTTCAGCCACTCTGTTTCAGCCCCTCTGTTTCAGCCCCTCTGTTTCAGCCCCTCTTTTTCAGCCACTCTGTTTCAGCCCCTCTGTTTCAGCCCCTCTGTTTCTCGCACTCTGTTTCTCGCTCTCTGTTTCTCGCCCTCTGTTTCAGCCCCTCTGTTTCTCGCCCACTGTTTCAGCCCCTCTGTTTCTCGCCCTCTGTTTCAGCCCCTCTGTTTCAGCCCCTCTGTTTCAGCCCCTCTGTTTCAGCCCCACTGTTTCTCGCCCTCTTTTCAGCCCCTCTGTTTCAGCCACTCTGTTACTCGCCCTCTGTTTCAGCTCCTCTGTTTCAGCCCCACTGTTTCAGCCCCTCTGTTTCAGCCCCTCTGTTTCAGCCCCTCTGTTTCTCGCCCACTGTTTCTCGCCCTCTGTTTCTCGCTCTCTGTTTCACGCCCTCTGTTTCTCGCCCTCTGTTTCTCGCCCTCTGTTTCAGCCCATCTGTTTCTCGCCCTCTGTTTCAGCCCCTCTGTTTCTCGCGCACTGTTTCAGCCCCTCTGTTTCTCGCCCTCTGTTTCAGCCCCTCTGTTTCAGCCCCTCTGTTTCAGCCCCTCTGATTCAGCCCCTCTGTTTCACCCCCTCTGTTTCAGCCCCTCTGTTTCTCGCCCTCTGTTTCAGCCCCTCTGTTTCAGCTCCTCAGTTTCACCCCCTCTGTTTCTGCGCCCTCTGTTTCAGCCCCTCTGTTTCAGCCCCTCTGTTTCACCCCCTCTGTTTCAGCCCCTCTGTTTCAGCCCCTCTGTTTCAGCCCCACTCTTTCTCGCCCTCTGTTTCTCGCCCTCTGTTTGTCGCCCTCTGTTTCAGCCCCTCTGTTTCAGCCCCTCTATTTCAGCCCCTTTGTTTCAGCCCCTCTGTTTCAGCCCCTCTGTTTCAGCTCCACTGTTTCAGCCCCTCTGTTTCTCGTACTCTGTTTCTCGCCCTCTGTTTCTCGCCCTCTGTTTCAGACACTCTGATTCAGCCCCTCTGTTTCAGCCCCTCTGTTTCAGCCCCTCTGTTTCAGCCCCACTGTTTAAGCCCCTGTGTTTCTCGCCCTCTGTTTCAGCCCCACTGTTTCGCGCCCTCTGTTTCTCGCCCTCTGTTTCAGCCACTCTGCTCATCCCCTCTGTTTCAGCCCCTCTGTTTCAGCCCCTCTTTTTCAGCCACTCTGTTTCAGCCCCTCTGTTTCAGCCCCTCTGTTTCTCGCCCTCTCTTTCAGCCCCTCTATTTCAGCCCCTCTGTTTCTCGCCCTCTGTTTCTGCCCCTCTGTTTCAGCCCCTCTGTTTCAGCCCCTCTGATTCAGCCCCTCTGTTTCAGCCCCTCTGTTTCTCGCCCTAAGTTTCTCGCCCTCTGTTTCAGCCCCTCTGTTTCAGCCCCTCTGTTTCAGCCCCTCTGTTTCAGCCCCTCTGTTTCAGCCCCTCTGTTTCTCGCCCTCTGTTTCTCGCCCTCTGTTTCTCGCTCTCTGTTTCTCGCCCTCTGTTTCTCGCCCTCTGTTTCTCGCCCTCTGTTTCAGCCCCTCTGTTCCACCCCCTCTGTTTCAGCCCCTCTGTTTCTCGCCCTCTGTTTCTCGCCCTCTGTTTCTCGCCCTCTGTTTCAGCCCCTCTGTTTCAGCCCCTCTGTGTCTCGCCCTCTGTTTCAGCCCCTCTCTTTCAGCCCCTCTGTTTCACCCCCTCTGTTTCAGCCCCTCTGTTTGAGACCCACTCTTTCTCGCCCTCTGTTTCTCGCCCTCTGTTTGTCGCCCTCTGTTTCAGCCCCTCTGTTTCAGCCCCTCTGTTTCAGCCCCTCTGTTTCAGCCCATTTGTTTCAGCCCCTCTGTTTCTCGCCCTCTGTTTCAGCCCCTCTGTTTCAGCCCCTCTGTTTCACCCCTCTGTTTCACGCACTCTGTTTCTCGCCCTCTGTTTCAGCCCCTCTGTTTCAGCCCCTCTGTTTCAGCCCCTCTCTTTCAGCCCCTCTGTTTCAGCCCCTCTTTTTCAGCCCCTCTGTTTCTCGCCCTCTGTTTCTCTCCCTCGGTTTCCCGCCCTCTGTTTCAGCCCCTCTGTTTCAGCCCCTCTGTTTCAGCCAATCTGTTTCAGCCCCACTCTTTCTCGCCCTCTGTTTCTCGCCCTCTGTTTCTCGCCCTCAGTTTCAGACCCTCTGTTTCAGCCACTCT
Organism: Stegostoma tigrinum; assembly: GCF_030684315.1. Classification (NCBI taxonomy): domain Eukaryota; kingdom Metazoa; phylum Chordata; class Chondrichthyes; order Orectolobiformes; family Stegostomatidae; genus Stegostoma; species Stegostoma tigrinum. The sequence goes on along the minus strand of NW_026728048.1, from coordinate 1,683,488 downwards.
GTTTCAGCCGCTCAGTTTCAGCCCCTCTGTTTCAGCCCCTCTGTTTCTCGCCCTCTGTTTCAGCCCCTCTGTTTCAGCCCTTCTGTTTCAGCCACTCTGTTTCTCGCCCTCTGTTTCTCGCCCTCTATTTCAGCCCCTCTGTTTCAGCCCCTCTGTTTCAGCCCCTCTGTTTCAGCCCCTCTGTTTCAGCCACTCTGTTTCTCGCCCTCTGTTTCTCGCCCTCTGTTTCTCGCCCTCTGTTTCAGCCCCTCTGTTTCAGCCCCTCTGTTTCAGCCCCTCTGTTTCAGCTCCTCTGTTTCTCGCCCTCTGTTTCAGCCCCTCTGTTTCAGCCCCTCTGTTTCAGCCCCTCTGTTTCAGCCACTATGTTTCAGCTCCACTGTTTCAGCCCCTCTGTTTCTCGCCCTCTGTTTCTCTCCCTCTGTTTCTCGCCCTCTGTTTCAGCCCCTCTGTTTCAGCCCCTCTGTTTCAGCCAATCTGTTTCAGCCCCTCTGTTTCTCGCCCTCTGTTTCAGCCCCTCTCTTTCAGCCCCTCTGTTTCAGCCCCTCTGTTTCTCGCCCTCTGTTTCAGCCACTCTGTTTCAGCCCCACTCTTTCTCGCCCTCTGTTTCTCGCCCTCTGTTGGTCGCCCTCTGTTTCAGCCCCTCTGTTTCACCCCCTCTATTTCAGCCCCTTTGTTTCAGCCCCTCTGTTCCAGCCCCTCTGTTTCAGCTCCACTGTTTCAGCCCCTCTGTTTCTCGCACTCTGTTTCTCGCCCTCTGTTTCTCGCCCTCTGTTTCAGCCACTCTGATTCAGCCCCTCTGTTTCAGCCCCTCTGATTCAGCCCCTCTGTTTCAGCCCCACTGTTTAAGCCCCTCTGTTTCTGGCCCTCTGTTTCAGCCCCTCTGTTTCTCGCCCTCTGTTTCTCGCCCTCTGTTTCAGCCCCTCTGTTTCAGCCCCTCTGTTTCAGCCCCTCTGTTTCAGCCCCTCTTTTTCAGCCACTCTGTTTCAGCCCCTCTGTTTCAGCTCCTCTGTTTCTCGCCCTCTGTTTCTCGCTCTCTGTTTCTCGCCCTCTGTTTCAGCCCCTCTGTTTCTCGCCCACTGTTTCAGCCCCTCTGTTTCTCGCCCTCTGTTTCAGCCCCTCTGTTTCAGCCCCTCTGTTTCAGCCCCTCTGTTTCAGCCCCTCTGTTTCTCGCCCTCTGTTTCATCCCCTCTGTTTCAGCCCCTCTGTTTCTCGCCCTCTGTTTCTGCCCCTCTGTTTCAGCCCCTCTGTTTCAGGCCCTCTGTTTCAGCCCCTCTGTTTCAGCCCCTCTGTTTCTCGCCCTCTGTTTCTCGCCCTCTGTTTCAGCCCCTCTGTTTCAGCCCCTCTGTTTCACCCCCTCTGTTTCAGCCCCTCTGTTTCAGCCCCTCTGTTTCTCGCCCTCTGTTTCTCGCCCTCTGTTTCTCGCCCTCTCTTTCTCGCCCTCTGTTTCAGCCCCTCTGCTTCACCCCCTCTGTTTCAGCCCCTCTGTTTCTCGCCCTCTGTTTATCGCCCTCTGTTTCTCGCCCTCTGTTTCTCGCCCTCTGTTTCAGCCCCTCTGTTTCAGCCCCTCTGTTTCAGCCCCTCTGCTTCACCCCCTCTGTTTCAGCCCCTCTGTTTCTCGCCCTCTGTTTCAGCCCCTCTGTTTCAGCTCCTCTGTTTCAGCCCCTCTGTTTCTCGCCCTCTGTTTCAGCCCCTCTGTTTCAGCCCCTCTGTTTCACCCCCTCTGTTTCAGCCCCTCTGTTTCAGCCCCTCTGTTTCAGCGCCACTCTTTCTCGCCCTCTGTTTCTCGCCCTCTGTTTCTCGCCCTCTGTTTCAGCCCCTCTGTTTCAGCCCCTCTGTTTCAGACCCTCTGTTTCAGCCCCTCTGTTTCAGCCCCTCTGTTTCTCGCCCTCTGTTTCAGCCCCTCTGTTTCAGCCCCTCTGTTTCACCCCTCTGTTTCTCGCCCTCTGTTTCTCGCCCTCTGTTTCAGCCCCTCTGTTTCAGCCCCTCTGTTTCAGCCCCTCTGTTTCAGCCCCTCTGTTTCTCGCAATCTGTTTCTCGCCCTTTGTTTCTCGCCCTCTGTTTCTCGCCCTCTGTTTCAGCCCCTCTGTTTCAGCCCCTCTGTTTCAGCCCCTCTGTTTCACCCCCACTGTTTAATCCCCGCTGTTTCTCGCCCTCTGATCAGCCCCTCTGTTTCTCGGCCTCTGTTTCTCGCCCTCTGTTTCAGCCCCTCTGTTTCAGCCCCTCTGTTTCAGCCCCTCTGTTTCAGCCCCTGTTTTTCAGCCCCTCTGTTTCAGCCCCTCTGTTTCAGCCCCACTGTTTCTCGCCCTCTGTTTCAGCCCCTCTGTTTCTCGAACTCTGTTTCAGCCCCTCTGTTTCAGCCCCTCTGTTTCAGCCCATCTATTTCAGCCCCTCTGTTTCAGCCCCTCTGTTTCAGCCCCTCTCTTTCAGCCCCTCTGTTTCAGCCCCTCTGTTTCAGCCCCTCTGTTTCAGACCCTCTGTTCCAGCCCCTCTGTTTCTCGCCCTCTGTTTCAGCCCCGCTGTTTCAGCCCCTCTGTATCAGCCCCTCTTTTTCAGCCCCTCTGTTTCAGCCCCTCTGTTTCAGCCCCTCTGTTTCTCGCCCTCTGTTTCAGCCCCTCTCTTTCAGCCCCTCTGTTTCAGCCCCTCTGTTTCAGCCCCTCTGTTTCAGCCCCTCTGTTCCAGCCCCTCTGTTTCTCGCCCTCTGTTTCAGCCCCGCTGTTTCAGCCCCTCAGTTCAGCCCCTCTGTTTCTCGCACTCAGTTTCTCGCCCTCTGTTTCTCGCCCTCTGTTTCAGCCACTCTGATTCAGCCCCTCTGTTTCAGCCCCTCTGTTTCAGCCCCTCTGTTTCAGCCCCACTGTTTAAGCCCCTCTGTTTCTCGCCCTCTGTTTCAGCCCCTCTGTTTCTCGCCCTCTGTTTCTCGCCCCCTGTTTCAGCCCCTCTGTTTCACCCCTCAGTTTCAGCCCCTCTGTTTCAGCCCCTCTTTTTCAGCCACTCTGTTTCATCCCCTCTGTTTCAGCCCCTCTGTTTCTCGCCCTCTGTTTCTCGCTCTCTGTTTCTCGCCCTCTGTTTCAGCCCCTCTGTTTCTCGCCCACTGTTTCAGCCCCTCTGTTTCTCGCCCTCTGTTTCAGCCCCTCTGTTTCAGCCCCTCTGTTTCAGCCCCTCTGTTTCAGACCATCTGTTTCAGACCCTCTTTTTCAGCCCCTCTTTTTCAGCCCCTCTGTTTCTCGCCCTCTGTTTCAGCCCCTCTGTTTCAGCCCCTCTGTTTCAGCCCCTCTGTTTCTCGCCCTCTGTTTCTCGCCCTCTGTTTCAGCCGCTCTGTTTCAGCCCCTCTGTTTCAGCCCCTTTGTTTCAGCCCCTCTGTTTCATCCCCTCTGTTTCTCGCCCTCTGTTTCTCGCCCTCTGTTTCTCGCTCTCTGTTTCACGCCCTCTGTTTCTCGCCCTCTGTTTCTCGCCCTCTGTTTCAGCCCCTCTGTTTCAGCCCCTCTGTTTCACCCCCTCTGGTTCAGCCCCTCTGTTTCTCGCCCTCTGTTTCTCGCCCTCTGTTTCTCGCCCTCTGTTTCAGCCCCTCTGTTTCAGCCCCTCTGTTTCAGCCCCACTGATTCAGCCCCTCTGTTTCACCCCCTCTGTTTCAGCCCCTCTGTTTCTCGCCCTCTGCTTCACCCCCTCTGTTTCAGCCCCTCTGTTTCTCGCCCTCTGTTTATCGCCCTCTGTTTCTCGCCCTCTGTTTCTCGCCCTCTGTTTCAGCCCCTCTGTTTCAGCCCCTCTGTTTCAGCCCCTCTGCTTCACCCCCTCTGTTTCAGCCCCTCTGTTTCTCGCCCTCTGTTTCAGCCCCTCTGTTTCAGCTCCTCTGTTTCAGCCCTTCTGTTTCTCGCCCTCTGTTTCAGCCCCTCTGTTTCAGCCCCTCTGTTTCACCCCCTCTGTTTCAGCCCCTCTGTTTCAGCCCCTCTGTTTCAGCGCCACTCTTTCTCGCCCTCTGTTTCTCGCCCTCTGTTTCTCGCCCTCTGTTTCAGCCCCTCTGTGTCAGCCCCTCTGTTTCAGACCCTCTGTTTCAGCCCCTCTGTTTCAGCCCCTCTGTTTCTCGCCCTCTGTTTCAGCCCCTCTGTTTCAGCCCCTCTGTTTCACCCCTCTGTTTCTCGCCCTCTGTTTCTCGCCCTCTGTTTCAGCCCCTCTGTTTCAGCCCCTCTGTTTCAGCCCGTCTGTTTCAGCCCCTCTGTTTCTCGCAATCTGTTTCTCGCCCTTTGTTTCTCGCCCTCTGTTTGTCGCCCTCTGTTTCAGCCCCTCTGTTTCAGCCCCTCTGTTTCAGCCCCTCTGTTTCACCCCCACTGTTTAATCCCCGCTGTTTCTCGCCCTCTGATCAGCCCCTCTGTTTCTCGGCCTCTGTATCTCGCCCTCTGTTTCAGCCCCTCTGTTTCAGCCCCTCTGTTTCAGCCCCTCTGTTTCAGCCCCTGTTTTTCAGCCCCTCTGTTTCAGCCCCTCTGTTTCAGCCCCACTGTTTCTCGCCCTCTGTTTCAGCCCCTCTGTTTCTCGAACTCTGTTTCAGCCCCTCTGTTTCAGCCCCTCTGTTTCAGCCCATCTATTTCAGCCCCTCTGTTTCAGCCCCTCTGTTTCAGCCCCTCTCTTTCAGCCCCTCTGTTTCAGCCCCTCTGTTTCAGCCCCTCTGTTTCAGGCCCTCTGTTCCAGCCCCTCTGTTTCTCGCCCTCTGTTTCAGCCCCGCTGTTTCAGCCCCTCTGTATCAGCCCCTCTTTTTCAGCCCCTCTGTTTCAGCCCCTCTGTTTCAGCCCCTCTGTTTCTCGCCCTCTGTTTCAGCCCCTCTGTTTCTCGCCCTCTGTTTCAGCCCCTCTGTTTCAGCCCCTCTGTTTCAGCCCATCTGTTTCAGCCCCTCTGTTTCTCGCCCTCTGTTTCAGCCCCTCTCTTTCAGCCCCTCTGTTTCAGCCCCTCTGTTTCAGCCCCTCTGTTTCAGCCCCTCTGTCCCAGCCCCTCTGTTTCTCGCCCTCTGTTTCAGCCCCGCTGTTTCAGCCCCTCAGTTCAGCCCCTCTGTTTCTCGCACTCAGTTTCTCGCCCTCTGTTTCTCGCCCTCTGTTTCAGCCACTCTGATTCAGCCCCTCTGTTTCAGCCCCTCTGTTTCAGCCCCAATGTTTCAGCCCCACTGTTTAAGCCCCTCTGTTTCTCGCCCTCTGTTTCAGCCCCTCTGTTTCTCGCCCTCTGTTTCTCGCCCCCTGTTTCAGCCCCTCTGTTTCACCCCTCAGTTTCAGCCCCTCTGTTTCAGCCCCTCTTTATCAGCCACTCTGTTTCATCCCCTCTGTTTCAGCCCCTCTGTTTCTCGCCCTCTGTTTCTCGCTCTCTGTTTCTCGCCCTCTGTTTCAGCCCCTCTGTTTCTCGCCCACTGTTTCAGCCCCTCTGTTTCTCGCCCTCTGTTTCAGCCCCTCTGTTTCAGCCCCTCTGTTTCAGCCCCTCTGTTTCAGACCATCTGTTTCAGACCCTCTTTTTCAGCCCCTCTTTTTCAGCCCCTCTGTTTCTCGCCCTCTGTTTCAGCCCCTCTGTTTCAGCCCCTCTGTTTCAGCCCCTCTGTTTCAGCCCCTCTGTTTCTCGCCCTCTGTTTCTCGCCCTCTGTTTCAGCCGCTCTGTTTCAGCCCCTCTGTTTCAGCCCCTCTGTTTCAGCCCCACTGTTTAAGCCCCTCTGTTTCTCGCCCTCTGTTTCAGCCCCTCTGTTTCTCGCCCTCTGTTTCTCGCCCCCTGTTTCAGCCCCTCTGTTTCACCCCTCAGTTTCAGCCCCTCTGTTTCAGCCCCTCTTTTTCACCCACTCTGTTTCATCCCCTCTGTTTCAGCCCCTCTGTTTCTCGCCCTCTGTTTCTCGCTCTCTGTTTCTCGCCCTCTGTTTCAGCCCCTCTGTTTCTCGCCCACTGTTTCAGCCCCTCTGTTTCTCGCCCTCTGTTTCAGCCCCTCTGTTTCAGCCCCTCTGTTTCAGCCCCTCTGTTTCAGACCATCTGTTTCAGACCCTCTTTTTCAGCCCCTCTTTTTCAGCCCCTCTGTTTCTCGCCCTCTGTTTCAGCCCCTCTGTTTCAGCCCCTCTGTTTCAGCCCCTCTGTTTCAGCCCCTCTGTTTCTCGCCCTCTGTTTCTCGCCCTCTGTTTCAGCCGCTCTGTTTCAGCCCCTCTGTTTCAGCCCCTCTGTTTCAGCCCCTCTGTTTCATCCCCTCTGTTTCTCGCCCTCTGTTTCTCGCCCTCTGTTTCTCGCTCTCTGTTTCACGCCCTCTGTTTCTCGCCCTCTGTTTCTCGCCCTCTGTTTCAGCCCCTCTGTTTCACCCCCTCTGGTTCAGCCCCTCTGTTTCTCGCCCTCTGTTTCTCGCCCTCTGTTTCTCGCCCTCTGTTTCAGCCCCTCTGTTTCAGCCCCTCTGTTTCAGCCCCACTGATTCAGCCCCTCTGTTTCACCCCCTCTGTTTCAGCCCCTCTGTTTCTCGCCCTCTGTTTCAGCCCCTCTGTTTCTCGCCCTCTGTTTCAGCCCCTCTGTTTCAGCCCCTCTGTTTCAGCCCATCTGTTTCAGCCCCTCTGTTTCTCGCCCTCTGTTTCAGCCCCTCTGTTTCAGCCCCTCTGTTTCAGCCCCTCTGTTTCAGCCTCTCTTTTTCAGCCCCTCTGTTTCAGCCCCTCTGTTTCAGCCCCTCTGTTTCTCGCCCTCTGTTTCAGCCCCTCTGTTTCTCGCCCTCTGTTTCAGCCCCTCTGTTTCAGCCCCTCTGTTTCAGCCCATCTGTTTCAGCCCCTCTGTTTCTCGCCCTCTGTTTCAGCCCCTCTCTTTCAGCCCCTCTGTTTCAGCCCCTCTGTTTCAGCCCCTCTGTTTCAGCCCCTCTGTTCCAGCCCCTCTGTTTCTCGCCCTCTGTTTCAGCCCCGCTGTTTCAGCCCCTCTGTTTCAGCCCCTCTGTTTCTCGCACTCTGTTTCTCGCCCTCTGTTTCTCGCTCTCCGTTTCAGCCACTTTGATTCAGCCCCTCTGTTTCAGCCCCTCTGTTTCAGCCCCTCTGTTTCAGCCCCACTGTTTAAGCCCATCTGTTTCTCGCCCTCTGTTTCAGCAACTCTGTTTCAGCCCCTCTGTTTCAGCCCCTCTGTTTCAGCCCCTCTTTTTCAGCCACTCTGTTTCAGCCCCTCTGTTTCAGCCCCTCTGTTTCTCGCACTCTGTTTCTCGCTCTCTGTTTCTCGCCCTCTGTTTCAGCCCCTCTGTTTCTCGCCCACTGTTTCAGCCCCTCTGTTTCTCGCCCTCTGTTTCAGCCCCTCTGTTTCAGCCCCTCTGTTTCAGCCCCTCTGTTTCAGCCCCACTGTTTCTCGCCCTCTTTTCAGCCCCTCTGTTTCAGCCACTCTGTTTCTCGCCCTCTGTTTCAGCTCCTCTGTTTCAGCCCCACTGTTTCAGCCCCTCTGTTTCAGCCCCTCTGTTTCAGCCCCTCTGTTTCTCGCCCACTGTTTCTCGCCCTCTGTTTCTCGCTCTCTGTTTCACGCCCTCTGTTTCTCGCCCTCTGTTTCTCGCCCTCTGTTTCAGCCCATCTGTTTCTCGCCCTCTGTTTCAGCCCCTCTGTTTCTCGCGCACTGTTTCAGCCCCTCTGTTTCTCGCCCTCTGTTTCAGCCCCTCTGTTTCAGCCCCTCTATTTCAGCCCCTCTGATTCAGCCCCTCTGTTTCACCCCCTCTGTTTCAGCCCCTCTGTTTCTCGCCCTCTGTTTCAGCCCCTCTGTTTCAGCTCCTCTGTTTCACCCCCTCTGTTTCTGCGCCCTCTGTTTCAGCCCCTCTGTTTCAGCCCCTCTGTTTCACCCCCTCTGTTTCAGCCCCTCTGTTTCAGCCCCTCTGTTTCAGCCCCACTCTTTCTCGCCCTCTGTTTCTCGCCCTCTGTTTGTCGCCCTCTGTTTCAGCCCCTCTGTTTCAGCCCCTCTATTTCAGCCCCTTTGTTTCAGCCCCTCTGTTTCAGCCCCTCTGTTTCAGCTCCACTGTTTCAGCCCCTCTGTTTCAGCCCCACTGTTTAAGCCCCTCTGTTTCTCGCCCTCTGTTTCTCGCCCTCTGTTTCAGACACTCTGATTCAGCCCCTCTGTTTCAGCCCCTCTGTTTCAGCCCCTCTGTTTCAGCCCCACTGTTTAAGCCCCTCTGTTTCTCGCCCTCTGTTTCAGCCCCTCTGTTTCGCGCCCTCTGTTTCTCGCCCTCTGTTTCAGCCACTCTGTTTCATCCCCTCTGTTTCAGCCCCTCTGTTTCAGCCCCTCTTTTTCAGCCACTCTGTTTCAGCCCCTCTGTTTCAGCCCCTCTGTTTCTCGCCCTCTCTTTCAGCCCCTCTATTTCAGCCCCTCTGTTTCTCGCCCTCTGTTTCTGCCCCTCTGTTTCAGCCCCACTGTTTCAGCCCCTCTGATTCAGCCCCTCTGTTTCAGCCCCTCTGTTTCTCGCCCTAAGTTTCTCGCCCTCTGTTTCAGCCCCTCTGTTTCAGCCCCTCTGTTTCAGCCCCTCTGTTTCAGCCCCTCTGTTTCAGCCCCTCTGTTTCTCGCCCTCTGTTTCTCGCCCTCTGTTTCTCGCTCTCTGTTTCTCGCCCTCTGTTTCTCGCCCTCTGTTTCTCGCCGTCTGTTTCAGCCCCTCTGTTCCACCCCCTCTGTTTCAGCCCCTCTGTTTCTCGCCCTCTGTTTCTCGCCCTCTGTTTCTCGCCCTCTGTTTCAGCCCCTCTGTTTCAGCCCCTCTGTGTCTCGCCCTCTGTTTCAGCCCCTCTCTTTCAGCCCCTCTGTTTCACCCCCTCTGTTTCAGCCCCTCTGTTTGAGACCCACTCTTTCTCGCCCTCTGTTTGTCGCCCTCTGTTTGTCGCCCTCTGTTTCAGCCCCTCTGTTTCAGCCCCTCTGTTTCAGCCCCTCTGTTTCAGCCCCTCTGTTTCAGCCCCTCTGTTTCTCGCCCTCTGTTTCAGCCCCTCTGTTTCAGCCCCTCTGTTTCACCCCTCTGTTTCACGCACTCTGTTTCTCGCCCTCTGTTTCAGCCCCTCTGTTTCAGCCCCTCTGTTTCAGCCCCTCTCTTTCAGCCCCTCTGTTTCAGCCCCTCTTTTTCAGCCCCTCTGTTTCTCGCCCTCTGTTTCTCTCCCTCGGTTTCCCGCCCTCTGTTTCAGCCCCTCTGTTTCAGCCCCTCTGTTTCAGCCAATCTGTTTCAGCCCCACTCTTTCTCGCCCTCTGTTTCTCGCCCTCTGTTTCTCGCCCTCTGTTTCAGACCCTCTGTTTCAGCCCCTCTGTTTCAGCCGCTCAGTTTCAGCCCCTCTGTTTCAGCCCCTCTGTTTCTCGCCCTCTGTTTCAGTCCCTCTGTTTCAACCCTTCTGTTTCAGCCACTCTGTTTCTCGCCCTCTGTTTCTCGCCCTCTATTTCAGCCCCTCTGTTTCAGCCCCTCTGTTTCAGCCCCTCTGTTTCAGCCCCTCTGTTTCAGCCACTCTGTATCTCGCCCTCTGTTTCTCGCCCTCTGTTTCTCGCCCTCTGTTTCAGCCCCTCTGTTTCAGCCCCTCTGTTTCAGCCCCTCTGTTTCAGCTCCTCTGTTTCTCGCCCTCTGTGTCAGCCCCTCTGTTTCAGCCCCTCTGTTTCAGCCCCTCTGTTTCAGCCACTATGTTTCAGCTCCACTGTTTCAGCCCCTCTGTTTCTCGCCCTCTGTTTCTCTCCCTCTGTTTCTCGCCCTCTGTTTCAGCCCCTCTGTTTCAGCCCCTCTGTTTCAGCCAATCTGTTTCAGCCCCTCTGTTTCTCGCCCTCTGTTTCAGCCCCTCTCTTTCAGCCCCTCTGTTTCAGCCGCTCTGTTTCTCGCCCTCTGTTTCAGCCACTCTGTTTCAGCCCCACTCTTTCTCGCCCTCTGTTTCTCGCCCTCTGTTGGTCGCCCTCTGTTTCAGCCCCTCTGTTTCACCCCCTCTATTTCAGCCCCTTTGTTTCAGCCCCTCTGTTTCAGCCCCTCTGTTTCAGCTCCACTGTTTCAGCCCCTCTGTTTCTCGCACTCTGTTTCTCGCCCTCTGTTTCTCGCCCTCTGTTTCAGCCACTCTGATTCAGCCCCTCTGTTTCAGCCCCTCTGATTCAGCCCCTCTGTTTCAGCCCCACTGTTTAAGCCCCTCTGTTTCTGGCCCTCTGTTTCAGCCCCTCTGTTTCTCGCCCTCTGTTTCTCGCCCTCTGTTTCAGCCCCTCTGTTTCAGCCCCTCTGTTTCAGCCCCTCTGTTTCAGCCCCTCTTTTTCAGCCACTCTGTTTCAGCCCCTCTGTTTCAGCTCCTCTGTTTCTCGCCCTCTGTTTCTCGCTCTCTGTTTCTCGCCCTCTGTTTCAGCCCCTCTGTTTCTCGCCCACTGTTTCAGCCCCTCTGTTTCTCGCCCTCTGTTTCAGCCCCTCTGTTTCAGCCCCTCTGTTTCAGCCCCTCTGTTTCAGCCCCTCTGTTTCTCGCCCTCTGTTTCAGCCCCTCTGTTTCAGCCCCTCTGTTTCTCGCCCTCTGTTTCTGCCCCTCTGTTTCAGCCCCTCTGTTTCAGGCCCTCTGTTTCAGCCCCTCTGTTTCAGCCCCTCTGTTTCTCGCCCTCTGTTTCTCGCCCTCTGTTTCAGCCCCTCTGTTTCAGCCCCTCTGTTTCACCCCCTCTGTTTCAGCCCCTCTGTTTCAGCCCCTCTGTTTCAGCCCCTCTGATTCAGCCCCTCTGTTTCACCCCCTCTGTTTCAGCCCCTCTGTTTCTCGCCCTCTGTTTCAGCCCCTCTGTTTCAGCTCCTCTGTTTCACCCCCTCTGTTTCTGCGCCCTCTGTTTCAGCCCCTCTGTTTCAGCCCCTCTGTTTCACCCCCTCTGTTTCAGCCCCTCTGTTTCAGCCCCTCTGTTTCAGCCCCACTCTTTCTCGCCCTCTGTTTCTCGCCCTCTGTTTGTCGCCCTCTGTTTCAGCCCCTCTGTTTCAGCCCCTCTATTTCAGCCCCTTTGTTTCAGCCCCTCTGTTTCAGCCCCTCTGTTTCAGCTCCACTGTTTCAGCCCCTCTGTTTCAGCCCCACTGTTTAAGCCCCTCTGTTTCTCGCCCTCTGTTTCTCGCCCTCTGTTTCAGACACTCTGATTCAGCCCCTCTGTTTCAGCCCCTCTGTTTCAGCCCCTCTGTTTCAGCCCCACTGTTTAAGCCCCTCTGTTTCTCGCCCTCTGTTTCAGCCCCTCTGTTTCGCGCCCTCTGTTTCTCGCCCTCTGTTTCAGCCACTCTGTTTCATCCCCTCTGTTTCAGCCCCTCTGTTTCAGCCCCTCTTTTTCAGCCACTCTGTTTCAGCCCCTCTGTTTCAGCCCCTCTGTTTCTCGCCCTCTCTTTCAGCCCCTCTATTTCAGCCCCTCTGTTTCTCGCCCTCTGTTTCTGCCCCTCTGTTTCAGCCCCACTGTTTCAGCCCCTCTGATTCAGCCCCTCTGTTTCAGCCCCTCTGTTTCTCGCCCTAAGTTTCTCGCCCTCTGTTTCAGCCCCTCTGTTTCAGCCCCTCTGTTTCAGCCCCTCTGTTTCAGCCCCTCTGTTTCAGCCCCTCTGTTTCTCGCCCTCTGTTTCTCGCCCTCTGTTTCTCGCTCTCTGTTTCTCGCCCTCTGTTTCTCGCCCTCTGTTTCTCGCCGTCTGTTTCAGCCCCTCTGTTCCACCCCCTCTGTTTCAGCCCCTCTGTTTCTCGCCCTCTGTTTCTCGCCCTCTGTTTCTCGCCCTCTGTTTCAGCCCCTCTGTTTCAGCCCCTCTGTGTCTCGCCCTCTGTTTCAGCCCCTCTCTTTCAGCCCCTCTGTTTCACCCCCTCTGTTTCAGCCCCTCTGTTTGAGACCCACTCTTTCTCGCCCTCTGTTTGTCGCCCTCTGTTTGTCGCCCTCTGTTTCAGCCCCTCTGTTTCAGCCCCTCTGTTTCAGCCCCTCTGTTTCAGCCCCTCTGTTTCAGCCCCTCTGTTTCTCGCCCTCTGTTTCAGCCCCTCTGTTTCAGCCCCTCTGTTTCACCCCTCTGTTTCACGCACTCTGTTTCTCGCCCTCTGTTTCAGCCCCTCTGTTTCAGCCCCTCTGTTTCAGCCCCTCTCTTTCAGCCCCTCTGTTTCAGCCCCTCTTTTTCAGCCCCTCTGTTTCTCGCCCTCTGTTTCTCTCCCTCGGTTTCCCGCCCTCTGTTTCAGCCCCTCTGTTTCAGCCCCTCTGTTTCAGCCAATCTGTTTCAGCCCCACTCTTTCTCGCCCTCTGTTTCTCGCCCTCTGTTTCTCGCCCTCTGTTTCAGACCCTCTGTTTCAGCCCCTCTGTTTCAGCCGCTCAGTTTCAGCCCCTCTGTTTCAGCCCCTCTGTTTCTCGCCCTCTGTTTCAGTCCCTCTGTTTCAACCCTTCTGTTTCAGCCACTCTGTTTCTCGCCCTCTGTTTCTCGCCCTCTATTTCAGCCCCTCTGTTTCAGCCCCTCTGTTTCAGCCCCTCTGTTTCAGCCCCTCTGTTTCAGCCACTCTGTATCTCGCCCTCTGTTTCTCGCCCTCTGTTTCTCGCCCTCTGTTTCAGCCCCTCTGTTTCAGCCCCTCTGTTTCAGCCCCTCTGTTTCAGCTCCTCTGTTTCTCGCCCTCTGTGTCAGCCCCTCTGTTTCAGCCCCTCTGTTTCAGCCCCTCTGTTTCAGCCACTATGTTTCAGCTCCACTGTTTCAGCCCCTCTGTTTCTCGCCCTCTGTTTCTCTCCCTCTGTTTCTCGCCCTCTGTTTCAGCCCCTCTGTTTCAGCCCCTCTGTTTCAGCCAATCTGTTTCAGCCCCTCTGTTTCTCGCCCTCTGTTTCAGCCCCTCTCTTTCAGCCCCTCTGTTTCAGCCCCTCTGTTTCTCGCCCTCTGTTTCAGCCACTCTGTTTCAGCCCCACTCTTTCTCGCCCTCTGTTTCTCGCCCTCTGTTGGTCGCCCTCTGTTTCAGCCCCTCTGTTTCACCCCCTCTATTTCAGCCCCTTTGTTTCAGCCCCTCTGTTTCAGCCCCTCTGTTTCAGCTCCACTGTTTCAGCCCCTCTGTTTCTCGCACTCTGTTTCTCGCCCTCTGTTTCTCGCCCTCTGTTTCAGCCACTCTGATTCAGCCCCTCTGTTTCAGCCCCTCTGATTCAGCCCCTCTGTTTCAGCCCCACTGTTTAAGCCCCTCTGTTTCTGGCCCTCTGTTTCAGCCCCTCTGTTTCTCGCCCTCTGTTTCTCGCCCTCTGTTTCAGCCCCTCTGTTTCAGCCCCTCTGTTTCAGCCCCTCTGTTTCAGCCCCTCTTTTTCAGCCACTCTGTTTCAGCCCCTCTGTTTCAGCTCCTCTGTTTCTCGCCCTCTGTTTCTCGCTCTCTGTTTCTCGCCCTCTGTTTCAGCCCCTCTGTTTCTCGCCCACTGTTTCAGCCCCTCTGTTTCTCGCCCTCTGTTTCAGCCCCTCTGTTTCAGCCCCTCTGTTTCAGCCCCTCTGTTTCAGCCCCTCTGTTTCTCGCCCTCTGTTTCAGCCCCTCTGTTTCAGCCCCTCTGTTTCTCGCCCTCTGTTTCTGCCCCTCTGTTTCAGCCCCTCTGTTTCAGGCCCTCTGTTTCAGCCCCTCTGTTTCAGCCCCTCTGTTTCTCGCCCTCTGTTTCTCGCCCTCTGTTTCAGCCCCTCTGTTTCAGCCCCTCTGTTTCACCCCCTCTGTTTCAGCCCCTCTGTTTCAGCCCCTCTGTTTCTCGCCCTCTGTTTCTCGCCCTCTGTTTCTCGCTCCCTGTTTCTCGCCCTCTGTTTCTCGCCCTCTCTTTCTCGCCCTCTGTTTCAGCCCCTCTGCTTCACCCCCTCTGTTTCAGCCCCTCTGTTTCTCGCCCTCTGTTTATCGCCCTCTGTTTCTCGCCCTCTGTTTCTCGCCCTCTGTTTCAGCCCCTCTGTTTCAGCCCCTCTGTTTCAGCCCCTCTGCTTCACCCCCTCTGTTTCAGCCCCTCTGTTTCTCGCCCTCTGTTTCAGCCCCTCTGTTTCAGCTCCTCTGTTTCAGCCCCTCTGTTTCTCGCCCTCTGTTTCAGCCCCTCTGTTTCAGCCCCTCTGTTTCACCCCCTCTGTTTCAGCCCCTCTGTTTCAGCCCCTCTGTTTCAGCGCCACTCTTTCTCGCCCTCTGTTTCTCGCCCTCTGTTTCTCGCCCTTTGTTTCAGCCCCTCTGTTTCAGCCCCTCTGTTTCAGACCCTCTGTTTCAGCCCCTCTGTTTCAGCCCCTCTGTTTCTCGCCCTCTGTTTCAGCCCCTCTGTTTCAGCCCCTCTGTTTCACCCCTCTGTTTCTCGCCCTCTGTTTCTCGCCCTCTGTTTCAGCCCCTCTGTTTCAGCCCCTCTGTTTCAGCCCCTCTGTTTCAGCCCCTCTGTTTCTCGCAATCTGTTTCTCGCCCTTTGTTTCTCGCCCTCTGTTTCTCGCCCTCTGTTTCAGCCCCTCTGTTTCAGCCCCTCTGTTTCAGCCCCTCTGTTTCACCCCCACTGTTTAATCCCCGCTGTTTCTCGCCCTCTGATCAGCCCCTCTGTTTCTCGGCCTCTGTTTCTCGCCCTCTGTTTCAGCCCCTCTGTTTCAGCCCCTCTGTTTCAGCCCCTCTGTTTCAGCCCCTGTTTTTCAGCCCCTCTGTTTCAGCCCCTCTGTTTCAGCCCCACTGTTTCTCGCCCTCTGTTTCAGCCCCTCTGTTTCTCCAACTCTGTTTCAGCCCCTCTGTTTCAGCCCCTCTGTTTCAGCCCATCTATTTCAGCCCCTCTGTTTCAGCCCCTCTGTTTCAGCCCCTCTCTTTCAGCCCCTCTGTTTCAGCCCCTCTGTTTCAGCCCCTCTGTTTCAGACCCTCTGTTCCAGCCCCTCTGTTTCTCGCCCTCTGTTTCAGCCCCGCTGTTTCAGCCCCTCTGTATCAGCCCCTCTGTTTCAGCCCCTCTGTTTCAGCCCCTCTGTTTCTCGCCCTCTGTTTCAGCCCCTCTGTTTCTCGCCCTCTGTTTCAGCCCCTCTGTTTCAGCCCCTCTGTTTCAGCCCATCTGTTTCAGCCCCTCTGTTTCTCGCCCTCTGTTTCAGCCCCTCTCTTTCAGCCCCTCTGTTTCAGCCCCTCTGTTTCAGCCCCTCTGTTTCAGCCCCTCTGTTCCAGCCCCTCTGTTTCTCGCCCTCTGTTTCAGCCCCGCTGTTTCAGCCCCTCAGTTCAGCCCCTCTGTTTCTCGCACTCAGTTTCTCGCCCTCTGTTTCTCGCCCTCTGTTTCAGCCACTCTGATTCAGCCCCTCTGTTTCAGCCCCTCTGTTTCAGCCCCTCTGTTTCAGCCCCACTGTTTAAGCCCCTCTGTTTCTCGCCCTCTGTTTCAGCCCCTCTGTTTCTCGCCCTCTGTTTCTCGCCCCCTGTTTCAGCCCCTCTGTTTCACCCCTCAGTTTCAGCCCCTCTGTTTCAGCCCCTCTTTTTCAGCCACTCTGTTTCATCCCCTCTGTTTCAGCCCCTCTGTTTCTCGCCCTCTGTTTCTCGCTCTCTATTTCTCGCCCTCTGTTTCAGCCCCTCTGTTTCTCGCCCACTGTTTCAGCCCCTCTGTTTCTCGCCCTCTGTTTCAGCCCCTCTGTTTCAGCCCCTCTGTTTCAGCCCCTCTGTTTCAGACCATCTGTTTCAGACCCTCTTTTTCAGCCCCTCTTTTTCAGCCCATCTGTTTCTCGCCCTCTGTTTCAGCCCCTCTGTTTCAGCCCCTCTGTTTCAGCCCCTCTGTTTCAGCCCCTCTGTTTCTCGCCCTCTGTTTCTCGCCCTCTGTTTCAGCCGCTCTGTTTCAGCCCCTCTGTTTCAGCCCCTCTGTTTCAGCCCCTCTGATTCATCCCCTCTGTTTCTCGCCCTCTGTTTCTCGCCCTCTGTTTCTCGCTCTCTGTTTCACGCCCTCTGTTTCTCGCCCTCTGTTTCTCGCCCTCTGTTTCAGCCCCTCTGTTTCACCCCCTCTGGTTCAGCCCCTCTGTTTCTCGCCCTCTGTTTCTCGCCCTCTGTTTCTCGCCCTCTGTTTCAGCCCCTCTGTTTCAGCCCCTCTGTTTCAGCCCCACTGATTCAGCCCCTCTGTTTCACTCCCTCTGTTTCAGCCCCTCTGTTTCTCGCCCTCTGTTTCAGCCCCTCTGTTTCAGCTCCTCTGTTTCAGCCACTCTGTTTCGCGCCCTTTGTTTCAGCCCCTCTGTTTCAGCCCCTCTGTTTCACCCCCTCTGTTTCAGGCCCTCTGTTTCAGCCCCTCTGTTTCAGCCCCACTCTTTCTCGCCCTCTGTTTCTTGCCCTCTGTTTCTCGCCCTCTGTTTCAGCCCCTCTGTTTCAGCCCCTCTGTTTCTCGCCCTCTGTTTCAGCCCCTCTGTTTCAGCCCCTCTGTTTCTCGCCCTCTGTTTCAGCCCCTCTGTTGCAGCCCCTCTGTTTCAGCCCCTCTGTTTCTCACCCTCTGTTTCTCGCCCTCTATTTCAGCCCCTCTGTTTAGGCCCTCTGTTTCAGCCCCTCTGTTTCAGCCCCTCTGTTTCTCGCACTATGTTTCTCGCCCTCTGTTTCTCGCCCTCTGTTTAACGCCCTCTGTTTCAGCCCCTCTGTTTCAGCCCCTCTGTTTCAGCCCCTCTGTTTCTCGCCCTCTGTTTCAGCCCCTCTGTTTCAGCCCCTCTGTTTCAGCCCCTCTGTTTCAGCCCCTCTGTTTCAGCCCCACTGTTTCTCGCCCTTTGTTTCTCGTCCTCTGTTTCAGCCCCTCTGTTTCAGCCCCTCTGTTTCAGCCCCTCTGTTTCAGCCCCTCTGTTTCTCGCCCTCTGTTTCAGCCCCTCTGTTTCAGCCCCTCTGTTTCACCCCTCTGTTTCACGCACTCTGTTTCTCGCCCTCTGTTTCAGCCCCTCTGTTTCAGCCCCTCTGTTTCAGCCCCTCTCTTTCAGCCCCTCTGTTTCAGCCCCTCTTTTTCAGCCCCTCTGTTTCTCGCCCTCTGTTTCTCTCCCTCGGTTTCCCGCCCTCTGTTTCAGCCCCTCTGTTTCAGCCCCTCTGTTTCAGCCAATCTGTTTCAGCCCCACTCTTTCTCGCCCTCTGTTTCTCGCCCTCTGTTTCAGACCCTCTGTTTCAGCCCCTCTGTTTCAGCCGCTCAGTTTCAGCCCCTCTGTTTCAGCCCCTCTGTTTCTCGCCCTCTGTTTCAGTCCCTCTGTTTCAACCCTTCTGTTTCAGCCACTCTGTTTCTCGCCCTCTGTTTCTCGCCCTCTATTTCAGCCCCTCTGTTTCAGCCCCTCTGTTTCAGCCCCTCTGTTTCAGCCCCTCTGTTTCAGCCACTCTGTATCTCGCCCTCTGTTTCTCGCCCTCTGTTTCTCGCCCTCTGTTTCAGCCCCTCTGTTTCAGCCCCTCTGTTTCAGCCCCTCTGTTTCAGCTCCTCTGTTTCTCGCCCTCTGTGTCAGCCCCTCTGTTTCAGCCCCTCTGTTTCAGCCCCTCTGTTTCAGCCACTATGTTTCAGCTCCACTGTTTCAGCCCCTCTGTTTCTCGCCCTCTGTTTCTCTCCCTCTGTTTCTCGCCCTCTGTTTCAGCCCCTCTGTTTCAGCCCCTCTGTTTCAGCCAATCTGTTTCAGCCCCTCTGTTTCTCGCCCTCTGTTTCAGCCCCTCTCTTTCAGCCCCTCTGTTTCAGCCCCTCTGTTTCTCGCCCTCTGTTTCAGCCACTCTGTTTCAGCCCCACTCTTTCTCGCCCTCTGTTTCTCGCCCTCTGTTGGTCGCCCTCTGTTTCAGCCCCTCTGTTTCACCCCCTCTATTTCAGCCCCTTTGTTTCAGCCCCTCTGTTTCAGCCCCTCTGTTTCAGCTCCACTGTTTCAGCCCCTCTGTTTCTCGCACTCTGTTTCTCGCCCTCTGTTTCTCGCCCTCTGTTTCAGCCACTCTGATTCAGCCCCTCTGTTTCAGCCCCTCTGATTCAGCCCCTCTGTTTCAGCCCCACTGTTTAAGCCCCTCTGTTTCTGGCCCTCTGTTTCAGCCCCTCTGTTTCTCGCCCTCTGTTTCTCGCCCTCTGTTTCAGCCCCTCTGTTTCAGCCCCTCTGTTTCAGCCCCTCTGTTTCAGCCCCTCTTTTTCAGCCACTCTGTTTCAGCCCCTCTGTTTCAGCTCCTCTGTTTCTCGCCCTCTGTTTCTCGCTCTCTGTTTCTCGCCCTCTGTTTCAGCCCCTCTGTTTCTCGCCCACTGTTTAAGCCCCTCTGTTTCTCGCCCTCTGTTTCAGCCCCTCTGTTTCAGCCCCTCTGTTTCAGCCCCTCTGTTTCAGCCCCTCTGTTTCTCGCCCTCTGTTTCAGCCCCTCTGTTTCAGCCCCTCTGTTTCTCGCCCTCTGTTTCTGCCCCTCTGTTTCAGCCCCTCTGTTTCAGGCCCTCTGTTTCAGCCCCTCTGTTTCAGCCCCTCTGTTTCTCGCCCTCTGTTTCTCGCCCTCTGTTTCAGCCCCTCTGTTTCAGCCCCTCTGTTTCACCCCCTCTGTTTCAGCCCCTCTGTTTCAGCCCCTCTGTTTCTCGCCCTCTGTTTCTCGCCCTCTGTTTCTCGCTCCCTGTTTCTCGCCCTCTGTTTCTCGCCCTCTCTTTCTCGCCCTCTGTTTCAGCCCCTCTGCTTCACCCCCTCTGTTTCAGCCCCTCTGTTTCTCGCCCTCTGTTTATCGCCCTCTGTTTCTCGCCCTCTGTTTCTCGCCCTCTGTTTCAGCCCCTCTGTTTCAGCCCCTCTGTTTCAGCCCCTCTGCTTCACCCCCTCTGTTTCAGCCCCTCTGTTTCTCGCCCTCTGTTTCAGCCCCTCTGTTTCAGCTCCTCTGTTTCAGCCCCTCTGTTTCTCGCCCTCTGTTTCAGCCCCTCTGTTTCAGCCCCTCTGTTTCACCCCCTCTGTTTCAGCCCCTCTGTTTCAGCCCCTCTGTTTCAGCGCCACTCTTTCTCGCCCTCTGTTTCTCGCCCTCTGTTTCTCGCCCTTTGTTTCAGCCCCTCTGTTTCAGCCCCTCTGTTTCAGACCCTCTGTTTCAGCCCCTCTGTTTCAGCCCCTCTGTTTCTCGCCCTCTGTTTCAGCCCCTCTGTTTCAGCCCCTCTGTTTCACCCCTCTGTTTCTCGCCCTCTGTTTCTCGCCCTCTGTTTCAGCCCCTCTGTTTCAGCCCCTCTGTTTCAGCCCCTCTGTTTCAGCCCCTCTGTTTCTCGCAATCTGTTTCTCGCCCTTTGTTTCTCGCCCTCTGTTTCTCGCCCTCTGTTTCAGCCCCTCTGTTTCAGCCCCTCTGTTTCAGCCCCTCTGTTTCACCCCCACTGTTTAATCCCCGCTGTTTCTCGCCCTCTGATCAGCCCCTCTGTTTCTCGGCCTCTGTTTCTCGCCCTCTGTTTCAGCCCCTCTGTTTCAGCCCCTCTGTTTCAGCCCCTCTGTTTCAGCCCCTGTTTTTCAGCCCCTCTGTTTCAGCCCCTCTGTTTCAGCCCCACTGTTTCTCGCCCTCTGTTTCAGCCCCTCTGTTTCTCCAACTCTGTTTCAGCCCCTCTGTTTCAGCCCCTCTGTTTCAGCCCATCTATTTCAGCCCCTCTGTTTCAGCCCCTCTGTTTCAGCCCCTCTCTTTCAGCCCCTCTGTTTCAGCCCCTCTGTTTCAGCCCCTCTGTTTCAGACCCTCTGTTCCAGCCCCTCTGTTTCTCGCCCTCTGTTTCAGCCCCGCTGTTTCAGCCCCTCTGTATCAGCCCCTCTGTTTCAGCCCCTCTGTTTCAGCCCCTCTGTTTCTCGCCCTCTGTTTCAGCCCCTCTGTTTCTCGCCCTCTGTTTCAGCCCCTCTGTTTCAGCCCCTCTGTTTCAGCCCATCTGTTTCAGCCCCTCTGTTTCTCGCCCTCTGTTTCAGCCCCTCTCTTTCAGCCCCTCTGTTTCAGCCCCTCTGTTTCAGCCCCTCTGTTTCAGCCCCTCTGTTCCAGCCCCTCTGTTTCTCGCCCTCTGTTTCAGCCCCGCTGTTTCAGCCCCTCAGTTCAGCCCCTCTGTTTCTCGCACTCAGTTTCTCGCCCTCTGTTTCTCGCCCTCTGTTTCAGCCACTCTGATTCAGCCCCTCTGTTTCAGCCCCTCTGTTTCAGCCCCTCTGTTTCAGCCCCACTGTTTAAGCCCCTCTGTTTCTCGCCCTCTGTTTCAGCCCCTCTGTTTCTCGCCCTCTGTTTCTCGCCCCCTGTTTCAGCCCCTCTGTTTCACCCCTCAGTTTCAGCCCCTCTGTTTCAGCCCCTCTTTTTCAGCCACTCTGTTTCATCCCCTCTGTTTCAGCCCCTCTGTTTCTCGCCCTCTGTTTCTCGCTCTCTATTTCTCGCCCTCTGTTTCAGCCCCTCTGTTTCTCGCCCACTGTTTCAGCCCCTCTGTTTCTCGCCCTCTGTTTCAGCCCCTCTGTTTCAGCCCCTCTGTTTCAGCCCCTCTGTTTCAGACCATCTGTTTCAGACCCTCTTTTTCAGCCCCTCTTTTTCAGCCCATCTGTTTCTCGCCCTCTGTTTCAGCCCCTCTGTTTCAGCCCCTCTGTTTCAGCCCCTCTGTTTCAGCCCCTCTGTTTCTCGCCCTCTGTTTCTCGCCCTCTGTTTCAGCCGCTCTGTTTCAGCCCCTCTGTTTCAGCCCCTCTGTTTCAGCCCCTCTGATTCATCCCCTCTGTTTCTCGCCCTCTGTTTCTCGCCCTCTGTTTCTCGCTCTCTGTTTCACGCCCTCTGTTTCTCGCCCTCTGTTTCTCGCCCTCTGTTTCAGCCCCTCTGTTTCACCCCCTCTGGTTCAGCCCCTCTGTTTCTCGCCCTCTGTTTCTCGCCCTCTGTTTCTCGCCCTCTGTTTCAGCCCCTCTGTTTCAGCCCCTCTGTTTCAGCCCCACTGATTCAGCCCCTCTGTTTCACTCCCTCTGTTTCAGCCCCTCTGTTTCTCGCCCTCTGTTTCAGCCCCTCTGTTTCAGCTCCTCTGTTTCAGCCACTCTGTTTCGCGCCCTTTGTTTCAGCCCCTCTGTTTCAGCCCCTCTGTTTCACCCCCTCTGTTTCAGGCCCTCTGTTTCAGCCCCTCTGTTTCAGCCCCACTCTTTCTCGCCCTCTGTTTCTTGCCCTCTGTTTCTCGCCCTCTGTTTCAGCCCCTCTGTTTCAGCCCCTCTGTTTCTCGCCCTCTGTTTCAGCCCCTCTGTTTCAGCCCCTCTGTTTCTCGCCCTCTGTTTCAGCCCCTCTGTTGCAGCCCCTCTGTTTCAGCCCCTCTGTTTCTCACCCTCTGTTTCTCGCCCTCTATTTCAGCCCCTCTGTTTAGGCCCTCTGTTTCAGCCCCTCTGTTTCAGCCCCTCTGTTTCTCGCACTATGTTTCTCGCCCTCTGTTTCTCGCCCTCTGTTTAACGCCCTCTGTTTCAGCCCCTCTGTTTCAGCCCCTCTGTTTCAGCCCCTCTGTTTCTCGCCCTCTGTTTCAGCCCCTCTGTTTCAGCCCCTCTGTTTCAGCCCCTCTGTTTCAGCCCCTCTGTTTCAGCCCCACTGTTTCTCGCCCTTTGTTTCTCGTCCTCTGTTTCAGCCCCTCTGTTTCAGCCACTCTGTTTCTCAGCCTCTGTTTCAGCCCCTCTGTTTCTCGCCCTCTGTTTCAGCCCCTCTGTTTCAGCCCCTCTGTTTCAGCCCCTCTGTTTCAGCCACTCTGTTTCTCGCCCTCTGTTTCTCGCCCTCTGTTTCTCGCCCTCTGTTTCTCGCCCCTCTGTTTCAGCCCCTCTGTTTCAGCCCCTCTGTTTCAGCCCCTCTGTTTCTCGCCCTCTGTTTCAGCCCCTCTGTTTCAGCCCCTCTGTTTCAGCCCATCTGTTTCAGCCCCTCTGTTTCTCGCCCTCTGTTTCAGCCCCTCTGTTTCAGCCCCTCTGTTTCAGCCCCTCTGTTTCAGCCCCTCTGTTTCTCGCCCTCTGTTTCAGCCCCTCTGTTTCTCGCCCTCTGTTTCAGCCCCTCTGTTTCAGCCCCTCTGTTTCAGCCCATCTGTTTCAGCCCCTCTGTTTCTCGCCCTCTGTTTCAGCCCCTCTCTTTCAGCCCCTCTGTTTCAGCCCCTCTGTTTCAGCCCCTCTGTTTCAGCCCCTCTGTTCCAGCCCCTCTGTTTCTCGCCCTCTGTTTCAGCCCCGCTGTTTCAGCCCCTCTGTTTCAGCCCCTCTGTTTCTCGCACTCTGTTTCTCGCCCTCTGTTTCTCGCCCTCCGTTTCAGCCACTCTGATTCAGCCCCTCTGTTTCAGCCCCTCTGTTTCAGCCCCTCTGTTTCAGCCCCACTGTTTAAGCCCATCTGTTTCTCGCCCTCTGTTTCAGCCCCTCTGTTTCTCGCCCTCTGTTTCTCGCCCTCGGTTTCAGCCACTCTGTTTCAGCCCCTCTGTTTCAGCCCCTCTGTTTCAGCCCCTCTTTTTCAGCCACTCTGTTTCAGCCCCTCTGTTTCAGCCCCTCTGTTTCTCGCCCTCTGTTTCTCGCTCTCTGTTTCTCGCCCTCTGTTTCAGCCCCTCTGTTTCTCGCCCACTGTTTCAGCCCCTCTGTTTCAGCCCCTCTGTTTCAGCCCCTCTGTTTCAGCCCCACTGTTTCTCGCCCTCTTTTCAGCCCCTCTGTTTCAGCCCCACTGTTTCAGCCCCTCTGTTTCAGCCCCTCTGTTTCAGCCCCTCTGTTTCTCGCCCTCTGTTTCTCGCTCTCTGTTTCTCGCTCTCTGTTTCACGCCCTATGTTTCTCGCCCTCTGTTTCTCGCCCTCTGTTTCAGCCCATCTGTTTCACCCCCTCTGTTTCAGCCCCTCTGTTTCTCGCCCTCTGTTTCTCGCCCTCTGTTTCTCGCCCTCTGTTTCAGCCCCTCTGTTTCAGCCCCTCTGTTTCAGCCCCTCTGTTTCAGCCCCTCTGTTTCACCCCCTCTGTTTCAGCCCCTCTGTTACTCGCCCTCTGTTTCAGCCCCTCTGTTTCAGCTCCTCTGTTTCACCCCCTCTGTTTCTGCGCCCTATGTTTCAGCCCGTCTGTTTCAGCCCCTCTGTTTCACCCCCTCTGTTTCAGCCCCTCCGTTTCAGCCCCTCTGTTTCAGCCCCACTCTTTCTCGCCCTCTGTTTCTCGCCCTCTGTTTGTCGCCCTCTGTTTCAACCCCTCTGTTTCAGCCCCTCTATTTCAGCCCCTTTGTTTCAGCCCCTCTGTTTCAGCCCCTCTGTTTCAGCTCCACTGTTTCAGCCCCTCTGTTTCTCGCACTCTGTTTCTCGCCCTCTGTTTCTCGCCCTCTGTTTCAGACACTCTGATTCAGCCCCTCTGTTTCAGCACCTCTGTTTCAGCCCCTCTGTTTCAGCCCCACTGTTTAAGCCCCTCTGTTTCTCGCCCTCTGGTTCAGCCCCTCTGTTTCTCGCCCTCTGTTTCTCGCCCTATGTTTCAGCCACTCTGTTCCATCCCCTCTGTTTCAGCCCCTCTGTTTCAGCCCCTCTTTTTCAGCCACTCAGTTTCAGCCCCTCTGTTTCAGCCCCTCTGTTTCTCGCCCTCTCTTTCAGCCCCTCTGTTTCAGCCCCTCTGTTTCTCGCCCTCTGTTTCAGCCCCTCTTTTTCAGCCACTCTGTTTCAGCCCCTCTGTTTCAGCCCCTCTGTTTCTCGCCCTCTCTTTCAGCCCCTCTATTTCAGCCCCTCTGTTTCTCGCCCTCTGTTTCTGCCCCTCTGTTTCAGCCCCTCTGTTTCAGCCCCTCTGATTCAGCCCCTCTGTTTCAGCCCCTCTGTTTCTCGCCCTAAGTTTCTCGCCCTCTGTTTCAGCCCCTCTGTTTCAGCCCCTCTGTTTCAGCCCCTCTGTTTCAGCCCCTCTGTTTCAGCCCCTCTGTTTCTCGCCCTCTGTTTCTCGCCCTCTGTTTCTCGCTCTCTGTTTCTCGCCCTCTGTTTCTCGCCCTCTGTTTCTCGCCGTCTGTTTCAGCCCCTCTGTTCCACCCCCTCTGTTTCAGCCCCTCTGTTTCTCGCCCTCTGTTTCTCGCCCTCTGTTTCTCGCCCTCTGTTTCAGCCCCTCTGTTTCAGCCCCTCTGTGTCTCGCCCTCTGTTTCAGCCCCTCTCTTTCAGCCCCTCTGTTTCACCCCCTCTGTTTCAGCCCCTCTGTTTGAGACCCACTCTTTCTCGCCCTCTGTTTCTCGCCCTCTGTTTGTCGCCCTCTGTTTCAGCCCCTCTGTTTCAGCCCCTCTGTTTCAGCCCCTCTGTTTCAGCCCCTCTGTTTCAGCCCCTCTGTTTCTCGCCCTCTGTTTCAGCCCCTCTGTTTCAGCCCCTCTGTTTCACCCCTCTGTTTCACGCACTCTGTTTCTCGCCCTCTGTTTCAGCCCCTCTGTTTCAGCCCCTCTGTTTCAGCCCCTCTCTTTCAGCCCCTCTGTTTCAGCCCCTCTTTTTCAGCCCCTCTGTTTCTCGCCCTCTGTTTCTCTCCCTCGGTTTCCCGCCCTCTGTTTCAGCCCCTCTGTTTCAGCCCCTCTGTTTCAGCCAATCTGTTTCAGCCCCACTCTTTCTCGCCCTCTGTTTCTCGCCCTCTGTTTCTCGCCCTCTGTTTCAGACCCTCTGTTTCAGCCCCTCTGTTTCAGCCGCTCAGTTTCAGCCCCTCTGTTTCAGCCCCTCTGTTTCTCGCCCTCTGTTTCAGTCCCTCTGTTTCAACCCTTCTGTTTCAGCCACTCTGTTTCTCGCCCTCTGTTTCTCGCCCTCTATTTCAGCCCCTCTGTTTCAGCCCCTCTGTTTCAGCCCCTCTGTTTCAGCCCCTCTGTTTCAGCCACTCTGTATCTCGCCCTCTGTTTCTCGCCCTCTGTTTCTCGCCCTCTGTTTCAGCCCCTCTGTTTCAGCCCCTCTGTTTCAGCCCCTCTGTTTCAGCTCCTCTGTTTCTCGCCCTCTGTGTCAGCCCCTCTGTTTCAGCCCCTCTGTTTCAGCCCCTCTGTTTCAGCCACTATGTTTCAGCTCCACTGTTTCAGCCCCTCTGTTTCTCGCCCTCTGTTTCTCTCCCTCTGTTTCTCGCCCTCTGTTTCAGCCCCTCTGTTTCAGCCCCTCTGTTTCAGCCAATCTGTTTCAGCCCCTCTGTTTCTCGCCCTCTGTTTCAGCCCCTCTCTTTCAGCCCCTCTGTTTCAGCCCCTCTGTTTCTCGCCCTCTGTTTCAGCCACTCTGTTTCAGCCCCACTCTTTCTCGCCCTCTGTTTCTCGCCCTCTGTTGGTCGCCCTCTGTTTCAGCCCCTCTGTTTCACCCCCTCTATTTCAGCCCCTTTGTTTCAGCCCCTCTGTTTCAGCCCCTCTGTTTCAGCTCCACTGTTTCAGCCCCTCTGTTTCTCGCACTCTGTTTCTCGCCCTCTGTTTCTCGCCCTCTGTTTCAGCCACTCTGATTCAGCCCCTCTGTTTCAGCCCCTCTGATTCAGCCCCTCTGTTTCAGCCCCACTGTTTTAGCCCCTCTGTTTCTGGCCCTCTGTTTCAGACCCTCTGTTTCTCGCCCTCTGTTTCTCGCCCTCTGTTTCAGCCCCTCTGTTTCAGCCCCTCTGTTTCAGCCCCTCTGTTTCAGCCCCTCTTTTTCAGCCACTCTGTTTCAGCCCCTCTGTTTCAGCTCCTCTGTTTCTCGCCCTCTGTTTCTCGCTCTCTGTTTCTCGCCCTCTGTTTCAGCCCCTCTGTTTCTCGCCCACTGTTTCAGCCCCTCTGTTTCTCGCCCTCTGTTTCAGCCCCTCTGTTTCAGCCCCTCTGTTTCAGCCCCTCTGTTTCAGCCCCTCTGTTTCTCGCCCTCTGTTTCAGCCCCTCTGTTTCAGCCCCTCTGTTTCTCGCCCTCTGTTTCTGCCCCTCTGTTTCAGCCCCTCTGTTTCAGGCCCTCTGTTTCAGCCCCTCTGTTTCAGCCCCTCTGTTTCTCGCCCTCTGTTTCTCGCCCTCTGTTTCAGCCCCTCTGTTTCAGCCCCTCTGTTTCACCCCCTCTGTTTCAGCCCCTCTGTTTCAGCCCCTCTGTTTCTCGCCCTCTGTTTCTCGCCCTCTGTTTCTCGCTCCCTGTTTCTCGCCCTCTGTTTCTCGCCCTCTCTTTCTCGCCCTCTGTTTCAGCCTCTCTGCTTCACCCCCTCTGTTTCAGCCCCTCTGTTTCTCGCCCTCTGTTTATCGCCCTCTGTTTCTCGCCCTCTGTTTCTCGCCCTCTGTTTCAGCCCCTCTGTTTCAGCCCCTCTGTTTCAGCCCCTCTGCTTCACCCCCTCTGTTTCAGCCCCTCTGTTTCTCGCCCTCTGTTTCAGCCCCTCTGTTTCAGCTCCTCTGTTTCAGCCCCTCTGTTTCTCGCCCTCTGTTTCAGCCCCTCTGTTTCAGCCCCTCTGTTTCACCCCCTCTGTTTCAGCCCCTCTGTTTCAGCCCCTCTGTTTCAGCGCCACTCTTTCTCGCCCTCTGTTTCTCGCCCTCTGTTTCTCGCCCTTTGTTTCAGCCCCTCTGTTTCAGCCCCTCTGTTTCAGACCCTCTGTTTCAGCCCCTCTGTTTCAGCCCCTCTGTTTCTCGCCCTCTGTTTCAGCCCCTCTGTTTCAGCCCCTCTGTTTCACCCCTCTGTTTCTCGCCCTCTGTTTCTCGCCCTCTGTTTCAGCCCCTCTGTTTCAGCCCCTCTGTTTCAGCCCCTCTGTTTCAGCCCCTCTGTTTCTCGCAATCTGTTTCTCGCCCTTTGTTTCTCGCCCTCTGTTTCTCGCCCTCTGTTTCAGCCCCTCTGTTTCACCCCCACTGTTTAATCCCCGCTGTTTCTCGCCCTCTGATCAGCCCCTCTGTTTCTCGGCCTCTGTTTCTCGCCCTCTGTTTCAGCCCCTCTGTTTCAGCCCCTCTGTTTCAGCCCCTCTGTTTCAGCCCCTGTTTTTCAGCCCCTCTGTTTCAGCCCCTCTGTTTCAGCCCCACTGTTTCTCGCCCTCTGTTTCAGCCCCTCTGTTTCTCCAACTCTGTTTCAGCCCCTCTGTTTCAGCCCCTCTGTTTCAGCCCATCTATTTCAGCCCCTCTGTTTCAGCCCCTCTGTTTCAGCCCCTCTCTTTCAGCCCCTCTGTTTCAGCCCCTCTGTTTCAGCCCCTCTGTTTCAGACCCTCTGTTCCAGCCCCTCTGTTTCTCGCCCTCTGTTTCAGCCCCGCTGTTTCAGCCCCTCTGTATCAGCCCCTCTGTTTCAGCCCCTCTGTTTCAGCCCCTCTGTTTCTCGCCCTCTGTTTCAGCCGCTCTGTTTCTCGCCCTCTGTTTCAGCCCCTCTGTTTCAGCCCCTCTGTTTCAGCCCATCTGTTTCAGCCCCTCTGTTTCTCGCCCTCTGTTTCAGCCCCTCTCTTTCAGCCCCTCTGTTTCAGCCCCTCTGTTTCAGCCCCTCTGTTTCAGCCCCTCTGTTCCAGCCCCTCTGTTTCTCGCCCTCTGTTTCAGCCCCGCTGTTTCAGCCCCTCAGTTCAGCCCCTCTGTTTCTCGCACTCAGTTTCTCGCCCTCTGTTTCTCGCCCTCTGTTTCAGCCCCTCTGATTCAGCCCCTCTGTTTCAGCCCCTCTGTTTCAGCCCCTCTGTTTCAGCCCCACTGTTTAAGCCCCTCTGGTTCAGCCCCTCTGTTTCTCGCCCTCTGTTTCTCGCCCTCTGTTTCTCGCCCCCTGTTTCAGCCCCTCTGTTTCACCCCTCAGTTTCAGCCCCTCTGTTTCTCGCCCTCTGTTTCTCGCCCCCTGTTTCAGCCCCTCTGTTTCACCCCTCAGTTTCAGCCCCTCTGTTTCAGCCCCTCTTTTTCAGCCACTCTGTTTCATCCCCTCTGTTTCAGCCCCTCTGTTTCTCGCCCTCTGTTTCTCGCTCTCTGTTTCTCGCCCTCTGTTTCAGCCCCTCTGTTTCTCGCCCACTGTTTCAGCCCCTCTGTTTCTCGCCCTCTGTTTCAGCCCCTCTGTTTCAGCCCCTCTGTTTCAGCCCCTCTGTTTCAGACCATCTGTTTCAGACCCTCTTTTTCAGCCCCTCTTTTTCAGCCCATCTGTTTCTCGCCCTCTGTTTCAGCCCCTCTGTTTCAGCCCCTCTGTTTCAGCCCCTCTGTTTCAGCCCCTCTGTTTCTCGCCCTCTGTTTCTCGCCCTCTGTTTCAGCCGCTCTGTTTCAGCCCCTCTGTTTCAGCCCCTCTGTTTCAGCCCCTCTGATTCATCCCCTCTGTTTCTCGCCCTCTGTTTCTCGCCCTCTGTTTCTCGCTCTCTGTTTCACGCCCTCTGTTTCTCGCCCTCTGTTTCTCGCCCTCTGTTTCAGCCCCTCTGTTTCACCCCCTCTGGTTCAGCCCCTCTGTTTCTCGCCCTCTGTTTCTCGCCCTCTGTTTCTCGCCCTCTGTTTCAGCCCCTCTGTTTCAGCCCCTCTGTTTCAGCCCCACTGATTCAGCCCCTCTGTTTCACCCCCTCTGTTTCAGCCCCTCTGTTTCTCGCCCTCTGTTTCAGCCCCTCTGTTTCAGCTCCTCTGTTTCAGCCACTCTGTTTCGCGCCCTTTGTTTCAGCCCCTCTGTTTCAGCCCCTCTGTTTCACCCCCTCTGTTTCAGGCCCTCTGTTTCAGCCCCTCTGTTTCAGCCCCACTCTTTCTCGCCCTCTGTTTCTTGCCCTCTGTTTCTCGCCCTCTGTTTCAGACCCTCTGTTTCAGCCCCTCTGTTTCTCGCCCTCTGTTTCAGCCCCTCTGTTTCAGCCCCTCTGTTTCTCGCCCTCTGTTTCAGCCCCTCTGTTGCAGCCCCTCTGTTTCAGCCCCTCTGTTTCTCACCCTCTGTTTCACGCCCTCTATTTCAGCCCCTCTGTTTAGGCCCTCTGTTTCAGCCCCTCTGTTTCAGCCCCTCTGTTTCTCGCACTATGTTTCTCGCCCTCTGTTTCTCGCCCTCTGTTTAACGCCCTCTGTTTCAGCCCCTCTGTTTCAGCCCCTATGTTTCAGCCCCTCTGTTTCTCGCCCTCTGTTTCAGCCCCTCTGTTTCAGCCCCTCTGTTTCAGCCCCTCTGTTTCAGCCCCTCTGTTTCAGCCCCACTGTTTCTCGCCCTTTGTTTCTCGTCCTCTGTTTCAGCCCCTCTGTTTCAGCCACTCTGTTTCTCAGCCTCTGTTTCAGCCCCTCTGTTTCTCGCCCTCTGTTTCAGCCCCTCTGTTTCAGCCCCTCTGTTTCAGCCCCTCTGTTTCAGCCACTCTGTTTCTCGCCCTCTGTTTCTCGCCCTCTGTTTCTCGCCCTCTGTTTCTCGCCCCTCTGTTTCAGCCCCTCTGTCTCAGCCCCTCTGTTTCAGCCCCTCTGTTTCTCGCCCTCTGTTTCAGCCCCTCTGTTTCAGCCCCTCTGTTTCAGCCCATCTGTTTCAGCCCCTCTGTTTCTCGCCCTCTGTTTCAGCCCCTCTGTTTCAGCCCCTCTGTTTCAGCCCCTCTGTTTCTGCCCCTCTTTTTCAGCCCCTCTGTTTCAGCCCCTCTGTTTCAGCCCCTCTGTTTCTCGCCCTCTGGTTCAGCCCCTCTGTTTCTCGCCCTCTGTTTCAGCCCCTCTGTTTCAGCCCCTCTGTTTCAGCCCATCTGTTTCAGCCCCTCTGTTTCTCGCCCTCTGTTTCAGCCCCTCTCTTTCAGCCCCTCTGTTTCAGCCCCTCTGTTTCAGCCCCTCTGTTTCAGCCCCTCTGTTCCAGCCCCTCTGTTTCTCGCCCTCTGTTTCAGCCCCGCTGTTTCAGCCCCTCTGTTTCAGCCCCTCTGTTTCTCGCACTCTGTTTCTCGCCCTCTGTTTCTCGCCCTCCGTTTCAGCCACTCTGATTCAGCCCCTCTGTTTCAGCCCCTCTGTTTCAGCCCCTCTGTTTCAGCCCCACTGTTTAAGCCCATCTGTTTCTCGCCCTCTGTTTCAGCCCCTCTGTTTCTCGCCCTCTGTTTCTCGCCCTCGGTTTCAGCCACTCTGTTTCAGCCCCTCTGTTTCAGCCCCTCTGTTTCAGCCCCTCTTTTTCAGCCACTCTGTTTCAGCCCCTCTGTTTCAGCCCCTCTGTTTCTCGCCCTCTGTTTCTCGCTCTCTGTTTCTCGCCCTCTGTTTCAGCCCCTCTGTTTCTCGCCCACTGTTTCAGCCCCTCTGTTTCAGCCCCTCTGTTTCAGCCCCTCTGTTTCAGCCCCACTGTTTCTCGCCCTCTTTTCAGCCCCTCTGTTTCAGCCCCACTGTTTCAGCCCCTCTGTTTCAGCCCCTCTGTTTCAGCCCCTCTGTTTCTCGCCCTCTGTTTCTCGCTCTCTGTTTCTCGCTCTCTGTTTCACGCCCTATGTTTCTCGCCCTCTGTTTCTCGCCCTCTGTTTCAGCCCATCTGTTTCACCCCCTCTGTTTCAGCCCCTCTGTTTCTCGCCCTCTGTTTCTCGCCCTCTGTTTCTCGCCCTCTGTTTCAGCCCCTCTGTTTCAGCCCCTCTGTTTCAGCCCCTCTGTTTCAGCCCCTCTGTTTCACCCCCTCTGTTTCAGCCCCTCTGTTACTCGCCCTCTGTTTCAGCCCCTCTGTTTCAGCTCCTCTGTTTCACCCCCTCTGTTTCTGCGCCCTCTGTTTCAGCCCCTCTGTTTCAGCCCCTCTGTTTCACCCCCTCTGTTTCAGCCCCTCCGTTTCAGCCCCTCTGTTTCAGCCCCACTCTTTCTCGCCCTCTGTTTCTCGCCCTCTGTTTGTCGCCCTCTGTTTCAACCCCTCTGTTTCAGCCCCTCTGTTTCAGCCCCTCTGTTTCACCCCCTCTGTTTCAGCCCCTCTGTTACTCGCCCTCTGTTTCAGCCCCTCTGTTTCAGCTCCTCTGTTTCACCCCCTCTGTTTCTGCGCCCTCTGTTTCAGCCCCTCTGTTTCAGCCCCTCTGTTTCACCCCCTCTGTTTCAGCCCCTCCGTTTCAGCCCCTCTGTTTCAGCCCCACTCTTTCTCGCCCTCTGTTTCTCGCCCTCTGTTTGTCGCCCTCTGTTTCAACCCCTCTGTTTCAGCCCCTCTATTTCAGCCCCTTTGTTTCAGCCCCTCTGTTTCAGCCCCTCTGTTTCAGCTCCACTGTTTCAGCCCCTCTGTTTCTCGCACTCTGTTTCTCGCCCTCTGTTTCTCGCCCTCTGTTTCAGACACTCTGATTCAGCCCCTCTGTTTCAGCACCTCTGTTTCAGCCCCTCTGTTTCAGCCCCACTGTTTAAGCCCCTCTGTTTCTCGCCCTCTGGTTCAGCCCCTCTGTTTCTCGCCCTCTGTTTCTCGCCCTATGTTTCAGCCACTCTGTTCCATCCCCTCTGTTTCAGCCCCTCTGTTTCAGCCCCTCTTTTTCAGCCACTCAGTTTCAGCCCCTCTGTTTCAGCCCCTCTGTTTCTCGCCCTCTCTTTCAGCCCCTCTGTTTCAGCCCCTCTGTTTCTCGCCCTCTGTTTCAGCCCCTCTTTTTCAGCCACTCTGTTTCAGCCCCTCTGTTTCAGCCCCTCTGTTTCTCGCCCTCTCTTTCAGCCCCTCTATTTCAGCCCCTCTGTTTCTCGCCCTCTGTTTCTGCCCCTCTGTTTCAGCCCCTCTGTTTCAGCCCCTCTGATTCAGCCCCTCTGTTTCAGCCCCTCTGTTTCTCGCCCTAAGTTTCTCGCCCTCTGTTTCAGCCCCTCTGTTTCAGCCCCTCTGTTTCAGCCCCTCTGTTTCAGCCCCTCTGTTTCAGCCCCTCTGTTTCTCGCCCTCTGTTTCTCGCCCTCTGTTTCTCGCTCTCTGTTTCTCGCCCTCTGTTTCTCGCCCTCTGTTTCTCGCCGTCTGTTTCAGCCCCTCTGTTCCACCCCCTCTGTTTCAGCCCCTCTGTTTCTCGCCCTCTGTTTCTCGCCCTCTGTTTCTCGCCCTCTGTTTCAGCCCCTCTGTTTCAGCCCCTCTGTGTCTCGCCCTCTGTTTCAGCCCCTCTCTTTCAGCCCCTCTGTTTCACCCCCTCTGTTTCAGCCCCTCTCTTTCAGCCCCTCTGTTTCAGCCCCTCTTTTTCAGCCCCTCTGTTTCTCGCCCTATGTTTCTCTCCCTCGGTTTCCCGCCCTCTGTTTCAGCCCCTCTGTTTCAGCCCCTCTGTTTCAGCCAATCTGTTTCAGCCCCACTCTTTCTCGCCCTCTGTTTCTCGCCCTCTGTTTCTCGCCCTCTGTTTCAGACCCTCTGTTTCAGCCCCTCTGTTTCAGCCGCTCAGTTTCAGCCCCTCTGTTTCAGCCCCTCTGTTTCTCGCCCTCTGTTTCAGTCCCTCTGTTTCAACCCTTCTGTTTCAGCCACTCTGTTTCTCGCCCTCTGTTTCTCGCCCTCTATTTCAGCCCCTCTGTTTCAGCCCCTCTGTTTCAGCCCCTCTGTTTCAGCCCCTCTGTTTCAGCCACTCTGTATCTCGCCCTCTGTTTATCGCCCTCTGTTTCTCGCCCTCTGTTTCAGCCCCTCTGTTTCAGCCCCTCTGTTTCAGCCCCTCTGTTTCAGCTCCTCTGTTTCTCGCCCTCTGTGTCAGCCCCTCTGTTTCAGCCCCTCTGTTTCAGCCCCTCTGTTTCAGCCACTATGTTTCAGCTCCACTGTTTCAGCCCCTCTGTTTCTCGCCCTCTGTTTCTCTCCCTCTGTTTCTCGCCCTCTGTTTCAGCCCCTCTGTTTCAGCCCCTCTGTTTCAGCCAATCTGTTTCAGCCCCTCTGTTTCTCGCCCTCTGTTTCAGCCCCTCTCTTTCAGCCCCTCTGTTTCAGCCCCTCTGTTTCTCGCCCTCTGTTTCAGCCACTCTGTTTCAGCCCCACTCTTTCTCGCCCTCTGTTTCTCGCCCTCTGTTGGTCGCCCTCTGTTTCAGCCCCTCTGTTTCACCCCCTCTATTTCAGCCCCTTTGTTTCAGCCCCTCTGTTTCAGACCCTCTGTTTCAGCTCCACTGTTTCAGCCCCTCTGTTTCTCGCACTCTGTTTCTCGCCCTCTGTTTCTCGCCCTCTGTTTCAGCCACTCTGATTCAGCCCCTCTGTTTCAGCCCCTCTGATTCAGCCCCTCTGTTTCAGCCCCACTGTTTAAGCCCCTCTGTTTCTGGCCCTCTGTTTCAGACCCTCTGTTTCTCGCCCTCTGTTTCTCGCCCTCTGTTTCAGCCCCTCTGTTTCAGCCCCTCTGTTTCAGCCCCTCTGTTTCAGCCCCTCTTTTTCAGCCACTCTGTTTCAGCCCCTCTGTTTCAGCTCCTCTGTTTCTCGCCCTCTGTTTCTCGCTCTCTGTTTCTCGCCCTCTGTTTCAGCCCCTCTGTTTCTCGCCCACTGTTTCAGCCCCTCTGTTTCTCGCCCTCTGTTTCAGCCCCTCTGTTTCAGCCCCTCTGTTTCAGCCCCTCTGTTTCAGCCCCTCTGTTTCTCGCCCTCTGTTTCAGCCCCTCTGTTTCAGCCCCTCTGTTTCTCGCCCTCTGTTTCTGCCCCTCTGTTTCAGCCCCTCTGTTTCAGGCCCTCTGTTTCAGCCCCTCTGTTTCAGCCCCTCTGTTTCTCGCCCTCTGTTTCTCGCCCTCTGTTTCAGCCCCTCTGTTTCAGCCCCTCTGTTTCACCCCCTCTGTTTCAGCCCCTCTGTTTCAGCCCCTCTGTTTCTCGCCCTCTGTTTCTCGCCCTCTGTTTCTCGCTCCCTGTTTCTCGCCCTCTGTTTCTCGCCCTCTCTTTCTCGCCCTCTGTTTCAGCCCCTCTGCTTCACCCCCTCTGTTTCAGCCCCTCTGTTTCTCGCCCTCTGTTTATCGCCCTCTGTTTCTCGCCCTCTGTTTCTCGCCCTCTGTTTCAGCCCCTCTGTTTCAGCCCCTCTGTTTCAGCCCCTCTGCTTCACCCCCTCTGTTTCAGCCCCTCTGTTTCTCGCCCTCTGTTTCAGCCCCTCTGTTTCAGCTCCTCTGTTTCAGCCCCTCTGTTTCTCCCCTCTCTGTTTCAGCCCCTCTGTTTCAGCCCCTCTGTTTCACCCCCTCTGTTTCAGCCCCTCTGTTTCAGCCCCTCTGTTTCAGCGCCACTCTTTCTCGCCCTCTGTTTCTCGCCCTCTGTTTCTCGCCCTTTGTTTCAGCCCCTCTGTTTCAGCCCCTCTGTTTCAGACCCTCTGTTTCAGCCCCTCTGTTTCAGCCCCTCTGTTTCTCGCCCTCTGTTTCAGCCCCTCTGTTTCAGCCCCTCTGTTTCACCCCTCTGTTTCTCGCCCTCTGTTTCTCGCCCTCTGTTTCAGCCCCTCTGTTTCAGCCCCTCTGTTTCAGCCCCTCTGTTTCAGCCCCTCTGTTTCTCGCAATCTGTTTCTCGCCCTTTGTTTCTCGCCCTCTGTTTCTCGCCCTCTGTTTCAGCCCCTCTGTTTCAGCCCCTCTGTTTCAGCCCCTCTGTTTCACCCCCACTGTTTAATCCCCGCTGTTTCTCGCCCTCTGATCAGCCCCTCTGTTTCTCGGCCTCTGTTTCTCGCCCTCTGTTTCAGCCCCTCTGTTTCAGCCCCTCTGTTTCAGCCCCTCTGTTTCAGCCCCTGTTTTTCAGCCCCTCTGTTTCAGCCCCTCTGTTTCAGCCCCACTGTTTCTCGCCCTCTGTTTCAGCCCCTCTGTTTCTCCAACTCTGTTTCAGCCCCTCTGTTTCAGCCCCTCTGTTTCAGCCCATCTATTTCAGCCCCTCTGTTTCAGCCCCTCTGTTTCAGCCCCTCTCTTTCAGCCCCTCTGTTTCAGCCCCTCTGTTTCAGCCCCTCTGTTTCAGACCCTCTGTTCCAGCCCCTCTGTTTCTCGCCCTCTGTTTCAGCCCCGCTGTTTCAGCCCCTCTGTATCAGCCCCTCTGTTTCAGCCCCTCTGTTTCAGCCCCTCTGTTTCTCGCCCTCTGTTTCAGCCCCTCTGTTTCTCGCCCTCTGTTTCAGCCCCTCTGTTTCAGCCCCTCTGTTTCAGCCCATCTGTTTCAGCCCCTCTGTTTCTCGCCCTCTGTTTCAGCCCCTCTCTTTCAGCCCCTCTGTTTCAGCCCCTCTGTTTCAGCCCCTCTGTTTCAGCCCCTCTGTTCCAGCCCCTCTGTTTCTCGCCCTCTGTTTCAGCCCCGCTGTTTCAGCCCCTCAGTTCAGCCCCTCTGTTTCTCGCACTCAGTTTCTCGCCCTCTGTTTCTCGCCCTCTGTTTCAGCCACTCTGATTCAGCCCCTCTGTTTCAGCCCCTCTGTTTCAGTCCCTCTGTTTCAGCCCCACTGTTTAAGCCCCTCTGTTTCTCGCCCTCTGTTTCAGCCCCTCTGTTTCTCGCCCTCTGTTTCTCGCCCCCTGTTTCAGCCCCTCTGTTTCACCCCTCAGTTTCAGCCCCTCTGTTTCAGCCCCTCTTTTTCAGCCACTCTGTTTCATCCCCTCTGTTTCAGCCCCTCTGTTTCTCGCCCTCTGTTTCTCGCTCTCTGTTTCTCGCCCTCTGTTTCAGCCCCTCTGTTTCTCGCCCACTGTTTCAGCCCCTCTGTTTCTCGCCCTCTGTTTCAGCCCCTCTGTTTCAGCCCCTCTGTTTCAGCCCCTCTGTTTCAGACCATCTGTTTCAGACCCTCTTTTTCAGCCCCTCTTTTTCAGCCCATCTGTTTCTCGCCCTCTGTTTCAGCCCCTCTGTTTCAGCCCCTCTGTTTCAGCCCCTCTGTTTCAGCCCCTCTGTTTCTCGCCCTCTGTTTCTCGCCCTCTGTTTCAGCCGCTCTGTTTCAGCCCCTCTGTTTCAGCACCTCTGTTTCAGCCCCTCTGATTCATCCCCTCTGTTTCTCGCCCTCTGTTTCTCGCCCTCTGTTTCTCGCTCTCTGTTTCACGCCCTCTGTTTCTCGCCCTCTGTTTCTCGCCCTCTGTTTCAGCCCCTCTGTTTCACCCCCTCTGGTTCAGCCCCTCTGTTTCTCGCCCTCTGTTTCTCGCCCTCTGTTTCTCGCCCTCTGTTTCAGCCCCTCTGTTTCAGCCCCTCTGTTTCAGCCCCACTGATTCAGCCCCTCTGTTTCACCCCCTCTGTTTCAGCCCCTCTGTTTCTCGCCCTCTGTTTCAGCCCCTCTGTTTCAGCTCCTCTGTTTCAGCCACTCTGTTTCGCGCCCTTTGTTTCAGCCCCTCTGTTTCAGCCCCTCTGTTTCACCCCCTCTGTTTCAGGCCCTCTGTTTCAGCCCCTCTGTTTCAGCCCCACTCTTTCTCGCCCTCTGTTTCTTGCCCTCTGTTTCTCGCCCTCTGTTTCAGCCCCTCTGTTTCAGCCCCTCTGTTTCTCGCCCTCTGTTTCAGCCCCTCTGTTTCAGCCCCTCTGTTTCTCGCCCTCTGTTTCAGCCCCTCTGTTGCAGCCCCTCTGTTTCAGCCCCTCTGTTTCTCACCCTCTGTTTCTCGCCCTCTATTTCAGCCCCTCTGTTTAGGCCCTCTGTTTCAGCCCCTCTGTTTCAGCCCCTCTGTTTCTCGCACTATGTTTCTCGCCCTCTGTTTCTCGCCCTCTGTTTAACGCCCTCTGTTTCAGCCCCTCTGTTTCAGCCCCTCTGTTTCAGCCCCTCTGTTTCTCGCCCTCTGTTTCAGCCCCTCTGTTTCAGCCCCTCTGTTTCAGCCCCTCTGTTTCAGCCCCACTGTTTCTCGCCCTTTGTTTCTCGTCCTCTGTTTCAGCCCCTCTGTTTCAGCCACTCTGTTTCTCAGCCTCTGTTTCAGCCCCTCTGTTTCTCGCCCTCTGTTTCAGCCCCTCTGTTTCAGCCCCTCTGTTTCAGCCCCTCTGTTTCAGCCACTCTGTTTCTCGCCCTCTGTTTCTCGCCCTCTGTTTCTCGCCCTCTGTTTCTCGCCCCTCTGTTTCAGCCCCTCTGTTTCAGCCCCTCTGTTTCAGCCCCTCTGTTTCTCGCCCTCTGTTTCAGCCCCTCTGTTTCAGCCCCTCTGTTTCAGCCCATCTGTTTCAGCCCCTCTGTTTCTCGCCCTCTGTTTCAGCCCCTCTGTTTCAGCCCCTCTGTTTCAGCCCCTCTGTTTCTGCCCCTCTTTTTCAGCCCCTCTGTTTCAGCCCCTCTGTTTCACCCCCTCTGTTTCTCGCCCTCTGTTTCAGCCCCTCTGTTTCTCGCCCTCTGTTTCAGCCCCTCTGTTTCAGCCCCTCTGTTTCAGCCCATCTGTTTCAGCCCCTCTGTTTCTCGCCCTCTGTTTCAGCCCCTCTCTTTCAGCCCCTCTGTTTCAGCCCCTCTGTTTCAGCCCCTCTGTTTCAGCCCCTCTGTTCCAGCCCCTCTGTTTCTCGCCCTCTGTTTCAGCCCCGCTGTTTCAGCCCCTCTGTTTCAGCCCCTCTGTTTCTCGCACTCTGTTTCTCGCCCTCTGTTTCTCGCCCTCCGTTTCAGCCACTCTGATTCAGCCCCTCTGTTTCAGCCCCTCTGTTTCAGCCCCTCTGTTTCAGCCCCACTGTTTAAGCCCATCTGTTTCTCGCCCTCTGTTTCAGCCCCTCTGTTTCTCGCCCTCTGTTTCTCGCCCTCGGTTTCAGCCACTCTGTTTCAGCCCCTCTGTTTCAGCCCCTCTGTTTCAGCCCCTCTTTTTCAGCCACTCTGTTTCAGCCCCTCTGTTTCAGCCCCTCTGTTTCTCGCCCTCTGTTTCTCGCTCTCTGTTTCTCGCTCTCTGTTTCACGCCCTATGTTTCTCGCCCTCTGTTTCTCGCCCTCTGTTTCAGCCCATCTGTTTCACCCCCTCTGTTTCAGCCCCTCTGTTTCTCGCCCTCTGTTTCTCGCCCTCTGTTTCTCGCCCTCTGTTTCAGCCCCTCTGTTTCAGCCCCTCTGTTTCAGCCCCTCTGTTTCAGCCCCTCTGTTTCACCCCCTCTGTTTCAGCCCCTCTGTTACTCGCCCTCTGTTTCAGCCCCTCTGTTTCAGCTCCTCTGTTTCACCCCCTCTGTTTCTGCGCCCTCTGTTTCAGCCCCTCTGTTTCAGCCCCTCTGTTTCACCCCCTCTGTTTCAGCCCCTCCGTTTCAGCCCCTCTGTTTCAGCCCCACTCTTTCTCGCCCTCTGTTTCTCGCCCTCTGTTTGTCGCCCTCTGTTTCAACCCCTCTGTTTCAGCCCCTCTATTTCAGCCCCTTTGTTTCAGCCCCTCTGTTTCAGCCCCTCTGTTTCAGCTCCACTGTTTCAGCCCCTCTGTTTCTCGCACTCTGTTTCTCGCCCTCTGTTTCTCGCCCTCTGTTTCAGACACTCTGATTCAGCCCCTCTGTTTCAGCACCTCTGTTTCAGCCCCTCTGTTTCAGCCCCACTGTTTAAGCCCCTCTGTTTCTCGCCCTCTGGTTCAGCCCCTCTGTTTCTCGCCCTCTGTTTCTCGCCCTATGTTTCAGCCACTCTGTTCCATCCCCTCTGTTTCAGCCCCTCTGTTTCAGCCCCTCTTTTTCAGCCACTCAGTTTCAGCCCCTCTGTTTCAGCCCCTCTGTTTCTCGCCCTCTCTTTCAGCCCCTCTGTTTCAGCCCCTCTGTTTCTCGCCCTCTGTTTCAGCCCCTCTGTTTCAGCCCCACTGTTTCTCGCCCTTTGTTTCTCGTCCTCTGTTTCAGCCCCTCTGTTTCAGCCACTCTGTTTCTCAGCCTCTGTTTCAGCCCCTCTGTTTCTCGCCCTCTGTTTCAGCCCCTCTGTTTCAGCCCCTCTGTTTCAGCCCCTCTGTTTCAGCCACTCTGTTTCTCGCCCTCTGTTTCTCGCCCTCTGTTTCTCGCCCTCTGTTTCTCGCCCCTCTGTTTCAGCCCCTCTGTTTCAGCCCCTCTGTTTCAGCTCCTCTGTGTCTCGCCCTCTGTTTCAGCCCCTCTGTTTCAGCCCCTCTGTTTCAGCCCCTCTGTTTCAGCCCCTCTGTTTCAGCTCCACTGTTTCAGCCCCTCTGTTTCTCGCCCTCTGTTTCTCTCCCTCTGTTTCTCGCCCTCTATTTCAGCCCCTCTCTTTCATCCCCTCTGTTTCAGCCCATCTGTTTCAGCCCCTCTGTTTCTCGCCCTCTGTTTCAGCCCCTCTGTTTCAGCCCCCCTGTTTCAGCCCCTCTGTTTCTGCCCCTCTTTTTCAGCCCCTCTGTTTCAGCCCCTCTGTTTCAGCCCCTCTGTTTCTCGCCCTCTGTTTCAGCCCCTCTGTTTCTCGCCCTCTGTTTCAGCCCCTCTCTTTCAGCCCCTCTGTTTAAGCCCCTCTGTTTCAGCCCCTCTGTTTCAGCCCCTCTGTTCCAGCCCCTCTGTTTCTCGCCCTCTGTTTCAGCCCCGCTGTTTCAGCCCCTCTGTTTCAGCCCCTCTGTTTCTCGCACTCTGTTTCTCGCCCTCTGTTTCTCGCCCTCCGTTTCAGCCACTCTGATTCAGCCCCTCTGTTTCAGCCCCTCTGTTTCAGCCCCTCTGTTTCAGCCCCACTGTTTAAGCCCATCTGTTTCTCGCCCTCTGTTTCAGCCCCTCTGTTTCTCGCCCTCTGTTTCTCGCCCTCTGTTTCAGCCACTCTGTTTCATCCCCTCTGTTTCAGCCCCTCTGTTTCAGTCCCTCTTTTTCAGCCACTCTGTTTCAGCCCCTCTGTTTCAGCCCCTCTGTTTCTCGCCCTCTGTTTCTCGCTCTCTGTTTCTCGCCCTCTGTTTCAGCCCCTCTGTTTCTCGCCCACTGTTTCAGCCCCTCTGTTTCTCGCCCTCTGTTTCAGCCCCTATGTTTCAGCCCCTCTGTTTCAGCCCCTCTGTTTCAGCCCCACTGTTTCACGCCATCTTTTCAGCCCCTCTGTTTCAGCCCCTCTGTTTCTCGCCCTCTGTTTCAGCCCCTCTGTTTCAGCCCCACTGTTTCAGCCCCTCTGTTTCAGCCCCTCTGTTTCAGCCCCTCTGTTTCTCGCCCTCTGTTTCTCGCCCTCTGTTTCTCGCTCTCTGTTTCACGCCCTCTGTTTCTCGCCCTCTGTTTCTCGCCCTCTGTTTCAGCCCATCTGTTTCACCCCCTCTGTTTCAGCCCCTCTGTTTCTCGCCCTCTGTTTCTCGCCCTCTGTTTCTCGCCCTCTGTTTCAGCCCCTCTGTTTCAGCCCCTCTGTTTCAGCCCCTCTGTTTCAGCCCCTCTGTTTCACCCCCTCTGTTTCAGCCCCTCTGTTTCTCGCCCTCTGTTTCAGCCCCTCTGTTTCAGCTCATCTGTTTCACCCCCTCTGTTTCTGCGCCCTCTGTTTCAGCCACTCTGTTTCAGCCCCTCTGTTTCACCCCCTCTGTTTCAGCCCCTCCGTTTCAGCCCCTCTGTTTCAGCCCCACTCTTTCTCGCCCTCTGTTTCTCGCCCTCTGTTTGTCGCCCTCTGTTTCAGCCCCTCTGTTTCAGCCCCTCTATTTCAGCCCCTTTGTTTCAGCCCCTCTGTTTCAGCCCCTCTGTTTCAGCTCCACTGTTTCAGCCCCTCTGTTTCTCGCACTCTGTTTCTCGCCCTCTGTCTCTCGCCCTCTGTTTCAGACACTCTGATTCAGCCCCTATGTTTCAGCCCCTCTGTTTCAGCCCCTCTGTTTCAGCCCCACTGTTTAAGCCCCTCTGTTTCTCGCCCTCTGGTTCAGCCCCTCTGTTTCTCGCCCTCTGTTTCTCGCCCTCTGTTTCAGCCACTCTGTTCCATCCCCTCTGTTTCAGCCCCTCTGTTTCAGCCCATCTTTTTCAGCCACTCTGTTTCAGCCCCTCTGTTTCAGCCCCTCTGTTTCTCGCCCTCTCTTTCAGCCCCTCTGTTTCAGCCCCTCTGTTTCTCGCCCTCTGTTTCTGCCCCTCTGTTTCAGCCCCTCTGTTTCAGCCCCTCTGATTCAGCCCCTCTGTTTCAGCCCCTCTGTTTCTCGCCCTCAGTTTCTCGCCCTCTGTTTCAGCCCCTCTGTTTCAGCCCCTCTGTTTCAGCCCCTCTGTTTCAGCCCCTCTGTTTCAGCCCCTCTGTTTCTCGCCCTCTGTTTCTCGCCCTCTGTTTCTCGCTCTCTGTTTCTCGCCCTCTGTTTCTCGCCCTCTGTTTCTCGCCCTCTGTTTCAGCCCCTCTGTTTCACCCCCTCTGTTTCAGCCCCTCTGTTTCTCGCCCTCTGTTTCTCGACCTCTGTTTCTCGCCCTCTGTTTCAGCCCCTCTGTTTCAGCCCCTCTGTTTCAGCCCATCTGTTTCACCCCCTCTGTTTCAGCCCCTCTGTTTCTCAGCCTCTGTTTCAGCCCCTCTGTTTCTCGCCCTCTGTTTCAGCCCCTCTGTTTCAGCCCCTCTGGTTCATCCCCTCTGTTTCAGCCACTCTGTTTCGCGCCCTCTGTATCTCGCCCTCTGTTTCTCGCCCTCTGTTTCTCGCACACTGTTTCAGCCCCTCTGTTTCAGCCCCTCTGTTTCAGGCCCTCTGTTTCAGCTCCTCTGTGTCTCGCCCTCTGTTTCAGCCCCTCTCTTTCAGCCCCTCTGTTTCACCCCCTCTGTTTCAGCCCCTCTGTTTTAGACCCACTCTTTCTCGCCCTCTGTTTCTCGCCCTCTGTTTGTCGCCCTCTGTTTCAGCCCCTCTGTTTCAGCCCCTCTGTTTCAGCTCCACTGTTTCAGCCCCTCTGTTTCTCGCCCTCTGTTTCAACCCCTCTGTTTCTCGCCCTCTGGTTCAGCCCCTCTGTTTCAGCCCCTCTGTTTCAGCCCCTCTGTTTCAGCCCCTCTGTTTCAGCCCCACTGTTTAAGCCCCTCTGTTTCTCGCCCTCTCTTTCAGCCCCTCTGTTTCTCGCCCTCTGTTTCTCGCCCTCTGTTTCAGCCCCTCTGTTTCAGCCCCTCTGTTTCAGCCCCTCTGTTTCAGCCCGTCTTTTTCAGCCACTCTGTTTCAGCCCCTCTGTTTCAGCCCCTCTGTTTCTCGCCCTCTGTTTCTCGCTCTCTGTTTCTCGCCCTCTGTTTCAGCCCCTCTGTTTCTCGCCCACTGTTTCAGCCCCTCTGTTTCTCGCCCTCTGTTTCAGCCCCTCTGTTTCAGCCCCTCTGTTTCAGCCCCTCTGTTTCTCGCCCTCTGTTCAGCCCCTATGTTTCAGCCCCTCTGTTTCTCGCCCTCTGTTTCTGCCCCTCTGTTTCAGCCCCTCTGTTTCAGCCCCTCTGTATCAGCCCCTCTGTTTCTCGCCCTCTGTTTCTCGCCCTCTGTTTCAGCCCCTGTGTTTCAGCCCCTCTGTTTCAGCCCCTCTGTTTCAGCCCCTCTGTTTCAGCCCCTCTGTTTCTCGCCCTCTGTTTCTCGCCCTCTGTTTCTCGCTCTCTGTTTCTCGCCCTCTGTTTCTCGCCCTCTGTTTCTCGCCCTCTGTTTCTCGCACTCTGTTTCAGCCCCTCTGTTTCAGCCCCTCTGTTTCAGCCCCTCTGTTTCAGACCCTCTGTTTCAGCCCCTCTGTTTCAGCCCCTCTGTTTCTCGCCCTCTGTTTCAGCCCCTCTGTTTCAGCCCTTCTGTTTCACCCCTCTGTTTCACGCACTCTGTTTCTCGCCCTCTGTTTCAGCCCCTCTGTTTCAGCCCCTCTGTTTCAGCCCCTCTGTTTCAGCCCCTCTTTTTCAGCCCCTCTGTTTCTCGCCCTCTGTTTCTCTCCCTCGGTTTCCCGCCCTCTGTTTCTCGCCCTCTGTTTCTCGCCCTCTGTTTCAGCCCCTCTGTTTCAGCCCCTCTGTTTCAGACCCTCTGTATCAGCCCCTCTGTTTCAGCCCCTCCGTTTCTCGCCCTCTGTTTCAGCCCCTCTGTTTCAGCCCCTCTGTTTCAGCCCCTCTGTTTCTCGCCCTCTGTTTCTCGCCCTCTATTTCAGCCCCTCTGTTTCAGCCCCTCTGTTTCAGCCCCTCTGTTTCAGCCCCTCTGTTTCAGCCACTCTGTTTCTCGCCCTCTGTTTCTCGACCTCTGTTTCTCGCCCTCTGTTTATCGCCCTCTGTTTCAGCCCCTCTGTTTCAGCCCCTCTGTTTCAGCCCCTCTGTTTCAGCTCCTCTGTTTCTCGCCCTCTGTTTCAGCCCCTCTGTTTCAGCCCCTCTGTTTCAGCCCCTCTGTTTCAGCCACTATGTTTCAGCTCCACTGTTTCAGCCTCACTGTTTCTCGCCCTCTGTTTCTCTCCCTCTGTTTCTCGCCCTCTGTTTCAGCCCCTCTGTTTCAGCCCCTCTGTTTCAGCCAATCTGTTTCAGCCCCTCTGTTTCTCGCCCTCTGTTTCAGCCCCTCTCTTTCAGCCCCTCTGTTTCAGCCCCTCTGTTTCTCGCCCTCTGTTTCAGCCCCTGTGTTTCAGCCCCTCTGTTTCTCGCCCTCTGTTTCAGCCCCGCTGTTTCAGCCCCTCTGTTTCAGCCCCTCTGTTTCTCGCACTCTGTTTCTCGCCCTCTGTTTCTCGCCCTCTGTTTCAGCCACTCTGATTCAGCCCCTCTGTTCCAGCCCCTCTGTTTCAGCCCCTCTGTT
Source organism: Stegostoma tigrinum (assembly GCF_030684315.1). Lineage (NCBI taxonomy): Eukaryota > Metazoa > Chordata > Chondrichthyes > Orectolobiformes > Stegostomatidae > Stegostoma > Stegostoma tigrinum. Next base: position 1,640,729 of record NW_026728048.1, on the reverse strand, counting down.
TCAGCCCCAATGTTTAAGCCCCTCTGTTTCAGGTACTCTGTTTCAGCCCCTCTGTTTCAGCCCCTCTGTTTCTCAGCCTCTGTTTCAGCCCCTCTGTTTCTCGCCCTCTGTTTCAGCCCCTCTGTTTCAGCCCCTCTGTTTCAGCCCCTCTGTTTCAGCCACTCTGTTTCTCGCCCTCTGTTTCTCGCCCTCTGTTTCTCGCCCTCTGTTTCTCGCCCTCTGTTTCAGCCCCTCTGTTTCAGCCCCTCTGTTTCAGCTCCTCTGTTTCTCGCCCTCTGTTTCAGCCCCTCTGTTTCAGCCCCTCTGTTTCACCCCCTCTGTTTCAGCCCCTCTGTTTTAGACCCACTCTTTCGCGCCCTCTGTTTCTCGCCCTCTGTTTGTCGCCCTCTGTTTCAGCCTCTCTCTTTCAGCCCCTCTGTTTCAGCCCCTCTGTTTCAGCCCCTCTGTTTCAGCCCCTCTGTTCCAGCCCCTCTGTTTCTCGCCCTCTGTTTCAGCCCCGCTGTTTCAGCCCCTCTGTTTCAGCCCCTCTGCTTCTCGCACTCTGTTTCTCGCCCTCTGTTTCTCGCCCTCCGTTTCAGCCACTCTGATTCAGCCCCTCTGTTTCAGCCCCTCTGTTTCAGCCCCTCTGTTTCAGCCCCACTGTTTAAGCCCATCTGTTTCTCGCCCTCTGTTTCAGCCCCTCTGTTTCTCGCCCTCTGTTTCTCGCCCTCTGTTTCAGCCACTCTGTTTCATCCCCTCTGTTTCAGCCCCTCTGTTTCAGCCGCTCTTTTTCAGCCACTCTGTTTCAGCCCCTCTGTTTCAGCCCCTCTGTTTCTCGCCCTCTGTTTCTCGCTCTCTGTTTCTCGCCCTCTGTTTCAGCCCCTCTGTTTCTCGCCCACTGTTTCAGCCCCTCTGTTTCAGCCCCTCTGTTTCAGCCCCTCTGTTTCAGCCCCTCTGTTTCAGCCCCTCTGTTTCAGCCCCTCTGTTTCAGCCCCTCTGTTCCAGCCCCTCTGTTTCTCGCCCTCTGTTTCAGCCCCGATGTTTCAGCCCCTCTGTTTCAGCCCCTCTGTTTCTCGCCCTCTGTTTCTCGCCCTCTGTTTCTCGCTCTCTGTTTCTCGCCCTCTGTTTCTCGCCCTCTGTTTCTCGCCCTCTGTTTCTCGCACTCTGTTTCAGCCCCTCTGTTTCAGCCCCTCTGTTTCAGCCCCTCTGTTTCAGACCCTCTGTTTCAGCCCCTCTGTTTCAGCCCCTCTGTTTCTCGCCCTCTGTTTCAGCCCCTCTGTTTCAGCCCCTCTGTTTCACCCCTCTGTTTCAGCCCCTCTGTTTCTCGCCCTCTGTTTCAGCCCCTCTGTTTCAGCCCCTCTGTTTCAGCCCCTCTATTTCAGCCCCTCTTTTTCAGCCCCTCTGTTTCTCGCCCTCTGTTTCTCTCCCTCGGTTTCCCGCCCTCTGTTTCTCGCCCTCTGTTTCTCGCCCTCTGTTTCAGCCCCTCTGTTTCAGCCCCTCTGTTTCAGACCCTCTGTATCAGCCCCTCTGTTTCAGCCCCTCTGTTTCTCGCCCTCTGTTTCAGCCCCTCTGTTTCAGCCCCTCTGTTTCAGCCCCTCTGTTTCTCGCCCTCTGTTTCTCGCCCTCTATTTCAGCCCCTCTGTTTCAGCCCCTCTGTTTCAGCCCCTCTGTTTCAGCCCCTCTGTTTCAGCCACTCTGTTTCTCGCCCTCTGTTTCTCGCCCTCTGTTTCTCGCCCTCTGTTTCTCGCCCTCTGTTTCAGCCCCTCTGTTTCAGCCCCTCTGTTTCAGCCCCTCTGTTTCACCTCCTCTGTTTCTCGCCCTCTGTTTCAGCCCCTCTGTTTCAGCCCCTCTGTTTCAGCCCCTCTGTTTCAGCCACTATGTTTCAGCTCCACTGTTTCAGCCCCACTGTTTCTCGCCCTCTGTTTCTCTCCCTCTGTTTCTCGCCCTCTGTTTCAGCCCCTCTGTTTCAGCCCCTCTGTTTCAGCCAATCTGTTTCAGCCCCTCTGTTTCTCGCCCTCTGTTTCAGCCCCTCTCTTTCAGCCCCTCTGTTTCAGCCCCTCTGTTTCTCGCCCTCTGTTTCAGCCCCTCTGTTTCAGCCCCTCTGTTTCTCGCCCTCTGTTTCAGCCCCGCTGTTTCAGCCCCTCTGTTTCAGCCCCTCTGTTTCTCGCACTCTGTTTCTCGCCCTCTGTTTCTCGCCCTCTGTTTCAGCCACTCTGATTCAGCCCCTCTGTTCCAGCCCCTCTGTTTCAGCCCCTCTGTTTCAGCCCCAATGTTTAAGCCCCTCTGTTTCTCGTACTCTGTTTCAGCCCCTCTGTTTCAGCCCCTCTGTTTCTCAGCCTCTGTTTCAGCCCCTCTGTTTCTCGCCCTCTGTTTCAGCCCCTCTGTTTCAGCCCCTCTGTTTCAGCCCCTCTGTTTCAGCCACTCTGTTTCTCGCCCTCTGTTTCTCGCCCTCTGTTTCTCGCCCTCTGTTTCTCGCCCTCTGTTTCAGCCCCTCTGTTTCAGCCCCTCTGTTTCAGCTCCTCTGTTTCTCGCCCTCTGTTTCAGCCCCTCTGTTTCAGCCCCTCTGTTTCACCCCCTCTGTTTCAGCCCCTCTGTTTTAGACCCACTCTTTCTCGCCCTCTGTTTCTCGCCCTCTGTTTGTCGGCCTCTGTTTCAGCCTCTCTGTTTCAGCCCCTCTGTTTCAGCCCCTCTGGTTCAGCCCCTCTGTTTCAGCTCCACTGTTTCAGCCCCTCTGTTTCTCGCCCTCTGTTTCAGCCCCTCTGTTTCTCGCCCTCTGGTTCAGCCCCTCTGTTTCAGCCCCTCTGTTTCAGCCCCTCTGTTTCAGCCCCTCTGTTTCAGCCCCTCTGTTTCAGCCCCTCTGTTTCAGCCCCTCTGTTTCTCGCAATCTGTTTCTCGCCCTTTGTTTCTCGCCCTCTGTTTCTCGCCCTCTGTTTCAGCCCCTCTGTTTCAGCCCCTCTGTTTCACCCCCACTGTTTAATCCCCGCTGTTTCTCGCCCTCTGATCAGCCCCTCTGTTTCTCGGCCTCTGTTTCTCGCCCTCTGTTTCAGCCCCTCTGTTTCAGCCCCTCTGTTTCAGCCCCTCTGTTTCAGCCCCTGTTTTTCAGCCCCTCTGTTTCAGCCCCTCTGTTTCAGCCCCACTGTTTCTCGCCCTCTGTTTCAGCCCCTCTGTTTCTCCAACTCTGTTTCAGCCCCTCTGTTTCAGCCCCTCTGTTTCAGCCCATCTATTTCAGCCCCTCTGTTTCAGCCCCTCTGTTTCAGCCCCTCTCTTTCAGCCCCTCTGTTTCAGCCCCTCTGTTTCAGCCCCTCTGTTTCAGACCCTCTGTTCCAGCCCCTCTGTTTCTCGCCCTCTGTTTCAGCCCCGCTGTTTCAGCCCCTCTGTATCAGCCCCTCTGTTTCAGCCCCTCTGTTTCAGCCCCTCTGTTTCTCGCCCTCTGTTTCAGCCCCTCTGTTTCTCGCCCTCTGTTTCAGCCCCTCTGTTTCAGCCCCTCTGTTTCAGCCCATCTGTTTCAGCCCCTCTGTTTCTCGCCCTCTGTTTCAGCCCCTCTCTTTCAGCCCCTCTGTTTCAGCCCCTCTGTTTCAGCCCCTCTGTTTCAGCCCCTCTGTTCCAGCCCCTCTGTTTCTCGCCCTCTGTTTCAGCCCCGCTGTTTCAGCCCCTCAGTTCAGCCCCTCTGTTTCTCGCACTCAGTTTCTCGCCCTCTGTTTCTCGCCCTCTGTTTCAGCCACTCTGATTCAGCCCCTCTGTTTCAGCCCCTCTGTTTCAGCCCCTCTGTTTCAGCCCCACTGTTTAAGCCCCTCTGTTTCTCGCCCTCTGTTTCAGCCCCTCTGTTTCTCGCCCTCTGTTTCTCGCCCCCTGTTTCATCCCCTCTGTTTCACCCCTCAGTTTCAGCCCCTCTGTTTCAGCCCCTCTTTTTCAGCCACTCTGTTTCATCCCCTCTGTTTCATCCCCTCTGTTTCTCGCCCTCTGTTTCTCGCTCTCTGTTTCTCGCCCTCTGTTTCAGCCCCTCTGTTTCTCGCCCACTGTTTCAGCCCCTCTGTTTCTCGCCCTCTGTTTCAGCCCCTCTGTTTCAGCCCCTCTGTTTCAGCCCCTCTGTTTCAGACCATCTGTTTCAGACCCTCTTTTTCAGCCCCTCTTTTTCAGCCCCTCTGTTTCTCGCCCTCTGTTTCAGCCCCTCTGTTTCAGCCCCTCTGTTTCAGCCCCTCTGTTTCAGCCCCTCTGTTTCTCGCCCTCTGTTTCTCGCCCTCTGTTTCAGCCGCTCTGTTTCAGCCCCTCTGTTTCAGCCCCTCTGTTTCAGCCCCTCTGTTTCATCCCCTCTGTTTCTCGCCCTCTGTTTCTCGCCCTCTGTTTCTCGCTCTCTGTTTCACGCCCTCTGTTTCTCGCCCTCTGTTTCTCGCCCTCTGTTTCAGCCCCTCTGTTTCACCCCCTCTGGTTCAGCCCCTCTGTTTCTCGCCCTCTGTTTCTCGCCCTCTGTTTCTCGCCCTCTGTTTCAGCCCCTCTGTTTCAGCCCCTCTGTTTCAGCCCCACTGATTCAGCCCCTCTGTTTCACCCCCTCTGTTTCAGCCCCTCTGTTTCTCGCCCTCTGTTTCAGCCCCTCTGTTTCAGCTCCTCTGTTTCAGCCACTCTGTTTCGCGCCCTTTGTTTCAGCCCCTCTGTTTCAGCCCCTCTGTTTCACCCCCTCTGTTTCAGGCCCTCTGTTTCAGCCCCTCTGTTTCAGCCCCACTCTTTCTCGCCCTCTGTTTCTTGCCCTCTGTTTCTCGCCCTCTGTTTCAGCCCCTCTTATTCAGCCCCTCTGTTTCTCGCCCTCTGTTTCAGCCCCTCTGTTTCAGCCCCTCTGTTTCTCGCCCTCTGTTTCAGCCCCTCTGTTGCAGCCCCTCTGTTTCAGCCCCTCTGTTTCTCACCCTCTGTTTCTCGCCCTCTATTTCAGCCCCTCTGTTTAGGCCCTCTGTTTCAGCCCCTCTGTTTCAGCCCCTCTGTTTCTCGCACTATGTTTCTCGCCCTCTGTTTCTCGCCCTCTGTTTAACGCCCTCTGTTTCAGCCCCTCTGTTTCAGCCCCTCTGTTTCAGCCCCTCTGTTTCTCGCCCTCTGTTTCAGCCCCTCTGTTTCAGCCCCTCTGTTTCAGCCCCTCTGTTTCAGCCCCTCTGTTTCAGCCCCACTGTTTCTCGCCCTTTGTTTCTCGTCCTCTGTTTCAGCCCCTCTGTTTCAGCCACTCTGTTTCTCAGCCTCTGTTTCAGCCCCTCTGTTTCTCGCCCTCTGTTTCTCTCCCTCGGTTTCCCGCCCTCTGTTTCTCGCCCTCTGTTTCTCGCCCTCTGTTTCAGCCCCTCTGTTTCAGCCCCTCTGTTTCAGACCCTCTGTATCAGCCCCTCTGTTTCAGCCCCTCTGTTTCTCGCCCTCTGTTTCAGCCCCTCTGTTTCAGCCCCTCTGTTTCAGCCCCTCTGTTTCTCGCCCTCTGTTTCTCGCCCTCTATTTCAGCCCCTCTGTTTCAGCCCCTCTGTTTCAGCCCCTCTGTTTCAGCCCCTCTGTTTCAGCCACTCTGTTTCTCGCCCTCTGTTTCTCGCCCTCTGTTTCTCGCCCTCTGTTTCTCGCCCTCTGTTTCAGCCCCTCTGTTTCAGCCCCTCTGTTTCAGCCCCTCTGTTTCAGCTCCTCTGTTTCTCGCCCTCTGTTTCAGCCCCTCTGTTTCAGCCCCTCTGTTTCAGCCCCTCTGTTTCAGCCACTATGTTTCAGCTCCACTGTTTCAGCCCCACTGTTTCTCGCCCTCTGTTTCTCTCCCTCTGTTTCTCGCCCTCTGTTTCAGCCCCTCTGTTTCAGCCCCTCTGTTTCAGCCAATCTGTTTCAGCCCCTCTGTTTCTCGCCCTCTGTTTCAGCCCCTCTCTTTCAGCCCCTCTGTTTCAGCCCCTCTGTTTCTCGCCCTCTGTTTCAGCCCCTCTGTTTCAGCCCCTCTGTTTCTCGCCCTCTGTTTCAGCCCCGCTGTTTCAGCCCCTCTGTTTCAGCCCCTCTGTTTCTCGCACTCTGTTTCTCGCCCTCTGTTTCTCGCCCTCTGTTTCAGCCACTCTGATTCAGCCCCTCTGTTCCAGCCCCTCTGTTTCAGCCCCTCTGTTTCAGCCCCAATGTTTAAGCCCCTCTGTTTCTCGTACTCTGTTTCAGCCCCTCTGTTTCAGCCCCTCTGTTTCTCAGCCTCTGTTTCAGCCCCTCTGTTTCTCGCCCTCTGTTTCAGCCCCTCTGTTTCAGCCCCTCTGTTTCAGCCCCTCTGTTTCAGCCACTCTGTTTCTCGCCCTCTGTTTCTCGCCCTCTGTTTCTCGCCCTCTGTTTCTCGCCCTCTGTTTCAGCCCCTCTGTTTCAGCCCCTCTGTTTCAGCTCCTCTGTTTCTCGCCCTCTGTTTCAGCCCCTCTGTTTCAGCCCCTCTGTTTCACCCCCTCTGTTTCAGCCCCTCTGTTTTAGACCCACTCTTTCTCGCCCTCTGTTTCTCGCCCTCTGTTTGTCGGCCTCTGTTTCAGCCTCTCTGTTTCAGCCCCTCTGTTTCAGCCCCTCTGGTTCAGCCCCTCTGTTTCAGCTCCACTGTTTCAGCCCCTCTGTTTCTCGCCCTCTGTTTCAGCCCCTCTGTTTCTCGCCCTCTGGTTCAGCCCCTCTGTTTCAGCCCCTCTGTTTCAGCCCCTCTGTTTCAGCCCCTCTGTTTCAGCCCCTCTGTTTCAGCCCCTCTGTTTCAGCCCCTCTGTTTCTCGCAATCTGTTTCTCGCCCTTTGTTTCTCGCCCTCTGTTTCTCGCCCTCTGTTTCAGCCCCTCTGTTTCAGCCCCTCTGTTTCAGCCCCTCTGTTTCAGACCCTCTGTATCAGCCCCTCTGTTTCAGCCCCTCTGATTCTCGCCCTCTGTTTCAGCCCCTCTGTTTCAGCCCCTCTGTTTCAGCCCCTCTGTTTCTCGCCCTCTGTTTCTCGCCCTCTATTTCAGCCCCTCTGTTTCAGCCCCTCTGTTTCAGCCCCTCTGTTTCAGCCCCTCTGTTTCAGCCACTCTGTTTCTCGCCCTCTGTTTCTCGCCCTCTGTTTCTCGCCCTCTGTTTCTCGCCCTCTGTTTCAGCCCCTCTGTTTCAGCCCCTCTGTTTCAGCCCCTCTGTTTCAGCTCCTCTGTTTCTCGCCCTCTGTTTCAGCCCCTCTGTTTCAGCCCCTCTGTTTCAGCCCCTCTGTTTCAGCCACTATGTTTCAGCTCCACTGTTTCAGCCCCACTGTTTCTCGCCCTCTGTTTCTCTCCCTCTGTTTCTCGCCCTCTGTTTCAGCCCCTCTGTTTCAGCCCCTCTGTTTCAGCCAATCTGTTTCAGCCCCTCTGTTTCTCGCCCTCTGTTTCAGCCCCTCTCTTTCAGCCCCTCTGTTTCAGCCCCTCTGTTTCTCGCCCTCTGTTTCAGCCCCTCTGTTTCAGCCCCTCTGTTTCTCGCCCTCTGTTTCAGCCCCGCTGTTTCAGCCCCTCTGTTTCAGCCCCTCTGTTTCTCGCACTCTGTTTCTCGCCCTCTGTTTCTCGCCCTCTGTTTCAGCCACTCTGATTCAGCCCCTCTGTTCCAGCCCCTCTGTTTCAGCCCCTCTGTTTCAGCCCCAATGTTTAAGCCCCTCTGTTTCTCGTACTCTGTTTCAGCCCCTCTGTTTCAGCCCCTCTGTTTCTCAGCCTCTGTTTCAGCCCCTCTGTTTCTCGCCCTCTGTTTCAGCCCCTCTGTTTCAGCCCCTCTGTTTCAGCCCCTCTGTTTCAGCCACTCTGTTTCTCGCCCTCTGTTTCTCGCCCTCTGTTTCTCGCCCTCTGTTTCTCGCCCTCTGTTTCAGCCCCTCTGTTTCAGCCCCTCTGTTTCAGCTCCTCTGTTTCTCGCCCTCTGTTTCAGCCCCTCTGTTTCAGCCCCTCTGTTTCACCCCCTCTGTTTCAGCCCCTCTGTTTTAGACCCACTCTTTCTCGCCCTCTGTTTCTCGCCCTCTGTTTGTCGGCCTCTGTTTCAGCCTCTCTGTTTCAGCCCCTCTGTTTCAGCCCCTCTGGTTCAGCCCCTCTGTTTCAGCTCCACTGTTTCAGCCCCTCTGTTTCTCGCCCTCTGTTTCAGCCCCTCTGTTTCTCGCCCTCTGGTTCAGCCCCTCTGTTTCAGCCCCTCTGTTTCAGCCCCTCTGTTTCAGCCCCTCTGTTTCAGCCCCTCTGTTTCAGCCCCTCTGTTTCAGCCCCTCTGTTTCTCGCAATCTGTTTCTCGCCCTTTGTTTCTCGCCCTCTGTTTCTCGCCCTCTGTTTCAGCCCCTCTGTTTCAGCCCCTCTGTTTCAGCCCCTCTGTTTCACCCCCACTGTTTAATCCCCGCTGTTTCTCGCCCTCTGATCAGCCCCTCTGTTTCTCGGCCTCTGTTTCTCGCCCTCTGTTTCAGCCCCTCTGTTTCAGCCCCTCTGTTTCAGCCCCTCTGTTTCAGCCCCTGTTTTTCAGCCCCTCTGTTTCAGCCCCTCTGTTTCAGCCCCACTGTTTCTCGCCCTCTGTTTCAGCCCCTCTGTTTCTCCAACTCTGTTTCAGCCCCTCTGTTTCAGCCCCTCTGTTTCAGCCCATCTATTTCAGCCCCTCTGTTTCAGCCCCTCTGTTTCAGCCCCTCTCTTTCAGCCCCTCTGTTTCAGCCCCTCTGTTTCAGCCCCTCTGTTTCAGACCCTCTGTTCCAGCCCCTCTGTTTCTCGCCCTCTGTTTCAGCCCCGCTGTTTCAGCCCCTCTGTATCAGCCCCTCTGTTTCAGCCCCTCTGTTTCAGCCCCTCTGTTTCTCGCCCTCTGTTTCAGCCCCTCTGTTTCTCGCCCTCTGTTTCAGCCCCTCTGTTTCAGCCCCTCTGTTTCAGCCCATCTGTTTCAGCCCCTCTGTTTCTCGCCCTCTGTTTCAGCCCCTCTCTTTCAGCCCCTCTGTTTCAGCCCCTCTGTTTCAGCCCCTCTGTTTCAGCCCCTCTGTTCCAGCCCCTCTGTTTCTCGCCCTCTGTTTCAGCCCCGCTGTTTCAGCTCCTCAGTTCAGCCCCTCTGTTTCTCGCACTCAGTTTCTCGCCCTCTGTTTCTCGCCCTCTGTTTCAGCCACTCTGATTCAGCCCCTCTGTTTCAGCCCCTCTGTTTCAGCCCCTCTGTTTCAGCCCCACTGTTTAAGCCCCTCTGTTTCTCGCCCTCTGTTTCAGCCCCTCTGTTTCTCGCCCTCTGTTTCTCGCCCCCTGTTTCATCCCCTCTGTTTCACCCCTCAGTTTCAGCCCCTCTGTTTCAGCCCCTCTTTTTCAGCCACTCTGTTTCATCCCCTCTGTTTCAGCCCCTCTGTTTCTCGCCCTCTGTTTCTCGCTCTCTGTTTCTCGCCCTCTGTTTCAGCCCCTCTGTTTCTCGCCCACTGTTTCAGCCCCTCTGTTTCTCGCCCTCTGTTTCAGCCCCTCTGTTTCAGCCCCTCTGTTTCAGCCCCTCTGTTTCAGACCATCTGTTTCAGACCCTCTTTTTCAGCCCCTCTTTTTCAGCCCCTCTGTTTCTCGCCCTCTGTTTCAGCCCCTCTGTTTCAGCCCCTCTGTTTCAGCCCCTCTGTTTCAGCCCCTCTGTTTCTCGCCCTCTGTTTCTCGCCCTCTGTTTCAGCCGCTCTGTTTCAGCCCCTCTGTTTCAGCCCCTCTGTTTCAGCCCCTCTGTTTCATCCCCTCTGTTTCTCGCCCTCTGTTTCTCGCCCTCTGTTTCTCGCTCTCTGTTTCACGCCCTCTGTTTCTCGCCCTCTGTTTCTCGCCCTCTGTTTCAGCCCCTCTGTTTCACCCCCTCTGGTTCAGCATCTCTGTTTCTCGCCCTCTGTTTCTCGCCCTCTGTTTCTCGCCCTCTGTTTCAGCCCCTCTGTTTCAGCCCCTCTGTTTCAGCCCCACTGATTCAGCCCCTCTGTTTCACCCCCTCTGTTTCAGCCCCTCTGTTTCTCGCCCTCTGTTTCAGCCCCTCTGTTTCAGCTCCTCTGTTTCAGCCACTCTGTTTCGCGCCCTTTGTTTCAGCCCCTCTGTTTCAGCCCCTCTGTTTCACCCCCTCTGTTTCAGGCCCTCTGTTTCAGCCCCTCTGTTTCAGCCCCACTCTTTCTCGCCCTCTGTTTCTTGCCCTCTGTTTCTCGCCCTCTGTTTCAGCCCCTCTTATTCAGCCCCTCTGTTTCTCGCCCTCTGTTTCAGCCCCTCTGTTTCAGCCCCTCTGTTTCTCGCCCTCTGTTTCAGCCCCTCTGTTGCAGCCCCTCTGTTTCAGCCCCTCTGTTTCTCACCCTCTGTTTCTCGCCCTCTATTTCAGCCCCTCTGTTTAGGCCCTCTGTTTCAGCCCCTCTGTTTCAGCCCCTCTGTTTCTCGCACTATGTTTCTCGCCCTCTGTTTCTCGCCCTCTGTTTAACGCCCTCTGTTTCAGCCCCTCTGTTTCAGCCCCTCTGTTTCAGCCCCTCTGTTTCTCGCCCTCTGTTTCAGCCCCTCTGTTTCAGCCCCTCTGTTTCAGCCCCTCTGTTTCAGCCCCTCTGTTTCAGCCCCACTGTTTCTCGCCCTTTGTTTCTCGTCCTCTGTTTCAGCCCCTCTGTTTCAGCCACTCTGTTTCTCAGCCTCTGTTTCAGCCCCTCTGTTTCTCGCCCTCTGTTTCAGCCCCTCTGTTTCAGCCCCTCTGTTTCAGCCCCTCTGTTTCAGCCACTCTGTTTCTCGCCCTCTGTTTCTCGCCCTCTGTTTCTCGCCCTCTGTTTCTCGCCCCTCTGTTTCAGCCCCTCTGTTTCAGCCCCTCTGTTTCAGCCCCTCTGTTTCTCGCCCTCTGTTTCAGCCCCTCTGTTTCAGCCCCTCTGTTTCAGCCCATCTGTTTCAGCCCCTCTGTTTCTCGCCCTCTGTTTCAGCCCCTCTGTTTCAGCCCCTCTGTTTCAGCCCCTCTGTTTCTGCCCCTCTTTTTCAGCCCCTCTGTTTCAGCCCCTCTGTTTCAGCCCCTCTGTTTCTCGCCCTCTGTTTCAGCCCCTCTGTTTCTCGCCCTATGTTTCAGCCCCTCTGTTTCAGCCCCTCTGTTTCAGCCCATCTGTTTCAGCCCCTCTGTTTCTCGCCCTCTGTTTCAGCCCCTCTCTTTCAGCCCCTCTGTTTCAGCCCCTCTGTTTCAGCCCCTCTGTTTCAGCCCCTCTGTTCCAGCCCCTCTGTTTCTCGCCCTCTGTTTCAGCCCCGCTGTTTCAGCCCCTCTGTTTCAGCCCCTCTGTTTCTCGCACTCTGTTTCTCGCCCTCTGTTTCTCGCCCTCCGTTTCAGCCACTCTGATTCAGCCCCTCTGTTTCAGCCCCTCTGTTTCAGCCCCTCTGTTTCAGCCCCACTGTTTAAGCCCATCTGTTTCTCGCCCTCTGTTTCAGCCCCTCTGTTTCTCGCCCTCTGTTTCTCGCCCTCGGTTTCAGCCACTCTGTTTCAGCCCCTCTGTTTCAGCCCCTCTGTTTCTCGCCCTCTGTTTCTCGCTCTCTGTTTCTCGCCCTCTGTTTCAGCCCCTCTGTTTCTCGCCCACTGTTTCAGCCCCTCTGTTTCAGCCCCTCTGTTTCAGCCCCTCTGTTTCAGCCCCACTGTTTCTCGCCCTCTTTTCAGCCCCTCTGTTTCAGCCCCACTGTTTCAGCCCCTCTGTTTCAGCCCCTCTGTTTCAGCCCCTCTGTTTCTCGCCCTCTGTTTCTCGCCCTCTGTTTCTCGCTCTCTGTTTCACGCCCTATGTTTCTCGCCCTCTGTTTCTCGCCCTCTGTTTCAGCCCATCTGTTTCACCCCCTCTGTTTCAGACCCTCTGTTTCTCGCCCTCTGTTTCTCGCCCTCTGTTTCTCGCCCTCTGTTTCAGCCCCTCTGTTTCAGCCCCTCTGTTTCAGCCCCTCTGTTTCACCCCCTCTGTTTCAGCCCCTCTGTTTCTCGCCCTCTGTTTCAGCCCCTCTGTTTCAGCTCCTCTGTTTCACCCCCTCTGTTTCTGCGCCCTCTGTTTCAGCCCCTCTGTTTCAGCCCCTCTGTTTCACCCCCTCTGTTTCAGCCCCTCCGTTTCAGCCCCTCTGTTTCAGCCCCACTCTTTCTCGCCCTCTGTTTCTCGCCCTCTGTTTGTCGCCCTCTGTTTCAGCCCCTCTGTTTCAGCCCCTCTATTTCAGCCCCTTTGTTTCAGCCCCTCTGTTTCAGCCCCTCTGTTTCAGCTCCACTGTTTCAGCCCCTCTGTTTCTCGCACTCTGTTTCTCGCCCTCTGTTTCTCGCCCTCTGTTTCAGACACTCTGATTCAGCCCCTCTGTTTCAGCACCTCTGATTCAGCCCCTCTGTTTCAGCACCTCTGTTTCAGCCCCTCTGTTTCAGCCCCACTGTTTAAGCCCCTCTGTTTCTCGCCCTCTGGTTCAGCCCCTCTGTTTCTCGCCCTCTGTTTCTCGCCCTATGTTTCAGCCACTCTGTTCCATCCCCTCTGTTTCAGCCCCTCTGTTTCAGCCCCTCTTTTTCAGCCACTAAGTTTCAGCCCCTCTGTTTCAGCCCCTCTGTTTCTCGCCCTCTCTTTCAGCCCCTCTGTTTCAGCCCCTCTGTTTCTCGCCCTCTGTTTCAGCCCCTCTGTTTCAGCCCCACTGTTTCTCGCCCTTTGTTTCTCGTCCTCTGTTTCAGCCCCTCTGTTTCAGCCACTCTGTTTCTCAGCCTCTGTTTCAGCCCCTCTGTTTCTCGCCCTCTGTTTCAGCCCCTCTGTTTCAGCCCCTCTGTTTCAGCCCCTCTGTTTCAGCCACTCTGTTTCTCGCCCTCTGTTTCTCGCCCTCTGTTTCTCGCCCTCTGTTTCTCGCCCCTCTGTTTCAGCCCCTCTGTTTCAGCCCCTCTGTTTCAGCTCCTCTGTGTCTCGCCCTCTGTTTCAGCCCCTCTGTTTCAGCCCCTCTGTTTCAGCCCCTCTGTTTCAGCCCCTCTGTTTCAGCTCCACTGTTTCAGCCCCTCTGTTTCTCGCCCTCTGTTTCTCTCCCTCTGTTTCTCGCCATCTGTTTCAGCCCCTCTGTTTCATCCCCTCTGTTTCAGCCCATCTGTTTCAGCCCTTCTGTTTCTCGCCCTCTGTTTCAGCCCCTCTGTTTCAGCCCCCCTGTTTCAGCCCCCCTGTTTCTGCCCCTCTTTTTCAGCCCCTCTGTTTCAGCCCCTCTGTTTCAGCCCCTCTGTTTCTCGCCCTCTGTTTCAGCCCCTCTGTTTCTCGCCCTCTGTTTCAGCCCCTCTGTTTCAGCCCCTCTGTTTCAGCCCATCTGTTTCAGCCCCTCTGTTTCTCGCCCTCTGTTTCAGCCCCTCTCTTTCAGCCCCTCTGTTTCAGCCCCTCTGTTTCAGCCCCTCTGTTTCAGCCCCTCTGTTCCAGCCCCTCTGTTTCTCGCCCTCTGTTTCAGCCCCGCTGTTTCAGCCCCTCTGTTTCAGCCCCTCTGTTTCTCGCACTCTGTTTCTCGCCCTCTGTTTCTCGCCCTCCGTTTCAGCCACTCTGATTCAGCCCCTCTGTTTCAGCCCCTCTGTTTCAGCCCCTCTGTTTCAGCCCCACTGTTTAAGCCCCTCTGTTTCTCGCCCTCTCTTTCAGCCCCTCTGTTTCTCGCCCTCTGTTTCTCGCCCTCTGTTTCAGCCCCTCTGTTTCAGCCCCTCTGTTTCAGCCCCTCTGTTTCAGCCCGTCTTTTTCAGCCACTCTGTTTCAGCCCCTCTGTTTCAGCCCCTCTGTTTCTCGCCCTCTGTTTCTCGCTCTCTGTTTCTCGCCCTCTGTTTCAGCCCCTCTGTTTCTCGCGCACTGTTTCAGCCCCTCTGTTTCTCGCCCTCTGTTTCAGCCCCTCTGTTTCAGCCCCTCTGTTTCAGCCCCTCTGTTTCAGCCCCTCTGTTTCTCGCCCTCTGTTCAGCCCCTATGTTTCAGCCCCTCTGTTTCTCGCCCTCTGTTTCTGCCCCTCTGTTTCAGCCCCTCTGTTTCAGCCCCTCTGTATCAGCCCCTCTGTTTCTCGCCCTCTGTTTCTCGCCCTCTGTTTCAGCCCCTGTGTTTCAGCCCCTCTGTTTCAGCCCCTCTGTTTCAGCCCCTCTGTTTCAGCCCCTCTGTTTCTCGCCCTCTGTTTCTCGCCCTCTGTTTCTCGCTCTCTGTTTCTCGCCCTCTGTTTCTCGCCCTCTGTTTCTCGCCCTCTGTTTCTCGCACTCTGTTTCAGCCCCTCTGTTTCAGCCCCTCTGTTTCAGCCCCTCTGTTTCAGACCCTCTGTTTCAGCCCCTCTGTTTCAGCCCCTCTGTTTCTCGCCCTCTGTTTCAGCCCCTCTGTTTCAGCCCCTCTGTTTCACCCCTCTGTTTCAGCCCCTCTGTTTCTCGCCCTCTGTTTCAGCCCCTCTGTTTCAGCCCCTCTGTTTCAGCCCCTCTATTTCAGCCCCTCTTTTTCAGCCCCTCTGTTTCTCGCCCTCTGTTTCTCTCCCTCGGTTTCCCGCCCTCTGTTTCTCGCCCTCTGTTTCTCGCCCTCTGTTTCAGCCCCTCTGTTTCAGCCCCTCTGTTTCAGACCCTCTGTATCAGCCCCTCTGTTTCAGCCCCTCTGTTTCTCGCCCTCTGTTTCAGCCCCTCTGTTTCAGCCCCTCTGTTTCAGCCCCTCTGTTTCTCGCCCTCTGTTTCTCGCCCTCTATTTCAGCCCCTCTGTTTCAGCCCCTCTGTTTCAGCCCCTCTGTTTCAGCCCCTCTGTTTCAGCCACTCTGTTTCTCGCCCTCTGTTTCTCGCCCTCTGTTTCTCGCCCTCTGTTTCTCGTAGTCTGTTTCAGCCCCTCTGTTTCAGCCCCTCTGTTTCAGCCCCTCTGTTTCAGCTCCTCTGTTTCTCGCCCTCTGTTTCAGCCCCTCTGTTTCAGCCCCTCTGTTTCAGCCCCTCTGTTTCAGCCACTATGTTTCAGCTCCACTGTTTCAGCCCCACTGTTTCTCGCCCTCTGTTTCTCTCCCTCTGTTTCTCGCCCTCTGTTTCAGCCCCTCTGTTTCAGCCCCTCTGTTTCAGCCAATCTGTTTCAGCCCCTCTGTTTCTCGCCCTCTGTTTCAGCCCCTCTCTTTCAGCCCCTCTGTTTCAGCCCCTCTGTTTCTCGCCCTCTGTTTCAGCCCCTCTGTTTCAGCCCCTCTGTTTCTCGCCCTCTGTTTCAGCCCCGCTGTTTCAGCCCCTCTGTTTCAGCCCCTCTGTTTCTCGCACTCTGTTTCTCGCCCTCTGTTTCTCGCCCTCTGTTTCAGCCACTCTGATTCAGCCCCTCTGTTCCAGCCCCTCTGTTTCAGCCCCTCTGTTTCAGCCCCAATGTTTAAGCCCCTCTGTTTCTCGTACTCTGTTTCAGCCCCTCTGTTTCAGCCCCTCTGTTTCTCAGCCTCTGTTTCAGCCCCTCTGTTTCTCGCCCTCTGTTTCAGCCCCTCTGTTTCAGCCCCTCTGTTTCAGCCCCTCTGTTTCAGCCACTCTGTTTCTCGCCCTCTGTTTCTCGCCCTCTGTTTCTCGCCCTCTGTTTCTCGCCCTCTGTTTCAGCCCCTCTGTTTCAGCCCCTCTGTTTCAGCTCCTCTGTTTCTCGCCCTCTGTTTCAGCCCCTCTGTTTCAGCCCCTCTGTTTCACCCCCTCTGTTTCAGCCCCTCTGTTTTAGACCCACTCTTTCTCGCCCTCTGTTTCTCGCCCTCTGTTTGTCGCCCTCTGTTTCAGCCTCTCTGTTTCAGCCCCTCTGTTTCAGCCCCTCTGGTTCAGCCCCTCTGTTTCAGCTCCACTGTTTCAGCCCCTCTGTTTCTCGCCCTCTGTTTCAGCCCCTCTGTTTCTCGCCCTCTGGTTCAGCCCCTCTGTTTCAGCCCCTCTGTTTCAGCCCCTCTGTTTCAGCCCCTCTGTTTCAGCCCCTCTGTTTCAGCCCCTCTGTTTCAGCCCGTCTTTTTCAGCCACTCTGTTTCAGCCCCTCTGTTTCAGCCCCTCTGTTTCTCGCCCTCTGTTTCTCGCTCTCTGTTTCTCGCCCTCTGTTTCAGCCCCTCTGTTTCTCGCGCACTGTTTCAGCCCCTCTGTTTCTCGCCCTCTGTTTCAGCCCCTCTGTTTCAGCCCCTCTGTTTCAGCCCCTCTGTTTCAGCCCCTCTGTTTCTCGCCCTCTGTTCAGCCCCTATGTTTCAGCCCCTCTGTTTCTCGCCCTCTGTTTCTGCCCCTCTGTTTCAGCCCCTCTGTTTCAGCCCCTCTGTATCAGCCCCTCTGTTTCTCGCCCTCTGTTTCTCGCCCTCTGTTTCAGCCCCTGTGTTTCAGCCCCTCTGTTTCATCCCCTCTGTTTCAGCCCCTCTGTTTCAGCCCCTCTGTTTCTCGCCCTCTGTTTCTCGCCCTCTGTTTCTCGCTCTCTGTTTCTCGCCCTCTGTTTCTCGCCCTCTGTTTCTCGCCCTCTGTTTCTCGCACTCTGTTTCAGCCCCTCTGTTTCAGCCCCTCTGTTTCAGCCCCTCTGTTTCTCGCCCTCTGTTTCAGCCCCTCTGTTTCAGCCCCTCTGTTTCTCGCCCTCTGTTTCAGCCCCTCTGTTTCAGCCCCTCTGTTTCACCCCTCTGTTTCAGCCCCTCCGTTTCTCGCCCTCTGTTTCAGCCCCTCTGTTTCAGCCCCTCTGTTTCAGCCCCTCTATTTCAGCCCCTCTTTTTCAGCCCCTCTGTTTCTCGCCCTCTGTTTCTCTCCCTCGGTTTCCCGCCCTCTGTTTCTCGCCCTCTGTTTCTCGTCCTCTGTTTCAGCCCCTCTGTTTCAGCCCCTCTGTTTCAGACCCTCTGTATCAGCCCCTCTGTTTCAGCCCCTCTGTTTCTCGCCCTCTGTTTCAGCCCCTCTGTTTCAGCCCCTCTGTTTCAGCCCCTCTGTTTCTCGCCCTCTGTTTCTCGCCCTCTATTTCAGCCCCTCTGTTTCAGCCCCTCTGTTTCAGCCCCTCTGTTTCAGCCCCTCTGTTTCAGCCACTCTGTTTCTCGCCCTCTGTTTCTCGCCCTCTGTTTCTCGCCCTCTGTTTCTCGTAGTCTGTTTCAGCCCCTCTGTTTCAGCCCCTCTGTTTCAGCCCCTCTGTTTCAGCTCCACTGTTTCTCGCCCTCTGTTTCAGCCCCTCTGTTTCAGCCCCTCTGTTTCAGCCCCTCTGTTTCAGCCACTATGTTTCAGCTCCACTGTTTCAGCCCCACTGTTTCTCGCCCTCTGTTTCTCTCCCTCTGTTTCTCGCCCTCTGTTTCAGCCCCTCTGTTTCAGCCCCTCTGTTTCAGCCAATCTGTTTCAGCCCCTCTGTTTCTCGCCCTCTGTTTCAGCCCCTCTCTTTCAGCCCCTCTGTTTCAGCCCCTCTGTTTCTCGCCCTCTGTTTCAGCCCCTCTGTTTCAGCCCCTCTGTTTCTCGCCCTCTGTTTCAGCCCCGCTGTTTCAGCCCCTCTGTTTCAGCCCCTCTGTTTCTCGCACTCTGTTTCTCGCCCTCTGTTTCTCGCCCTCTGTTTCAGCCACTCTGATTCAGCCCCTCTGTTCCAGCCCCTCTGTTTCAGCCCCTCTGTTTCAGCCCCAATGTTTAAGCCCCTCTGTTTCTCGTACTCTGTTTCAGCCCCTCTGTTTCAGCCCCTCTGTTTCTCAGCCTCTGTTTCAGCCCCTCTGTTTCTCGCCCTCTGTTTCAGCCCCTCTGTTTCAGCCCCTCTGTTTCAGCCCCTCTGTTTCAGCCACTCTGTTTCTCGCCCTCTGTTTCTCGCCCTCTGTTTCTCGCCCTCTGTTTCTCGCCCTCTGTTTCAGCCCCTCTGTTTCAGCCCCTCTGTTTCAGCTCCTCTGTTTCTCGCCCTCTGTTTCAGCCCCTCTGTTTCAGCCCCTCTGTTTCACCCCCTCTGTTTCAGCCCCTCTGTTTTAGACCCACTCTTTCTCGCCCTCTGTTTCTCGCCCTCTGTTTGTCGCCCTCTGTTTCAGCCTCTCTGTTTCAGCCCCTCTGTTTCAGCCCCTCTGGTTCAGCCCCTCTGTTTCAGCTCCACTGTTTCAGCCCCTCTGTTTCTCGCCCTCTGTTTCAGCCCCTCTGTTTCTCGCCCTCTGTTTCAGCCCCTCTGTTTCAGCCCCTCTGTTTCAGCCAATCTGTTTCAGCCCCTCTGTTTCTCGCCCTCTGTTTCAGCCCCTCTCTTTCAGCCCCTCTGTTTCAGCCCCTCTGTTTCTCGCCCTCTGTTTCAGCCCCTCTGTTTCAGCCCCTCTGTTTCTCGCCCTCTGTTTCAGCCCCGCTGTTTCAGCCCCTCTGTTTCAGCCCCTCTGTTTCTCGCACTCTGTTTCTCGCCCTCTGTTTCTCGCCCTCTGTTTCAGCCACTCTGATTCAGCCCCTCTGTTCCAGCCCCTCTGTTTCAGCCCCTCTGTTTCAGCCCCAATGTTTAAGCCCCTCTGTTTCTCGTACTCTGTTTCAGCCCCTCTGTTTCAGCCCCTCTGTTTCTCAGCCTCTGTTTCAGCCCCTCTGTTTCTCGCCCTCTGTTTCAGCCCCTCTGTTTCAGCCCCTCTGTTTCAGCCCCTCTGTTTCAGCCACTCTGTTTCTCGCCCTCTGTTTCTCGCCCTCTGTTTCTCGCCCTCTGTTTCTCGCCCTCTGTTTCAGCCCCTCTGTTTCAGCCCCTCTGTTTCAGCTCCTCTGTTTCTCGCCCTCTGTTTCAGCCCCTCTGTTTCAGCCCCTCTGTTTCACCCCCTCTGTTTCAGCCCCTCTGTTTTAGACCCACTCTTTCTCGCCCTCTGTTTCTCGCCCTCTGTTTGTCGCCCTCTGTTTCAGCCTCTCTGTTTCAGCCCCTCTGTTTCAGCCCCTCTGGTTCAGCCCCTCTGTTTCAGCTCCACTGTTTCAGCCCCTCTGTTTCTCGCCCTCTGTTTCAGCCCCTCTGTTTCTCGCCCTCTGGTTCAGCCCCTCTGTTTCAGCCCCTCTGTTTCAGCCCCTCTGTTTCAGCCCCTCTGTTTCAGCCCCTCTGTTTCAGCCCGTCTTTTTCAGCCACTCTGTTTCAGCCCCTCTGTTTCAGCCCCTCTGTTTCTCGCCCTCTGTTTCAAGCTCTCTGTTTCTCGCCCTCTGTTTCAGCCCCTCTGTTTCTCGCGCACTGTTTCAGCCCCTCTGTTTCTCGCCCTCTGTTTCAGCCCCTCTGTTTCAGCCCCTCTGTTTCAGCCCCTCTGTTTCAGCCCCTCTGTTTCTCGCCCTCTGTTCAGCCCCTATGTTTCAGCCCCTCTGTTTCTCGCCCTCTGTTTCTGCCCCTCTGTTTCAGCCCCTCTGTTTCAGCCCCTCTGTATCAGCCCCTCTGTTTCTCGCCCTCTGTTTCTCGCCCTCTGTTTCAGCCCCTGTGTTTCAGCCCCTCTGTTTCAGCCCCTCTGTTTCAGCCCCTCTGTTTCAGCCCCTCTGTTTCTCGCCCTCTGTTTCTCGCCCTCTGTTTCTCGCTCTCTGTTTCTCGCCCTCTGTTTCTCGCCCTCTGTTTCTCGCCCTCTGTTTCTCGCACTCTGTTTCAGCCCCTCTGTTTCAGCCCCTCTGTTTCAGCCCCTCTGTTTCTCGCCCTCTGTTTCAGCCCCTCTGTTTCAGCCCCTCTGTTTCTCGCCCTCTGTTTCAGCCCCTCTGTTTCAGCCCCTCTGTTTCACCCCTCTGTTTCAGCCCCTCTGTTTCTCGCCCTCTGTTTCAGCCCCTCTGTTTCAGCCCCTCTGTTTCAGCCCCTCAATTTCAGCCCCTCTTTTTCAGCCCCTCTGTTTCTCGCCCTCTGTTTCTCTCCCTCATTTTCCCGCCCTCTGTTTCTCGCCCTCTGTTTCTCGCCCTCTGTTTCAGCCCCTCTGTTTCAGCCCCTCTGTTTCAGACCCTCTGTATCAGCCCCTCTGTTTCAGCCCCTCTGTTTCTCGCCCTCTGTTTCAGCCCCTCTGTTTCAGCCCCTCTGTTTCAGCCCCTCTGTTTCTCGCCCTCTGTTTCTCGCCCTCTATTTCAGCCCCTCTGTTTCAGCCCCTCTGTTTCAGCCCCTCTGTTTCAGCCCCTCTGTTTCAGCCACTCTGTTTCTCGCCCTCTGTTTCTCGCCCTCTGTTTCTCGCCCTCTGTTTCTCGTAGTCTGTTTCAGCCCCTCTGTTTCAGCCCCTCTGTTTCAGCCCCTCTGTTTCAGCTCCTCTGTTTCTCGCCCTCTGTTTCAGCCCCTCTGTTTCAGCCCCTCTGTTTCAGCCCCTCTGTTTCAGCCACTATGTTTCAGCTCCACTGTTTCAGCCCCACTGTTTCTCGCCCTCTGTTTCTCTCCCTCTGTTTCTCGCCCTCTGTTTCAGCCCCTCTGTTTCAGCCCCTCTGTTTCAGCCAATCTGTTTCAGCCCCTCTGTTTCTCGCCCTCTGTTTCAGCCCCTCTCTTTCAGCCCCTCTGTTTCAGCCCCTCTGTTTCTCGCCCTCTGTTTCAGCCCCTCTGTTTCAGCCCCTCTGTTTCTCGCCCTCTGTTTCAGCCCCGCTGTTTCAGCCCCTCTGTTTCAGCCCCTCTGTTTCTCGCACTCTGTTTCTCGCCCTCTGTTTCTCGCCCTCTGTTTCAGCCACTCTGATTCAGCCCCTCTGTTCCAGCCCCTCTGTTTCAGCCCCTCTGTTTCAGCCCCAATGTTTAAGCCCCTCTGTTTCTCGTACTCTGTTTCAGCCCCTCTGTTTCAGCCCCTCTGTTTCTCAGCCTCTGTTTCAGCCCCTCTGTTTCTCGCCCTCTGTTTCAGCCCCTCTGTTTCAGCCCCTCTGTTTCAGCCCCTCTGTTTCAGCCACTCTGTTTCTCGCCCTCTGTTTCTCGCCCTCTGTTTCTCGCCCTCTGTTTCTCGCCCTCTGTTTCAGCCCCTCTGTTTCAGCCCCTCTGTTTCAGCTCCTCTGTTTCTCGCCCTCTGTTTCAGCCCCTCTGTTTCAGCCCCTCTGTTTCACCCCCTCTGTTTCAGCCCCTCTGTTTTAGACCCACTCTTTCTCGCCCTCTGTTTCTCGCCCTCTGTTTGTCGCCCTCTGTTTCAGCCTCTCTGTTTCAGCCCCTCTGTTTCAGCCCCTCTGGTTCAGCCCCTCTGTTTCAGCTCCACTGTTTCAGCCCCTCTGTTTCTCGCCCTCTGTTTCAGCCCCTCTGTTTCTCGCCCTCTGGTTCAGCCCCTCTGTTTCAGCCCCTCTGTTTCAGCCCCTCTGTTTCAGCCCCTCTGTTTCAGCCCCTCTGTTTCTCGCAATCTGTTTCTCGCCCTTTGTTTCTCGCCCTCTGTTTCTCGCCCTCTGTTTCAGCCCCTCTGTTTCAGCCCCTCTGTTTCAGCCCCTCTGTTTCACCCCCACTGTTTAATCCCCGCTGTTTCTCGCCCTCTGATCAGCCCCTCTGTTTCTCGGCCTCTGTTTCTCGCCCTCTGTTTCAGCCCCTCTGTTTCAGCCCCTCTGTTTCAGCCCCTCTGTTTCAGCCCCTGTTTTTCAGCCCCTCTGTTTCAGCCCCTCTGTTTCAGCCCCACTGTTTCTCGCCCTCTGTTTCAGCCCCTCTGTTTCTCCAACTCTGTTTCAGCCCCTCTGTTTCAGCCCCTCTGTTTCAGCCCATCTATTTCAGCCCCTCTGTTTCAGCCCCTCTGTTTCAGCCCCTCTCTTTCAGCCCCTCTGTTTCAGCCCCTCTGTTTCAGCCCCTCTGTTTCAGACCCTCTGTTCCAGCCCCTCTGTTTCTCGCCCTCTGTTTCAGCCCCGCTGTTTCAGCCCCTCTGTATCAGCCCCTCTGTTTCAGCCCCTCTGTTTCAGCCCCTCTGTTTCTCGCCCTCTGTTTCAGCCCCTCTGTTTCTCGCCCTCTGTTTCAGCCCCTCTGTTTCAGCCCCTCTGTTTCAGCCCATCTGTTTCAGCCCCTCTGTTTCAGCCCCTCTGTTCCAGCCCCTCTGTTTCTCGCCCTCTGTTTCAGCCCCGCTGTTTCAGCCCCTCTGTATCAGCCCCTCTGTTTCAGCCCCTCTGTTTCAGCCCCTCTGTTTCTCGCCCTCTGTTTCAGCCCCTCTGTTTCTCGCCCTCTGTTTCAGCCCCTCTGTTTCAGCCCCTCTGTTTCAGCCCATCTGTTTCAGCCCCTCTGTTTCTCGCCCTCTGTTTCAGCCCCTCTCTTTCAGCCCCTCTGTTTCAGCCCCTCTGTTTCAGCCCCTCTGTTTCAGCCCCTCTGTTCCAGCCCCTCTGTTTCTCGCCCTCTGTTTCAGCCGCGCTGTTTCAGCCCCTCAGTTCAGCCCCTCTGTTTCTCGCACTCAGTTTCTCGCCCTCTGTTTCTCGCCCTCTGTTTCAGCCACTCTGATTCAGCCCCTCTGTTTCAGCCCCTCTGTTTCAGCCCCTCTGTTTCAGCCCCACTGTTTAAGCCCCTCTGTTTCAGCCACTCTGTTTCAGCCCCTCTGTTTCTCGCCCTCTGTTTCTCGCCCCCTGTTTCAGCCCCTCTGTTTCACCCCTCAGTTTCAGCCCCTCTGTTTCAGCCCCTCTTTTTCAGCCACTCTGTTTCATCCCCTCTGTTTCAGCCCCTCTGTTTCTCGCCCTCTGTTTCTCGCTCTCTGTTTCTCGCCCTCTGTTTCAGCCCCTCTGTTTCTCGCCCACTGTTTCAGCCCCTCTGTTTCTCGCCCTCTGTTTCAGCCCCTCTGTTTCAGCCCCTCTGTTTCAGCCCCTCTGTTTCAGACCATCTGTTTCAGACCCTCTTTTTCAGCCCCTCTTTTTCAGCCCCTCTGTTTCTCGCCCTCTGTTTCAGCCCCTCTGTTTCAGCCCCTCTGTTTCAGCCCCTCTGTTTCAGCCCCTCTGTTTCTCGCCCTCTGTTTCTCGCCCTCTGTTTCAGCCGCTCTGTTTCAGCCCCTCTGTTTCAGCCCCTCTGTTTCAGCCCCTCTGTTTCATCCCCTCTGTTTCTCGCCCTCTGTTTCTCGCCCTCTGTTTCTCGCTCTCTGTTTCACGCCCTCTGTTTCTCGCCCTCTGTTTCTCGCCCTCTGTTTCAGCCCCTCTGTTTCACCCCCTCTGGTTCAGCCCCTCTGTTTCTCGCCCTCTGTTTCTCGCCCTCTGTTTCACGCCCTCTGTTTCAGCCCCTCTGTTTCAGCCCCTCTGTTTCAGCCCCACTGATTCAGCCCCTCTGTTTCACCCCCTCTGTTTCAGCCCCTCTGTTTCTCGCCCTCTGTTTCAGCCCCTCTGTTTCAGCTCCTCTGTTTCAGCCACTCTGTTTCGCGCCCTTTGTTTCAGCCCCTCTGTTTCAGCCCCTCTGTTTCACCCCCTCTGTTTCAGCCCCTCTGTTTCAGCCCCTCTGTTTCAGCCCCACTCTTTCTCGCCCTCTGTTTCTTGCCCTCTGTTTCTCGCCCTCTGTTTCAGCCCCTCTGTTTCAGCCCCTCTGTTTCTCGCCCTCTGTTTCAGCCCCTCTGTTTCAGCCCCTCTGTTTCTCGCCCTCTGTTTCAGCCCCTCTGTTGCAGCCCCTCTGTTTCAGCCCCTCTGTTTCTCACCCTCTGTTTCTCGCCCTCTATTTCAGCCCCTCTGTTTAGGCCCTCTGTTTCAGCCCCTCTGTTTCAGCCCCTCTGTTTCTCGCACTATGTTTCTCGCCCTCTGTTTCTCGCCCTCTGTTTAACGCCCTCTGTTTCAGCCCCTCTGTTTCAGCCCCTCTGTTTCAGCCCCTCTGTTTCTCGCCCTCTGTTTCAGCCCCTCTGTTTCAGCCCCTCTGTTTCAGCCCCTCTGTTTCAGCCCCTCTGTTTCAGCCCCACTGTTTCTCGCCCTTTGTTTCTCGTCCTCTGTTTCAGCCCCTCTGTTTCAGCCACTCTGTTTCTCAGCCTCTGTTTCAGCCCCTCTGTTTCTCGCCCTCTGTTTCAGCCCCTCTGTTTCAGCCCCTCTGTTTCAGCCCCTCTGTTTCAGCCACTCTGTTTCTCGCCCTCTGTTTCTCGCACTCTGTTTCTCGCCCTCTGTTTCTCGCCCCTCTGTTTCAGCCCCTCTGTTTCAGCCCCTCTGTTTCAGCCCCTCTGTTTCTCGCCCTCTGTTTCAGCCCCTCTGTTTCAGCCCCTCTGTTTCAGCCCATCTGTTTCAGCCCCTCTGTTTCTCGCCCTCTGTTTCAGCCCCTCTGTTTCAGCCCCTCTGTTTCAGCCCCTCTGTTTCTAACCCTCTTTTTCAGCCCCTCTGTTTCAGCCCCTCTGTTTCAGCCCCTCTGTTTCTCGCCCTCTGTTTCAGCCCCTCTGTTTCTCGCCCTCTGTTTCAGCCCCTCTGTTTCAGCCCCTCTGTTTCAGCCCATCTGTTTCAGCCCCTCTGTTTCTCGCCCTCTGTTTCAGCCCCTCTCTTTCAGCCCCTCTGTTTCAGCCCCTCTGTTTCAGCCCCTCTGTTTCAGCCCCTCTGTTCCAGCCCCTCTGTTTCTCGCCCTCTGTTTCAGCCCCGCTGTTTCAGCCCCTCTGTTTCAGCCCCTCTGTTTCTCGCACTCTGTTTCTCGCCCTCTGTTTCTCGCCCTCCGTTTCAGCCACTCTGATTCAGCCCCTCTGTTTCAGCCCCTCTGTTTCAGCCCCTCTGTTTCAGCCCCACTGTTTAAGCCCATCTGTTTCTCGCCCTCTGTTTCAGCCCCTCTGTTTCTCGCCCTCTGTTTCTCGCCCTCGGTTTCAGCCACTCTGTTTCAGCCCCTCTGTTTCAGCCCCTCTGTTTCAGCCCCTCTTTTTCAGCCACTCTGTTTCAGCCCCTCTGTTTCAGCCCCTCTGTTTCTCGCCCTCTGTTTCTCGCTCTCTGTTTCTCGCCCTCTGTTTCAGCCCCTCTGTTTCTCGCCCACTGTTTCAGCCCCTCTGTTTCAGCCCCTCTGTTTCAGCCCCTCTGTTTCAGCCCCACTGTTTCTCGCCCTCTTTTCAGCCCCTCTGTTTCAGCCCCACTGTTTCAGCCCCTCTGTTTCAGCCCCTCTTTTTCAGCCCCTCTGTTTCTCGCCCTCTGTTTCTCGCCCTCTGTTTCTCGCTCTCTGTTTCACGCCCTATGTTTCTCGCCCTCTGTTTCTCGCCCTCTGTTTCAGCCCATCTGTTTCACCCCCTCTGTTTCAGCCCCTCTGTTTCTCGCCCTCTGTTTCTCGCCCTCTGTTTCTCGCCCTCTGTTTCAGCCCCTCTGTTTCAGCCCCTCTGTTTCAGCCCCTCTGTTTCAGCCCATATGTTTCACCCCCTCTGTTTCAGCCCCTCTGTTTCTCGCCCTCTGTTTCAGCCCCTCTGTTTCAGCTCCTCTGTTTCACCCCCTCTGTTTCTGCGCCCTCTGTTTCAGCCCCTCTGTTTCAGCCCCTCTGTTTCACCCCCTCTGTTTCAGCCCCTCCGTTTCAGCCCCTCTGTTTCAGCCCCACTCTTTCTCGCCCTCTGTTTCTCGCCCTCTGTTTATCGCCCTCTGTTTCAGCCCCTCTGTTTCAGCCCCTCTATTTCAGCCCCTTTGTTTCAGCCCCTCTGTTTCAGCCCCTCTGTTTCAGCTCCACTGTTTCAGCCCCTCTGTTTCTCGCACTCTGTTTCTCGCCCTCTGTTTCTCGCCCTCTGTTTCAGACACTCTGATTCAGCCCCTCTGTTTCAGCACCTCTGTTTCAGCCCCTCTGTTTCAGCCCCACTGTTTAAGCCCCTCTGTTTCTCGCCCTCTGGTTCAGCCCCTCTGTTTCTCGCCCTCTGTTTCTCGCCCTATGTTTCAGCCACTCTGTTCCATCCCCTCTGTTTCAGCCCCTCTGTTTCAGCCCCTCTTTTTCAGCCACTCAGTTTCAGCCCCTCTGTTTCAGCCCCTCTGTTTCTCGCCCTCTCTTTCAGCCCCTCTGTTTCAGCCCCTCTGTTTGTCGCCCTCTGTTTCAGCCCCTCTGTTTCAGCCCCACTGTTTCTCGCCCTTTGTTTCTCGTCCTCTGTTTCAGCCCCTCTGTTTCAGCCACTCTGTTTCTCAGCCTCTGTTTCAGCCCCTCTGTTTCTCGCCCTCTGTTTCAGCCCCTCTGTTTCAGCCCCTCTGTTTCAGCCCCTCTGTTTCAGCCACTCTGTTTCTCGCCCTCTGTTTCTCGCCCTCTGTTTCTCGCCCTCTGTTTCAGCCCCTCTGTTTCAGCCACTCTGTTTCTCGTCCTCTGTTTCAGCCCCTCTGTTTCAGCCACTCTGTTTCTCAGCCTCTGTTTCAGCCCCTCTGTTTCAGCCCCTCTGTTTCAGCCCCTCTGTTTCAGCTCCTCTGTGTCTCGCCCTCTGTTTCAGCCCCTCTGTTTCAGCCCCTCTGTTTCAGCCCCTCTGTTTCAGCCCCTCTGTTTCAGCTCCACTGTTTCAGCCCCTCTGTTTCTCGCCCTCTGTTTCTCTCCCTCTGTTTCTCGCCCTCTGTTTCAGCCCCTCTGTTTCATCCCCTCTGTTTCAGCCCATCTGTTTCAGCCCCTCTGTTTCTCGCCCTCTGTTTCAGCCCCTCTGTTTCAGCCCCCCTGTTTCAGCCCCTCTGTTTCTGCCCCTCTTTTTCAGCCCCTCTGTTTCAGCCCCTCTGTTTCAGCCCCTCTGTTTCTCGCCCTCTGTTTCAGCCCCTCTGTTTCTCGCCCTCTGTTTCAGCCCCTCTGTTTCAGCCCCTCTGTTTCAGCCCATCTGTTTCAGCCCCTCTGTTTCTCGCCCTCTGTTTCAGCCCCTCTCTTTCAGCCCCTCTGTTTCAGCCCCTCTGTTTCAGCCCCTCTGTTTCAGCCCCTCTGTTCCAGCCCCTCTGTTTCTCGCCCTCTGTTTCAGCCCCGCTGTTTCAGCCCCTCTGTTTCAGCCCCTCTGTTTCTCGCACTCTGTTTCTCGCCCTCTGTTTCTCGCCCTCCGTTTCAGCCACTCTGATTCAGCCCCTCTGTTTCAGCCCCTCTGTTTCAGCCCCTCTGTTTCAGCCCCACTGTTTAAGCCCATCTGTTTCTCGCCCTCTGTTTCAGCCCCTCTGTTTCTCGCCCTCTGTTTCTCGCCCTCTGTTTCAGCCACTCTGTTTCATCCCCTCTGTTTCAGCCCCTCTGTTTCAGCCCCTCTTTTTCAGCCACTCTGTTTCAGCCCCTCTGTTTCAGCCCCTCTGTTTCTCGCCCTCTGTTTCTCGCTCTCTGTTTCTCGCCCTCTGTTTCAGCCCCTCTGTTTCTCGCCCACTGTTTCAGCCCCTCTGTTTCTCGCCCTCTGTTTCAGCCCCTCTGTTTCAGCCCCTCTGTTTCAGCCCCTCTGTTTCAGCCCCACTGTTTCACGCCCTCTTTTCAGCCCCTCTGTTTCAGCCCCTCTGTTTCTCGCCCTCTGTTTCAGCCCCTCTGTTTCAGCCCCACTGTTTCAGCCCCTCTGTTTCAGCCCCTCTGTTTCAGCCCCTCTGTTTCTCGCCCTCTGTTTCTCGCCCTCTGTTTCTCGCTCTCTGTTTCACGCCCTCTGTTTCTCGCCCTCTGTTTCTCGCCCTCTGTTTCAGCCCATCTGTTTCACCCCCTCTGTTTCAGCCCCTCTGTTTCTCGCCCTCTGTTTCTCGCCCTCTGTTTCTCGCCCTCTGTTTCAGCCCCTCTGTTTCAGCCCCTCTGTTTCAGCCCCTCTGTTTCAGCCCCTCTGTTTCACCCCCTCTGTTTCAGCCCCTCTGTTTCTCGCCCTCTGTTTCAGCCCCTCTGTTTCAGCTCCTCTGTTTCACCCCCTCTGTTTCTGCGCCCTCTGTTTCAGCCACTCTGTTTCAGCCCCTCTGTTTCACCCCCTCTGTTTCAGCCCCTCCGTTTCAGCCCCTCTGTTTCAGCCCCACTCTTTCTCGCCCTCTGTTTCTCGCCCTCTGTTTGTCGCCCTCTGTTTCAGCCCCTCTTTTTCAGCCCCTCTATTTCAGCCCCTTTGTTTCAGCCCCTCTGTTTCAGCCCCTCTGTTTCAGCTCCACTGTTTCAGCCCCTCTGTTTCTCGCACTCTGTTTCTCGCCCTCTGTTTCTCGCCCTCTGTTTCAGACACTCTGATTCAGCCCCTATGTTTCAGCCCCTCTGTTTCAGCCCCTCTGTTTCAGCCCCACTGTTTAAGCCCCTCTGTTTCTCGCCCTCTGGTTCAGCCCCTCTGTTTCTCGGCCTCTGTTTCTCGCCCTCTGTTTCAGCCCCTCTGTTTCAGCCCCTCTGTTTCAGCCCCTCTGTTTCAGCCCCTGTTTTTCAGCCCCTCTGTTTCAGCCCCTCTGTTTCAGCCCCACTGTTTCTCGCCCTCTGTTTCAGCCCCTCTGTTTCTCCAACTCTGTTTCAGCCCCTCTGTTTCAGCCCCTCTGTTTCAGCCCATCTATTTCAGCCCCTCTGTTTCAGCCCCTCTGTTTCAGCCCCTCTCTTTCAGCCCCTCTGTTTCAGCCCCTCTGTTTCAGCCCCTCTGTTTCAGACCCACTGTTCCAGCCCCTCTGTTTCTCGCCCTCTGTTTCAGCCCCGCTGTTTCAGCCCCTCTGTATCAGCCCCTCTGTTTCAGCCCCTCTGTTTCAGCCCCTCTGTTTCTCGCCCTCTGTTTCAGCCCCTCTGTTTCTCGCCCTCTGTTTCAGCCCCTCTGTTTCAGCCCCTCTGTTTCAGCCCATCTGTTTCAGCCCCTCTGTTTCTCGCCCTCTGTTTCAGCCCCTCTCTTTCAGCCCCTCTGTTTCAGCCCCTCTGTTTCAGCCCCTCTGTTTCAGCCCCTCTGTTCCAGCCCCTCTGTTTCTCGCCCTCTGTTTCAGCCCCGCTGTTTCAGCCCCTCAGTTCAGCCCCTCTGTTTCTCGCACTCAGTTTCTCGCCCTCTGTTTCTCGCCCTCTGTTTCAGCCACTCTGATTCAGCCCCTCTGTTTCAGCCCCTCTGTTTCAGCCCCTCTGTTTCAGCCCCACTGTTTAAGCCCCTCTGTTTCTCGCCCTCTGTTTCAGCCCCTCTGTTTCTCGCCCTCTGTTTCTCGCCCCCTGTTTCAGCCCCTCTGTTTCACCCCTCAGTTTCAGCCCCTCTGTTTCAGCCCCTCTTTTTCAGCCACTCTGTTTCATCCCCTCTGTTTCAGCCCCTCTGTTTCTCGCCCTCTGTTTCTCGCTCTCTGTTTCTCGCCCTCTGTTTCAGCCCCTCTGTTTCTCGCCCACTGTTTCAGCCCCTCTGTTTCTCGCCCTCTGTTTCAGCCCCTCTGTTTCAGCCCCTCTGTTTCAGCCCCTCTGTTTCAGACCATCTGTTTCAGACCCTCTTTTTCAGCCCCTCTTTTTCAGCCCCTCTGTTTCTCGCCCTCTGTTTCAGCCCCTCTGTTTCAGCCCCTCTGTTTCAGCCCCTCTGTTTCAGCCCCTCTGTTTCTCGCCCTCTGTTTCTCGCCCTCTGTTTCAGCCGCTCTGTTTCAGCCCCTCTGTTTCAGCCCCTCTGTTTCAGCCCCTCTGTTTCATCCCCTCTGTTTCTCGCCCTCTGTTTCTCGCCCTCTGTTTCTCGCTCTCTGTTTCACGCCCTCTGTTTCTCGCCCTCTGTTTCTCGCCCTCTGTTTCAGCCCCTCTGTTTCAGCCCCTGTTTTTCAGCCCCTCTGTTTCAGCCCCTCTGTTTCAGCCCCACTGTTTCTCGCCCTCTGTTTCAGCCCCTCTGTTTCTCCAACTCTGTTTCAGCCCCTCTGTTTCAGCCCCTCTGTTTCAGCCCATCTATTTCAGCCCCTCTGTTTCAGCCCCTCTGTTTCAGCCCCTCTCTTTCAGCCCCTCTGTTTCAGCCCCTCTGTTTCAGCCCCTCTGTTTCAGACCCACTGTTCCAGCCCCTCTGTTTCTCGCCCTCTGTTTCAGCCCCGCTGTTTCAGCCCCTCTGTATCAGCCCCTCTGTTTCAGCCCCTCTGTTTCAGCCCCTCTGTTTCTCGCCCTCTGTTTCAGCCCCTCTGTTTCTCGCCCTCTGTTTCAGCCCCTCTGTTTCAGCCCCTCTGTTTCAGCCCATCTGTTTCAGCCCCTCTGTTTCTCGCCCTCTGTTTCAGCCCCTCTCTTTCAGCCCCTCTGTTTCAGCCCCTCTGTTTCAGCCCCTCTGTTTCAGCCCCTCTGTTCCAGCCCCTCTGTTTCTCGCCCTCTGTTTCAGCCCCGCTGTTTCAGCCCCTCAGTTCAGCCCCTCTGTTTCTCGCACTCAGTTTCTCGCCCTCTGTTTCTCGCCCTCTGTTTCAGCCACTCTGATTCAGCCCCTCTGTTTCAGCCCCTCTGTTTCAGCCCCTCTGTTTCAGCCCCACTGTTTAAGCCCCTCTGTTTCTCGCCCTCTGTTTCAGCCCCTCTGTTTCTCGCCCTCTGTTTCTCGCCCCCTGTTTCAGCCCCTCTGTTTCACCCCTCAGTTTCAGCCCCTCTGTTTCAGCCCCTCTTTTTCAGCCACTCTGTTTCATCCCCTCTGTTTCAGCCCCTCTGTTTCTCGCCCTCTGTTTCTCGCTCTCTGTTTCTCGCCCTCTGTTTCAGCCCCTCTGTTTCTCGCCCACTGTTTCAGCCCCTCTGTTTCTCGCCCTCTGTTTCAGCCCCTCTGTTTCAGCCCCTCTGTTTCAGCCCCTCTGTTTCAGACCATCTGTTTCAGACCCTCTTTTTCAGCCCCTCTTTTTCAGCCCCTCTGTTTCTCGCCCTCTGTTTCAGCCCCTCTGTTTCAGCCCCTCTGTTTCAGCCCCTCTGTTTCAGCCCCTCTGTTTCTCGCCCTCTGTTTCTCGCCCTCTGTTTCAGCCGCTCTGTTTCAGCCCCTCTGTTTCAGCCCCTCTGTTTCAGCCCCTCTGTTTCATCCCCTCTGTTTCTCGCCCTCTGTTTCTCGCCCTCTGTTTCTCGCTCTCTGTTTCACGCCCTCTGTTTCTCGCCCTCTGTTTCTCGCCCTCTGTTTCAGCCCCTCTGTTTCACCCCCTCTGGTTCAGCCCCTCTGTTTCTCGCCCTCTGTTTCTCGCCCTCTGTTTCTCGCCCTCTGTTTCAGCCCCTCTGTTTCAGCCCCTCTGTTTCAGCCCCACTGATTCAGCCCCTCTGTTTCACCCCCTCTGTTTCAGCCCCTCTGTTTCTCGCCCTCTGTTTCAGCCCCTCTGTTTCAGCTCCTCTGTTTCAGCCACTCTGTTTCGCGCCCTTTGTTTCAGCCCCTCTGTTTCAGCCCCTCTGTTTCACCCCCTCTGTTTCAGGCCCTCTGTTTCAGCCCCTCTGTTTCAGCCCCACTCTTTCTCGCCCTCTGTTTCTTGCCCTCTGTTTCTCGCCCTCTGTTTCAGCCCCTCTGTTTCAGCCCCTCTGTTTCTCGCCCTCTGTTTCAGCCCCTCTGTTTCAGCCCCTCTGTTTCTCGCCCTCTGTTTCAGCCCCTCTGTTGCAGCCCCTCTGTTTCAGCCCCTCTGTTTCTCACCCTCTGTTTCTCGCCCTCTATTTCAGCCCCTCTGTTTAGGCCCTCTGTTTCAGCCCCTCTGTTTCAGCCCCTCTGTTTCTCGCACTATGTTTCTCGCCCTCTGTTTCTCGCCCTCTGTTTAACGCCCTCTGTTTCAGCCCCTCTGTTTCAGCCCCTCTGTTTCAGCCCCTCTGTTTCTCGCCCTCTGTTTCAGCCCCTCTGTTTCAGCCCCTCTGTTTCAGCCCCTCTGTTTCAGCCCCTCTGTTTCAGCCCCACTGTTTCTCGCCCTTTGTTTCTCGTCCTCTGTTTCAGCCCCTCTGTTTCAGCCACTCTGTTTCTCAGCCTCTGTTTCAGCCCCTCTGTTTCTCGCCCTCTGTTTCAGCCCCTCTGTTTCAGCCCCTCTGTTTCAGCCCCTCTGTTTCAGCCACTCTGTTTCTCGCCCTCTGTTTCTCGCCCTCTGTTTCTCGCCCTCTGTTTCTCGCCCTCTGTTTCAGCCCCTCTGTTTCAGCCCCTCTGTTTCAGCCCCTCTGTTTCTCGCCCTCTGTTTCAGCCCCTCTGTTTCAGCCCCTCTGTTTCAGCCCATCTGTTTCAGCCCCTCTGTTTCTCGCCCTCTGTTTCAGCCCCTCTGTTTCAGCCCCTCTGTTTCAGCCCCTCTGTTTCTGCCCCTCTTTTTCAGCCCCTCTGTTTCAGCCCCTCTGTTTCAGCCCCTCTGTTTCTCGCCCTCTGTTTCAGCCCCTCTGTTTCTCGCCCTCTGTTTCAGCCCCTCTGTTTCAGCCCCTCTGTTTCAGCCCATCTGTTTCAGCCCCTCTGTTTCTCGCCCTCTGTTTCAGCCCCTCTCTTTCAGCCCCTCTGTTTCAGCCCCTCTGTTTCAGCCCCTCTGTTTCAGCCCCTCTGTTCCAGCCCCTCTGTTTCTCGCCCTCTGTTTCAGCCCCGCTGTTTCAGCCCCTCTGTTTCAGCCCCTCTGTTTCTCGCACTCTGTTTCTCGCCCTCTGTTTCTCGCCCTCCGTTTCAGCCACTCTGATTCAGCCCCTCTGTTTCAGCCCCTCTGTTTCAGCCCCTCTGTTTCAGCCCCACTGTTTAAGCCCATCTGTTTCTCGCCCTCTGTTTCAGCCCCTCTGTTTCTCGCCCTCTGTTTCTCGCCCTCGGTTTCAGCCACTCTGTTTCAGCCCCTCTGTTTCAGCCCCTCTGTTTCAGCCCCTCTTTTTCAGCCACTCTGTTTCAGCCCCTCTGTTTCAGCCCCTCTGTTTCTCGCCCTCTGTTTCTCGCTCTCTGTTTCTCGCCCTCTGTTTCAGCCCCTCTGTTTCTCGCCCACTGTTTCAGCCCCTCTGTTTCAGCCCCTCTGTTTCAGCCCCTCTGTTTCAGCCCCACTGTTTCTCGCCCTCTTTTCAGCCCCTCTGTTTCAGCCCCACTGTTTCAGCCCCTCTGTTTCAGCCCCTCTTTTTCAGCCCCTCTGTTTCTCGCCCTCTGTTTCTCGCCCTCTGTTTCTCGCTCTCTGTTTCACGCCCTATGTTTCTCGCCCTCTGTTTCTCGCCCTCTGTTTCAGCCCATCTGTTTCACCCCCTCTGTTTCAGCCCCTCTGTTTCTCGCCCTCTGTTTCTCGCCCTCTGTTTCTCGCCCTCTGTTTCAGCCCCTCTGTTTCAGCCCCTCTGTTTCAGCCCCTCTGTTTCAGCCCATATGTTTCACCCCCTCTGTTTCAGCCCCTCTGTTTCTCGCCCTCTGTTTCAGCCCCTCTGTTTCAGCTCCTCTGTTTCACCCCCTCTGTTTCTGCGCCCTCTGTTTCAGCCCCTCTGTTTCAGCCCCTCTGTTTCACCCCCTCTGTTTCAGCCCCTCCGTTTCAGCCCCTCTGTTTCAGCCCCACTCTTTCTCGCCCTCTGTTTCTCGCCCTCTGTTTATCGCCCTCTGTTTCAGCCCCTCTGTTTCAGCCCCTCTATTTCAGCCCCTTTGTTTCAGCCCCTCTGTTTCAGCCCCTCTGTTTCAGCTCCACTGTTTCAGCCCCTCTGTTTCTCGCACTCTGTTTCTCGCCCTCTGTTTCTCGCCCTCTGTTTCAGACACTCTGATTCAGCCCCTCTGTTTCAGCACCTCTGTTTCAGCCCCTCTGTTTCAGCCCCACTGTTTAAGCCCCTCTGTTTCTCGCCCTCTGGTTCAGCCCCTCTGTTTCTCGCCCTCTGTTTCTCGCCCTATGTTTCAGCCACTCTGTTCCATCCCCTCTGTTTCAGCCCCTCTGTTTCAGCCCCTCTTTTTCAGCCACTCAGTTTCAGCCCCTCTGTTTCAGCCCCTCTGTTTCTCGCCCTCTCTTTCAGCCCCTCTGTTTCAGCCCCTCTGTTTGTCGCCCTCTGTTTCAGCCCCTCTGTTTCAGCCCCACTGTTTCTCGCCCTTTGTTTCTCGTCCTCTGTTTCAGCCCCTCTGTTTCAGCCACTCTGTTTCTCAGCCTCTGTTTCAGCCCCTCTGTTTCTCGCCCTCTGTTTCAGCCCCTCTGTTTCAGCCCCTCTGTTTCAGCCCCTCTGTTTCAGCCACTCTGTTTCTCGCCCTCTGTTTCTCGCCCTCTGTTTCTTGCCCTCTGTTTCTCGCCCCTCTGTTTCAGCCCCTCTGTTTCAGCCCCTCTGTTTCAGCTCCTCTGTGTCTCGCCCTCTGTTTCAGCCCCTCTGTTTCAGCCCCTCTGTTTCAGCCCCTCTGTTTCAGCCCCTCTGTTTCAGCTCCACTGTTTCAGCCCCTCTGTTTCTCGCCCTCTGTTTCTCTCCCTCTGTTTCTCGCCCTCTGTTTCAGCCCCTCTGTTTCATCCCCTCTGTTTCAGCCCATCTGTTTCAGCCCCTCTGTTTCTCGCCCTCTGTTTCAGCCCCTCTGTTTCAGCCCCCCTGTTTCAGCCCCTCTGTTTCTGCCCCTCTTTTTCAGCCCCTCTGTTTCAGCCCCTCTGTTTCAGCCCCTCTGTTTCTCGCCCTCTGTTTCAGCCCCTCTGTTTCTCGCCCTCTGTTTCAGCCCCTCTGTTTCAGCCCCTCTGTTTCAGCCCATCTGTTTCAGCCCCTCTGTTTCTCGCCCTCTGTTTCAGCCCCTCTCTTTCAGCCCCTCTGTTTCAGCCCCTCTGTTTCAGCCCCTCTGTTTCAGCCCCTCTGTTCCAGCCCCTCTGTTTCTCGCCCTCTGTTTCAGCCCCGCTGTTTCAGCCCCTCTGTTTCAGCCCCTCTGTTTCTCGCACTCTGTTTCTCGCCCTCTGTTTCTCGCCCTCCGTTTCAGCCACTCTGATTCAGCCCCTCTGTTTCAGCCCCTCTGTTTCAGCCCCTCTGTTTCAGCCCCACTGTTTAAGCCCATCTGTTTCTCGCCCTCTGTTTCAGCCCCTCTGTTTCTCGCCCTCTGTTTCTCGCCCTCTGTTTCAGCCACTCTGTTTCATCCCCTCTGTTTCAGCCCCTCTGTTTCAGCCCCTCTTTTTCAGCCACTCTGTTTCAGCCCCTCTGTTTCAGCCCCTCTGTTTCTCGCCCTCTGTTTCTCGCTCTCTGTTTCTCGCCCTCTGTTTCAGCCCCTCTGTTTCTCGCCCACTGTTTCAGCCCCTCTGTTTCTCGCCCTCTGTTTCAGCCCCTCTGTTTCAGCCCCTCTGTTTCAGCCCCTCTGTTTCAGCCCCACTGTTTCACGCCCTCTTTTCAGCCCCTCTGTTTCAGCCCCTCTGTTTCTCGCCCTCTGTTTCAGCCCCTCTGTTTCAGCCCCACTGTTTCAGCCCCTCTGTTTCAGCCCCTCTGTTTCAGCCCCTCTGTTTCTCGCCCTCTGTTTCTCGCCCTCTGTTTCTCGCTCTCTGTTTCACGCCCTCTGTTTCTCGCCCTCTGTTTCTCGCCCTCTGTTTCAGCCCATCTGTTTCACCCCCTCTGTTTCAGCCCCTCTGTTTCTCGCCCTCTGTTTCTCGCCCTCTGTTTCTCGCCCTCTGTTTCAGCCCCTCTGTTTCAGCCCCTCTGTTTCAGCCCCTCTGTTTCAGCCCCTCTGTTTCACCCCCTCTGTTTCAGCCCCTCTGTTTCTCGCCCTCTGTTTCAGCCCCTCTGTTTCAGCTCCTCTGTTTCACCCCCTCTGTTTCTGCGCCCTCTGTTTCAGCCACTCTGTTTCAGCCCCTCTGTTTCACCCCCTCTGTTTCAGCCCCTCCGTTTCAGCCCCTCTGTTTCAGCCCCACTCTTTCTCGCCCTCTGTTTCTCGCCCTCTGTTTGTCGCCCTCTGTTTCAGCCCCTCTGTTTCAGCCCCTCTATTTCAGCCCCTTTGTTTCAGCCCCTCTGTTTCAGCCCCTCTGTTTCAGCTCCACTGTTTCAGCCCCTCTGTTTCTCGCACTCTGTTTCTCGCCCTCTGTTTCTCGCCCTCTGTTTCAGACACTCTGATTCAGCCCCTATGTTTCAGCCCCTCTGTTTCAGCCCCTCTGTTTCAGCCCCACTGTTTAAGCCCCTCTGTTTCTCGCCCTCTGGTTCAGCCCCTCTGTTTCTCGCCCTCTGTTTCTCGCCCTCTGTTTAAGCCACTCTGTTCCATCCCCTCTGTTTCAGCCCCTCTGTTTCAGCCCATCTTTTTCAGCCACTCTGTTTCAGCCCCTCTGTTTCAGCCCCTCTGTTTCTCGCCCTCTCTTTCAGCCCCTCTGTTTCAGCCCCTCTGTTTCTCGCCCTCTGTTTCTGCCCCTCTGTTTCAGCCCCTCTGTTTCAGCCCCTCTGATTCAGCCCCTCTGTTTCAGCCCCTCTGTTTCTCGCCCTCAGTTTCTCGCCCTCTGTTTCAGCCCCTCTGTTTCAGCCCCTCTGTTTCAGCCCCTCTGTTTCAGCCCCTCTGTTTCAGCCCCTCTGTTTCTCGCCCTCTGTTTCTCGCCCTCTGTTTCTCGCTCTCTGTTTCTCGCCCTC
This sequence comes from Stegostoma tigrinum, assembly GCF_030684315.1. Taxonomy (NCBI): domain Eukaryota; kingdom Metazoa; phylum Chordata; class Chondrichthyes; order Orectolobiformes; family Stegostomatidae; genus Stegostoma; species Stegostoma tigrinum. The sequence continues at coordinate 1,604,997 of NW_026728048.1, read as the reverse complement.
TGTTTCTCGCCCTCTGTTTCTCGCCCTCTGTTTCAGCCCCTCTGTTTCACCCCCTCTGTTTCAGCCCCTCTGTTTCTCGCCCTCTGTTTCTCGCCCTCTGTTTCTCGCCCTCTGTTTCAGCCCCTCTGTTTCAGCCCCTCTGTTTCAGCCCCTCTGTTTCACCCCCTCTGTTTCAGCCCCTCTGTTTCTCGCCCTCTGTTTCAGCCCCTCTGTTTCAGCCCCTCTGTTTCTCAGCCTCTGTTTCAGCCCCTCTGTTTCTCCCCCTCTGTTTCAGCCCCTCTGTTTGTCGCCCTCTGTTTCAGCCCCTCTGTTTCAGCCCCACTGTTTCTCGCCCTTTGTTTCTCGTCCTCTGTTTCAGCCCCTCTGTTTCAGCCACTCTGTTTCTCAGCCTCTGTTTCAGCCCCTCTGTTTCTCGCCCTCTGTTTCAGCCCCTCTGTTTCAGCCCCTCTGTTTCAGCCCCTCTGTTTCAGCCACTCTGTTTCTCGCCCTCTGTTTCTCGCCCTCTGTTTCTTGCCCTCTGTTTCTCGCCCCTCTGTTTCAGCCCCTCTGTTTCAGCCCCTCTGTTTCAGCTCCTCTGTGTCTCGCCCTCTGTTTCAGCCCCTCTGTTTCAGCCCCTCTGTTTCAGCCCCTCTGTTTCAGCCCCTCTGTTTCAGCTCCACTGTTTCAGCCCCTCTGTTTCTCGCCCTCTGTTTCTCTCCCTCTGTTTCTCGCCCTCTGTTTCAGCCCCTCTGTTTCATCCCCTCTGTTTCAGCCCATCTGTTTCAGCCCCTCTGTTTCTCGCCCTCTGTTTCAGCCCCTCTGTTTCAGCCCCCCTGTTTCAGCCCCTCTGTTTCTGCCCCTCTTTTTCAGCCCCTCTGTTTCAGCCCCTCTGTTTCAGCCCCTCTGTTTCTCGCCCTCTGTTTCAGCCCCTCTGTTTCTCGCCCTCTGTTTCAGCCCCTCTGTTTCAGCCCCTCTGTTTCAGCCCATCTGTTTCAGCCCCTCTGTTTCTCGCCCTCTGTTTCAGCCCCTCTCTTTCAGCCCCTCTGTTTCAGCCCCTCTGTTTCAGCCCCTCTGTTTCAGCCCCTCTGTTCCAGCCCCTCTGTTTCTCGCCCTCTGTTTCAGCCCCGCTGTTTCAGCCCCTCTGTTTCAGCCCCTCTGTTTCTCGCACTCTGTTTCTCGCCCTCTGTTTCTCGCCCTCCGTTTCAGCCACTCTGATTCAGCCCCTCTGTTTCAGCCCCTCTGTTTCAGCCCCTCTGTTTCAGCCCCACTGTTTAAGCCCATCTGTTTCTCGCCCTCTGTTTCAGCCCCTCTGTTTCTCGCCCTCTGTTTCTCGCCCTCTGTTTCAGCCACTCTGTTTCATCCCCTCTGTTTCAGCCCCTCTGTTTCAGCCCCTCTTTTTCAGCCACTCTGTTTCAGCCCCTCTGTTTCAGCCCCTCTGTTTCTCGCCCTCTGTTTCTCGCTCTCTGTTTCTCGCCCTCTGTTTCAGCCCCTCTGTTTCTCGCCCACTGTTTCAGCCCCTCTGTTTCTCGCCCTCTGTTTCAGCCCCTCTGTTTCAGCCCCTCTGTTTCAGCCCCTCTGTTTCAGCCCCACTGTTTCACGCCCTCTTTTCAGCCCCTCTGTTTCAGCCCCTCTGTTTCTCGCCCTCTGTTTCAGCCCCTCTGTTTCAGCCCCACTGTTTCAGCCCCTCTGTTTCAGCCCCTCTGTTTCAGCCCCTCTGTTTCTCGCCCTCTGTTTCTCGCCCTCTGTTTCTCGCTCTCTGTTTCACGCCCTCTGTTTCTCGCCCTCTGTTTCTCGCCCTCTGTTTCAGCCCATCTGTTTCACCCCCTCTGTTTCAGCCCCTCTGTTTCTCGCCCTCTGTTTCTCGCCCTCTGTTTCTCGCCCTCTGTTTCAGCCCCTCTGTTTCAGCCCCTCTGTTTCAGCCCCTCTGTTTCAGCCCCTCTGTTTCACCCCCTCTGTTTCAGCCCCTCTGTTTCTCGCCCTCTGTTTCAGCCCCTCTGTTTCAGCTCCTCTGTTTCACCCCCTCTGTTTCTGCGCCCTCTGTTTCAGCCACTCTGTTTCAGCCCCTCTGTTTCACCCCCTCTGTTTCAGCCCCTCCGTTTCAGCCCCTCTGTTTCAGCCCCACTCTTTCTCGCCCTCTGTTTCTCGCCCTCTGTTTGTCGCCCTCTGTTTCAGCCCCTCTGTTTCAGCCCCTCTATTTCAGCCACTTTGTTTCAGCCCCTCTGTTTCAGCCCCTCTGTTTCAGCTCCACTGTTTCAGCCCCTCTGTTTCTCGCACTCTGTTTCTCGCCCTCTGTTTCTCGCCCTCTGTTTCAGACACTCTGATTCAGCCCCTATGTTTCAGCCCCTCTGTTTCAGCCCCTCTGTTTCAGCCCCACTGTTTAAGCCCCTCTGTTTCTCGCCCTCTGGTTCAGCCCCTCTGTTTCTCGCCCTCTGTTTCTCGCCCTCTGTTTCAGCCACTCTGTTCCATCCCCTCTGTTTCAGCCCCTCTGTTTCAGCCCATCTTTTTCAGCCACTCTGTTTCAGCCCCTCTGTTTCAGCCCCTCTGTTTCTCGCCCTCTCTTTCAGCCCCTCTGTTTCAGCCCCTCTGTTTCTCGCCCTCTGTTTCTGCCCCTCTGTTTCAGCCCCTCTGTTTCAGCCCCTCTGATTCAGCCCCTCTGTTTCAGCCCCTCTGTTTCTCGCCCTCAGTTTCTCGCCCTCTGTTTCAGCCCCTCTGTTTCAGCCCCTCTGTTTCAGCCCCTCTGTTTCAGCCCCTCTGTTTCAGCCCCTCTGTTTCTCGCCCTCTGTTTCTCGCCCTCTGTTTCTCGCTCTCTGTTTCTCGCCCTCTGTTTCTCGCCCTCTGTTTCTCGCCCTCTGTTTCAGCCCCTCTGTTTCACCCCCTCTGTTTCAGCCCCTCTGTTTCTCGCCCTCTGTTTCTCGCCCTCTGTTTCTCGCCCTCTGTTTCAGCCCCTCTGTTTCAGCCCCTCTGTTTCAGCCCCTCTGTTTCACCCCCTCTGTTTCAGCCCCTCTGTTTCTCGCCCTCTGTTTCAGCCCCTCTGTTTCAGCCCCTCTGTTTCTCAGCCTCTGTTTCAGCCCCTCTGTTTCTCCCCCTCTGTTTCAGCCCCTCTGTTTCAGCCCCTCTGGTTCATCCCCTCTGTTTCAGCCACTCTGTTTCGCGCCCTCTGTATCTCGCCCTCTGTTTCTCGCCCTCTGTTTCTCGCACACTGTTTCAGCCCCTCTGTTTCAGCCCCTCTGTTTCAGGCCCTCTGTTTCAGCTCCTCTGTGTCTCGCCCTCTGTTTCAGCCCCTCTCTTTCAGCCCCTCTGTTTCACCCCCTCTGTTTCAGCCCCTCTGTTTTAGACCCACTCTTTCTCGCCCTCTGTTTCTCGCCCTCTGTTTGTCGCCCTCTGTTTCAGCCCCTCTGTTTCAGCCCCTCTGTTTCAGCTCCACTGTTTCAGCCCCTCTGTTTCTCGCCCTCTGTTTCAGCCCCTCTGTTTCTCGCCCTCTGGTTCAGCCCCTCTGTTTCAGCCCCTCTGTTTCAGCCCCTCTGTTTCAGCCCCTCTGTTTCAGCCCCACTGTTTAAGCCCCTCTGTTTCTCGCCCTCTCTTTCAGCCCCTCTGTTTCTCGCCCTCTGTTTCTCGCCCGCTGTTTCAGCCCCTCTGTTTCAGCCCCTCTGTTTCAGCCCCTCTGTTTCAGCCCGTCTTTTTCAGCCACTCTGTTTCAGCCCCTCTGTTTCAGCCCCTCTGTTTCTCGCCCTCTGTTTCTCGCTCTCTGTTTCTCGCCCTCTGTTTCAGCCCCTCTGTTTCTCGCGCACTGTTTCAGCCCCTCTGTTTCTCGCCCTCTGTTTCAGCCCCTCTGTTTCAGCCCCTCTGTTTCAGCCCCTCTGTTTCAGCCCCTCTGTTTCTCGCCCTCTGTTCAGCCCCTATGTTTCAGCCCCTCTGTTTCTCGCCCTCTGTTTCTGCCCCTCTGTTTCAGCACCTCTGTTTCAGCCCCTCTGTATCAGCCCCTCTGTTTCTCGCCCTCTGTTTCTCGCCCTCTGTTTCAGCCCCTGTGTTTCAGCCCCTCTGTTGCAGCCCCTCTGTTTCAGCCCCTCTGTTTCAGCCCCTCTGTTTCTCGCCCTCTGTTTCTCGCCCTCTGTTTCTCGCTCTCTGTTTCTCGCCCTCTGTTTCTCGCCCTCTGTTTCTCGCCCTCTGTTTCTCGCACTCTGTTTCAGCCCCTCTGTTTCAGCCCCTCTGTTTCAGCCCCTCTGTTTCAGACCCTCTGTTTCAGCCCCTCTGTTTCAGCCCCTCTGTTTCTCGCCCTCTGTTTCAGCCCCTCTGTTTCAGCCCTTCTGTTTCACCCCTCTGTTTCACGCACTCTGTTTCTCGCCCTCTGTTTCAGCCCCTCTGTTTCAGCCCCTCTGTTTCAGCCCCTCTGTTTCAGCCCCTCTTTTTCAGCCCCTCTGTTTCTCGCCCTCTGTTTCTCTCCCTCGGTTTCCCGCCCTCTGTTTCTCGCCCTCTGTTTCTCGCCCTCTGTTTCAGCCCCTCTGTTTCAGCCCCTCTGTTTCAGACCCTCTGTATCAGCCCCTCTGTTTCAGCCCCTCTGTTTCTCGCCCTCTGTTTCAGCCCCTCTGTTTCAGCCCCTCTGTTTCAGCCCCTCTGTTTCTCGCCCTCTGTTTCTCGCCCTCTATTTCAGCCCCTCTGTTTCAGCCCCTCTGTTTCAGCCCCTCTGTTTCAGCCCCTCTGTTTCAGCCACTCTGTTTCTCGCCCTCTGTTTCTCGCCCTCTGTTTCTCGCCCTCTGTTTCTCGCCCTCTGTTTCAGCCCCTCTGTTTCAGCCCCTCTGTTTCAGCCCCTCTGTTTCAGCTCCTCTGTTTCTCGCCCTCTGTTTCAGCCCCTCTGTTTCAGCCCCTCTGTTTCAGCCCCTCTGTTTCAGCCACTATGTTTCAGCTCCACTGTTACAGCCCCACTGTTTCTCGCCCTCTGTTTCTCTCCCTCTGTTTCTCGCCCTCTGTTTCAGCCCCTCTGTTTCAGCCCCCCTGTTTCAGCCAATCTGTTTCAGCCCCTCTGTTTCTCGCCCTCTGTTTCAGACCCTCTCTTTCAGCCCCTCTGTTTCAGCCCCTCTGTTTCTCGCCCTCTGTTTCAGCCCCTCTGTTTCAGCCCCTCTGTTTCTCGCCCTCTGTTTCAGCCCCGCTGTTTCAGCCCCTCTGTTTCAGCCCCTCTGTTTCTCGCACTCTGTTTCTCGCCCTCTGTTTCTCGCCCTCTGTTTCAGCCACTCTGATTCAGCCCCTCTGTTCCAGCCCCTCTGTTTCAGCCCCTCTGTTTCAGCCCCAATGTTTAAGCCCCTCTGTTTCTCGTACTCTGTTTCAGCCCCTCTGTTTCAGCCCCTCTGTTTCTCAGCCTCTGTTTCAGCCCCTCTGTTTCTCGCCCTCTGTTTCAGCCCCTCTGTTTCAGCCCCTCTGTTTCAGCCCCTCTGTTTCAGCCACTCTGTTTCTCGCCCTCTGTTTCTCGCCCTCTGTTTCTCGCCCTCTGTTTCAGCCCCTCTGTTTCAGCCCCTCTGTTTCAGCTCCTCTGTTTGTCGCCCTCTGTTTCAGCCCCTCTGTTTCAGCCCCTCTGTTTCACCCCCTCTGTTTCAGCCCCTCTGTTTTAGACCCACTCTTTCTCGCCCTCTGTTTCTCGCCCTCTGTTTGTCGCCCTCTGTTTCAGCCTCTCTCTTTCAGCCCCTCAGTTTCAGCCCCTCTGTTTCAGCCCCTCTGTTTCAGCCCCTCTGTTCCAGCCCCTCTGTTTCTCGCCCTCTGTTTCAGCCCCGCTGTTTCAGCCCCTCTGTTTCAGCCCCTCTGTTTCTCGCACTCTGTTTCTCGCCCTCTGTTTCTCGCCCTCCGTTTCAGCCACTCTGATTCAGCCCCTCTGTTTCAGCCCCTCTGTTTCAGCCCCTCTGTTTCAGCCCCACTGTTTAAGCCCATCTGTTTCTCGCCCTCTGTTTCAGCCCCTCTGTTTCTCGCCCTCTGTTTCTCGCCCTCTGTTTCAGCCACTCTGTTTCATCCCCTCTGTTTCAGCCCCTCTGTTTCAGCCCCTCATTTTCAGCCACTCTGTTTCAGCCCCTCTGTTTCAGCCCCTCTGTTTCTCGCCCTCTGTTTCTCGCTCTCTGTTTCTCGCCCTCTGTTTCAGCCCCTCTGTATCTCGCCCACTGTTTCAGCCCCTCTGTTTCTCGCCCTCTGTTTCAGCCCCTCTGTTTCAGCCCCTCTGTTTCAGCCCCTCTGTTTCAGCCCCACTGTTTCACGCCCTCTTTTCAGCCCCTCTGTTTCAGCCCCTCTGTTTCTCGCCCTCTGTTTCAGCCCCTCTGTTTCAGCCCCACTGTTTCAGCCCCTCTGTTTCAGCCCCTCTGTTTCAGCCCCTCTGTTTCTCGCCCTCTGTTTCTCGCCCTCTGTTTCTCGCTCTCTGTTTCACGCCCTCTGTTTCACGCCCTCTGTTTCTCGCCCTCTGTTTCAGCCCATCTGTTTCACCCCCTCTGTTTCAGCCCCTCTGTTTCTCGCCCTCTGTTTCTCGCCCTCTGTTTCTCGCCCTCTGTTTCAGCCCCTCTGTTTCAGCCCCTCTGTTTCAGCCCCTCTGTTTCAGCCCCTCTGTTTCACCCCCTCTGTTTCAGCCCCTCTGTTTCACGGCCTCTGTTTCAGCCCCTCTGTTTCAGCTCCTCTGTTTCACCCCCTCTGTTTCTGCGCCATCTGTTTCAGACACTCTGTTTCAGCCCCTCTGTTTCACCCCCTCTGTTTCAGCCCCTCCGTTTTAGCCCCTCTGTTTCAGCCCCACTCTTTCTCGCCCTCTGTTTCTCGCCCTCTGTTTGTCGCCCTCTGTTTCAGCCCCTCTGTTTCAGCCCCTCTATTTCAGCCCCTTTGTTTCAGCCCCTCTGTTTCAGCCCCTCTGTTTCAGCTCCACTGTTTCAGCCCCTCTGTTTCTCGCACTCTGTTTCTCGCCCTCTGTTTCTCGCCCTCTGTTTCAGACACTCTGATTCAGCCCCTATGTTTCAGCCCCTCTGTTTCAGTCCCTCTGTTTCAGCCCCACTGTTTAAGCCCCTCTGTTTCTCGCCCTCTGGTTCAGCCCCTCTGTTTCTCGCCCTCTGTTTCTCGCCCTCTGTTTCAGCCACTCTGTTCCATCCCCTCTGTTTCAGCCCCTCTGTTTCAGCCCCTCTTTTTCAGCCACTCTGTTTCAGCCCCTCTGTTTCAGCCCCTCTGTTTCTCGCCCTCTCTTTCAGCCCCTCTGTTTCAGCCCCTCTGTTTCTCGCCCTCTGTTTCTGACCCTCTGTTTCAGCCCCTCAGTTTCAGCCCCTCTGATTCAGCCCCTCTGTTTCAGCCCCTCTGTTTCTCGCCCTCAGTTTCTCGCCCTCTGTTTCAGCCCTTCTGTTTCAGCCCCTCTGTTTCAGCCCCTCTGTTTCAGCCCCTCTGTTTCAGCCCCTCTGTTTCTCGCCCTCTGTTTCTCGCCCTCTGTTTCTCGCTCTCTGTTTCTCGCCCTCTGTTTCTCGCCCTCTGTTTCTCGCCCTCTGTTTCAGCCCCTCTGTTTCACCCCCTCTGTTTCAGCCCCTCTGTTTCTCGCCCTCTGTTTCTCGCCCTCTGTTTCTCGCCCTCTGTTTCAGCCCATCTGTTTCAGCCCCTCTGTTTCAGCCCCTCTGTTTCACCCCCTCTGTTTCAGCCCCTCTGTTTCTCGCCCTCTGTTTCAGCCCCTCTGTTTCAGCCCCTCTGTTTCTCAGCCTCTGTTTCAGCCCCTCTGTTTCTCGCCCTCTGTTTCAGCCCCTCTGTTTCAGCCCCTCTGGTTCAGCCCCTCTGTTTCAGCCACTCTGTTTCGCGCCCTCTGTATCTCGCCCTCTGTTTCTCGCCCTCTGTTTCTCGCACACTGTTTCAGCCCCTCTGTTTCAGCCCCTCTGTTTCAGCCCCTCTGTTTCAGCTCCTCTGTGTCTCGCCCTCTGTTTCAGCCCCTCTCTTTCAGCCCCTCTGTTTCACCCCCTCTGTTTCAGCCCCTCTGTTTTAGACCCACTCTTTCTCGCCCTCTGTTTCTAGCCCTCTGTTTGTCGCCCTCTGTTTCAGCCCCTCTGTTTCAGCCCCTCTGTTTCAGCTCCACTGTTTCAGCCCCTCTGTTTCTCGCCCTCTGTTTCAGCCCCTCTGTTTCTCGCCCTCTGGTTCAGCCCCTCTGTTTCAGCCCCTCTGTTTCAGCCCCTGTGTTTCAGCCCCTCTGTTTCAGCCCCACTGTTTAAGCCCCTCTGTTTCTCGCCCTCTCTTTCAGCCCCTCTGTTTCTCGCCCTCTGTTTCTCGCCCTCTGTTTCAGCCCCTCTGTTTCAGACCCTCTGTTTCAGCCCCTCTGTTTCAGCCCGTCTTTTTCAGCCACTCTGTTTCAGCCCCTCTGTATCAGCCCCTCTGTTTCTCGCCCTCTGTTTCTCGCCCTCTGTTTCTCGCCCTCTGTTTCAGCCCATCTGTTTCAGCCCCTCTGTTTCAGCCCCTCTGTTTCAGCCCCTCTGTTTCTCGCGCACTGTTTCAGCCCCTCTGTTTCTCGCCCTCTGTTTCAGCCGCTCTGTTTCAGCCCCTCTGTTTCAGCCCCATTGTTTCAGCCCCTCTGTTTCTCGCCCTCTGTTCAGCCCCTATGTTTCAGCCCCTCTATTTCTCGCCCTCTGTTTCTGCACCTCTGTTTCAGCCCCTCTGTTTCAGCCCTTCTGTATCAGCCCCTCTGTTTCTCGCCCTCTGTTTCCCGCCCTCTGTTTCAGCCCCTGTGTTTCAGCCCCTCTGTTTCAGCCCCTCTGTTTCAGCCCCTCTGTTTCAGCCCCTCTGTTTCTCGCCCTCTGTTTCTCGCCCTCTGTTTCTCGCTCTCTGTTTCTCGCCCTCTGTTTCTCGCCCTCTGTTTCTCGCCCTCTGTTTCTCGCACTCTGTTTCAGCCCCTCTGTTTCAGCCCCTCTGTTTCAGCCCCTCTGTTTCAGACCCTCTGTTTCAGCCCCTCTGTTTCAGCCCCTCTGTTTCTCGCCCTTTGTTTCAGCCCCTCTGTTTCAGCCCCTCTGTTTCACCCCTCTGTTTCAGCCCCTCTGTTTCTCGCCCTCTGTTTCAGCCCCTCTGTTTCAGCCCCTCTGTTTCAACCCCTCTATTTCAGCCCCTCTTTTTCAGCCCCTCTGTTTCTCGCCCTCTGTTTCTCTCCCTCGGTTTCCCGCCCTCTGTTTCTCGCCCTCTGTTTCTCGCCCTCTGTTTCAGCGCCTCTGTTTCAGCCCCTCTGTTTCAGACCCTCTGTATCAGCCCCTCTGTTTCAGCCCCTCTGTTTCTCGCCCTCTGTTTCAGCCCCTCTGTTTCAGCCCCTCTGTTTCAGCCCCTCTGTTTCTCGCCCTCTGTTTCTCGCCCTCTATTTCAGCCCCTCTGTTTCAGCCCCTCTGTTTCAGCCCCTCTGTTTCAGCCCCTCTGTTTCAGCCACTCTGTTTCTCGCCCTCTGTTTCTCGCCCTCTGTTTCTCGCCCTCTGTTTCTCGCCCTCTGTTTCAGCCCCTCTGTTTCAGCCCCTCTGTTTCAGCCCCTCTGTTTCAGCTCCTCTGTTTCTCGCCCTCTGTTTCAGCCCCTCTGTTTCAGCCCCTCTATTTCAGCCCCTCTGTTTCAGCCACTATGTTTCAGCTCCACTGTTTCAGCCCCACTGTTTCTCGCCCTCTGTTTCTCTCCCTCTGTTTCTCGCCCTCTGTTTCAGCCCCTCTGTTTCAGCCCCTCTGTTTCAGCCAATCTGTTTCAGCCCCTCTGTTTCTCGCCCTCTGTTTCAGCCCCTCTCTTTCAGCCCCTCTGTTTCAGCCCCTCTGTTTCTCGCCCTCTGTTTCAGCCCCTCTGTTTCAGCCCCTCTGTTTCTCGCCCTCTGTTTCAGCCCCGCTGTTTCAGCCCCTCTGTTTCAGCCCCTCTGTTTCTCGCACTCTGTTTCTCGCCCTCTGTTTCTCGCCCTCTGTTTCAGCCACTCTGATTCAGCCCCTCTGTTCCAGCCCCTCTGTTTCAGCCCCTCTGTTTCAGCCCCAATGTTTAAGCCCCTCTGTTTCTCGTACTCTGTTTCAGCCCCTCTGTTTCAGCCCCTCTGTTTCTCAGCCTCTGTTTCAGCCCCTCTGTTTCTCGCCCTCTGTTTCAGCCCCTCTGTTTCAGCCCCTCTGTTTCAGCCCCTCTGTTTCAGCCACTCTGTTTCTCGCCCTCTGTTTCTCGCCCTCTGTTTCTCGCCCTCTGTTTCTCGCCCTCTGTTTCAGCCCCTCTGTTTCAGCCCCTCTGTTTCAGCTCCTCTGTTTCTCGCCCTCTGTTTCAGCCCCTCTGTTTCAGCCCCTCTGTTTCACCCCCTCTGTTTCAGCCCCTCTGTTTTAGACCCACTCTTTCTCGCCCTCTGTTTCTCGCCCTCTGTTTGTCGCCCTCTGTTTCAGCCTCTCTGTTTCAGCCCCTCTGTTTCAGCCCCTCTGGTTCAGCCCCTCTGTTTCAGCTCCACTGTTTCAGCCCCTCTGTTTCTCGCCCTCTGTTTCAGCCCCTCTGTTTCTCGCCCTCTGGTTCAGCCCCTCTGTTTCAGCCCCTCTGTTTCAGCCCCTCTGTTTCAGCCCCTCTGTTTCAGCCCCACTGTTTAACCCCCTCTGTTTCTCGCTCTCTCTTTCAGCCCCTCTGTTTCTCGCCCTCTGTTTCTCGACCTCTGTTTCAGCCCCTCTGTTTCAGCCCCTCTGTTTCAGCCCCTCTGTTTCAGCCCGTCTTTTTCAGCCCCTCTGTTTCAGCCCCTCTGTTTCTCGCCCTCTGTTACTCTCTCTCTGTTTCTCGCCCTCTGTTTCAGCCCCTCTGTTTCTCGCGCACTGTTTCAGCCCCTCTGTTTCTCGCCCTCTGTTTCAGCCCCTATGTTTCAGCCCCTCTGTTTCAGCCTCTCTGTTTCAGCCCCTCTGTTTCTCGCCCTCTGTTCAGCCCCTCTGTTTCAGCCCCTCTGTTTCTCGCCCTCTGATTCTGCCCCTCTGTTTCAGCCCCTCTGTTTCAGCCCCTCTGTTTCAGCCCCTCTGTTTCAGCCCCTCTGTTTCTCGCCCACTGTTTCTCGCCCTCTGTTTCAGCCCCTCTGTTTCAGCCCCTCTGTTTGAGCCCCTCTGTTTCAGCCCCTCTGTTTCAGCCACTCTGTTTCTCGCCCTCTGTTTCTCGCCCTCTGTTTCTCGCTCTCTGTTTCTCGCCCTCTCTTTCTCGCCCTCTGTTTCTCGCCCTCTGTTTCAGCCCCTCTGTTTCAGCCCCTCTGTTTCAGACCCTCTGTTTCAGCCCCTCTGTTTCAGCCCCTCTGTTTCAGCCCCTCTGTTTCAGCCAATCTGTTTCAGCCCCTCTGTTTCTCGCCCTCTGTTTCAGCCCCTCTCTTTCAGCCCCTCTGTTTCAGCCCCTCTGTTTCTCGCCCTCTGTTTCAGCCCCTCTGTTTCAGCCCCTCTGTTTCTCGCCCTCTGTTTCTGCCCCGCTGTTTCATCCCCTCTGTTTCAGCCCCTCTGTTTCTCGCACTCTGTTTCTCGCCCTCTGTTTCTCGCCCTCTGTTTCAGCCACTCTGATTCAGCCCCTCTGTTCCAGCCCCTCTGTTTCAGCCCCTCTGTTTCAGCCCCAATGTTTAAGCCCCTCTTTTTCTCGTACTCTGTTTCAGCCCCTCTGTTTCAGCCCCTCTGTTTCTCAGCCTCTGTTTCAGCCCCTCTGTTTCTCGCCCTCTGTTTCAGCCCCTCTGTTTCAGCCCCTCTGTTTCAGCCCCTCTGTTTCAGCCACTCTGTTTCTCGCCCTCTGTTTCTCGCCCTCTGTTTCTCGCCCTCTGTTTCTCGCCCTCTGTTTCAGCCCCTCTGTTTCAGCCCCTCTGTTTCAGCTCCTCTGTTTCTCGCTCTCTGTTTCAGCCCCTCTGTTTCAGCCCCTCTGTTTCACCCCCTCTGTTTCAGCCCCTCTGTTTTAGACCCACTCTTTCTCGCCCTCTGTTTCTCGCCCTCTGTTTGTCGCCCTCTGTTTCAGCCTCTCTGTTTCAGCCCCTCTGTTTCAGCCCCTCTGGTTCAGCCCCTCTGTTTCAGCTCCACTGTTTCAGCCCCTCTGTTTCTCGCCCTCTGTTTCAGCCCCTCTGTTTCTCGCCCTCTGGTTCAGCCCCTCTGTTTCAGCCCCTCTGTTTCAGCCCCTCTGTTTCAGCCCCACTGTTTAACCCGCTCTGTTTCTCGCTCTCTCTTTCAGCCCCTCTGTTTCTCGCCCTCTGTTTCTCGCCCTCTGTTTCAGCCCCTCTGTTTCAGCCCCTCTGTTTCAGCCCCTCTGTTTCAGCCCGTCTTTTTCAGCCCCTCTGTTTCAGCCCCTCTGTTTCTCGCCCTCTGTTACTCGCTCTCTGTTTCTCGCCCTCTGTTTCAGCCCCTCTGTTTCTCGCGCACTGTTTCAGCCCCTCTGTTTCTCGCCCTCTGTTTCAGCCCCTCTGTTTCAGCCCCTCTGTTTCAGCCTCTCTGTTTCAGCCCCTCTGTTTCTCGCCCTCTGTTCAGCCCCTCTGTTTCAGCCCCTCTGTTTCTCGCCCTCTGATTCTGCCCCTCTGAAACAGCCCCTCTGTTTCAGCCCCTCTGTTTCAGCCCCTCTGTTTCAGCCCCTCTGTTTCTCGCCCACTGTTTCTCGCCCTCTGTTTCAGCCCCTCTGTTTCAGCCCCTCTGTTTGAGCCCCTCTGTTTCAGCCCCTCTGTTTCAGCCACTCTGTTTCTCGCCCTCTGTTTCTCGCCCTCTGTTTCTCGCTCTCTGTTTCTCGCCCTCTGTTTCTCGCCCTCTGTTTCTCGCCCTCTGTTTCAGCCCCTCTGTTTCAGCCCCTCTGTTTCAGACCCTCTGTTTCAGCCCCTCTGTTTCAGCCCCTCTGTTTCAGCCCCTCTGTTTCTCGCCCTCTGTTTCAGCCCCTCTGTTTCAGCCCCTCTGTTTCACCCCTCTGTTTCTCGCCCTCTGTTTCTCGCCCTCTGTTTCAGCCCCTCTGTTTCAGCCCCTCTGTTTCAGCCCCTCTGTTACAGCCCCTGTGTTTCTCGCAATCTGTTTCTCGCCCTCTGTTTCTCGCCCTCTGTTTCTCGCCCTCTGTTTCAGCCCCTCTGTTTCAGCCCCTCTGTTTCAGCCAATCTGTTTCAGCCCCACTGTTTAATCCCCTCTGTTTCAGCCCCTCTGTTTCAGCCCCTCTGTTTCAGCCCCTCTGTTTCAGCCACTATGTTTCAGCTCCACTGTTTCAGCCTCACTGTTTCTCGCCCTCTGTTTCTCTCCCTCTGTTTCTCGCCCTCTGTTTCAGCCCCTCTGTTTCAGCCCCTCTGTTTCAGCCAATCTGTTTCAGCCCCTCTGTTTCTCGCCCTCTGTTTCAGCCCCTCTCTTTCAGCCCCTCTGTTTCAGCCCCTCTGTTTCTCGCCCTCTGTTTCAGCCCCTCTGTTTCAGCCCCTCTGTTTCTCGCCCTCTGTTTCAGCCCCGCTGTTTCAGCCCCTCTGTTTCAGCCCCTCTGTTTCTCGCACTCTGTTTCTCGCCCTCTGTTTCTCGCCCTCTGTTTCAGCCACTCTGATTCAGCCCCTCTGTTCCAGCCCCTCTGTTTCAGCCCCTCTGTTTCAGCCCCACTGTTTAAGCCCCTCTGTTTCTCGTACTCTGTTTCAGCCCCTCTGTTTCAGCCCCTCTGTTTCAGCCCCTCTGTTTCTCAGCCTCTGTTTCAGCCCCTCTGTTTCTCGCCCTCTGTTTCAGCCCCTCTGTTTCAGCCCCTCTGTTTCAGCCACTCTGTTTCTCGCCCTCTGTTTCTCGCCCTCTGTTTCTCGCCCTCTGTTTCAGCCCCTCTGTTTCAGCCCCTCTGTTTCAGCTCCTCTGTTTCTCGCCCTCTGTTTCAGCCCCTCTGTTTCAGCCCCTCTGTTTCACCCCCTCTGTTTCAGCCCCTCTGTTTTAGACCCACTCTTTCTCGCCCTCTGTTTCTCGCCCTCTGTTTGTCGCCCTCTGTTTCAGCCCCTCTGTTTCAGCCCCTCTGTTTCAGCCCCTCTGTTTCAGCCCCTCTGTTTCAGCTCCACTGTTTCAGCCCCTCTGTTTCTCGCCCTCTTTTTCAGCCCCTCTGTTTTTCGCCCTCTGTTTCAGCCCCTCTGTTTCAGCCCCTCTTTTTCAGCCCCTCTGTTTCAGCCCCTCTGTTTCAGCCCCACTGTTTAACCCCGTCTGTTTCTCGCTCTCTCTTTCAGCCCCTCTGTTTCTCGCCCTCTGTTTCTCACCCTCTGTTTCAGCGCCTCTGTTTCAGCCCCTCTGTTTCAGCCCCTCTGTTTCAGCCCGTCTTTTTCAGCCACTCTGGTTCAGCCCCTCTGTTTCAGCCACTCTGTTTCTCGCCCTCTGTTTCTCGCCCTCTGTTTCTCGCCCTCTGTTTCTCGCCCTCTGTTTCAGCCCCTCTGTTTCAGCCCCTCTGTTTCTCAGCCTCTGTTTCAGCCCCTCTGTTTCTCGCCCTCTGTTTCAGCCCCTCTGTTTCAGCCCCTCTGTTTCAGCCCCTCTGTTTCAGCCACTCTGTTTCTCGCCCTCTGTTTCTCGCCCTCTGTTTCTCGCCCTCTGTTTCTCGCCCTCTGTTTCAGCCCCTCTGTTTCAGCCCCTCTGTTTCAGCTCCTCTGTTTCTCGCTCTCTGTTTCAGCCCCTCTGTTTCAGCCCCTCTGTTTCACCCCCTCTGTTTCAGCCCCTCTGTTTTAGACCCACTCTTTCTCGCCCTCTGTTTCTCGCCCTCTGTTTGTCGCCCTCTGTTTCAGCCTCTCTGTTTCAGCCCCTCTGTTTCAGCCCCTCTGGTTCAGCCCCTCTGTTTCAGCTCCACTGTTTCAGCCCCTCTGTTTCTCGCCCTCTGTTTCAGCCCCTCTGTTTCTCGCCCTCTGGTTCAGCCCCTCTGTTTCAGCCCCTCTGTTTCAGCCCCTCTGTTTCAGCCCCACTGTTTAACCCGCTCTGTTTCTCGCTCTCTCTTTCAGCCCCTCTGTTTCTCGCCCTCTGTTTCTCGCCCTCTGTTTCAGCCCCTCTGTTTCAGCCCCTCTGTTTCAGCCCCTCTGTTTCAGCCCGTCTTTTTCAGCCCCTCTGTTTCAGCCCCTCTGTTTCTCGCCCTCTGTTACTCGCTCTCTGTTTCTCGCCCTCTGTTTCAGCCCCTCTGTTTCTCGCGCACTGTTTCAGCCCCTCTGTTTCTCGCCCTCTGTTTCAGCCCCTCTGTTTCAGCCCCTCTGTTTCAGCCTCTCTGTTTCAGCCCCTCTGTTTCTCGCCCTCTGTTCAGCCCCTCTGTTTCAGCCCCTCTGTTTCTCGCCCTCTGATTCTGCCCCTCTGAAACAGCCCCTCTGTTTCAGCCCCTCTGTTTCAGCCCCTCTGTTTCAGCCCCTCTGTTTCTCGCCCACTGTTTCTCGCCCTCTGTTTCAGCCCCTCTGTTTCAGCCCCTCTGTTTGAGCCCCTCTGTTTCAGCCCCTCTGTTTCAGCCACTCTGTTTCTCGCCCTCTGTTTCTCGCCCTCTGTTTCTCGCTCTCTGTTTCTCGCCCTCTGTTTCTCGCCCTCTGTTTCTCGCCCTCTGTTTCAGCCCCTCTGTTTCAGCCCCTCTGTTTCAGACCCTCTGTTTCAGCCCCTCTGTTTCAGCCCCTCTGTTTCAGCCCCTCTGTTTCTCGCCCTCTGTTTCAGCCCCTCTGTTTCAGCCCCTCTGTTTCACCCCTCTGTTTCTCGCCCTCTGTTTCTCGCCCTCTGTTTCAGCCCCTCTGTTTCAGCCCCTCTGTTTCAGCCCCTCTGTTACAGCCCCTGTGTTTCTCGCAATCTGTTTCTCGCCCTCTGTTTCTCGCCCTCTGTTTCTCGCCCTCTGTTTCAGCCCCTCTGTTTCAGCCCCTCTGTTTCAGCCAATCTGTTTCAGCCCCACTGTTTAATCCCCTCTGTTTCAGCCCCTCTGTTTCAGCCCCTCTGTTTCAGCCCCTCTGTTTCAGCCACTATGTTTCAGCTCCACTGTTTCAGCCTCACTGTTTCTCGCCCTCTGTTTCTCTCCCTCTGTTTCTCGCCCTCTGTTTCAGCCCCTCTGTTTCAGCCCCTCTGTTTCAGCCAATCTGTTTCAGCCCCTCTGTTTCTCGCCCTCTGTTTCAGCCCCTCTCTTTCAGCCCCTCTGTTTCAGCCCCTCTGTTTCTCGCCCTCTGTTTCAGCCCCTCTGTTTCAGCCCCTCTGTTTCTCGCCCTCTGTTTCAGCCCCGCTGTTTCAGCCCCTCTGTTTCAGCCCCTCTGTTTCTCGCACTCTGTTTCTCGCCCTCTGTTTCTCGCCCTCTGTTTCAGCCACTCTGATTCAGCCCCTCTGTTCCAGCCCCTCTGTTTCAGCCCCTCTGTTTCAGCCCCACTGTTTAAGCCCCTCTGTTTCTCGTACTCTGTTTCAGCCCCTCTGTTTCAGCCCCTCTGTTTCAGCCCCTCTGTTTCTCAGCCTCTGTTTCAGCCCCTCTGTTTCTCGCCCTCTGTTTCAGCCCCTCTGTTTCAGCCCCTCTGTTTCAGCCACTCTGTTTCTCGCCCTCTGTTTCTCGCCCTCTGTTTCTCGCCCTCTGTTTCTCGCCCTCTGTTTCAGCCCCTCTGTTTCAGCCCCTCTGTTTCAGCTCCTCTGTTTCTCGCCCTCTGTTTCAGCCCCTCTGTTTCACCCCCTCTGTTTCACCCCCTCTGTTTCAGCCCCTCTGTTTTAGACCCACTCTTTCTCGCCCTCTGTTTCTCGCCCTCTGTTTGTCGCCCTCTGTTTCAGCCCCTCTGTTTCAGCCCCTCTGTTTCAGCCCCTCTGTTTCAGCCCCTCTGTTTCAGCTCCACTGTTTCAGCCCCTCTGTTTCTCGCCCTCTTTTTCAGCCCCTCTGTTTTTCGCCCTCTGTTTCAGCCCCTCTGTTTCAGCCCCTCTTTTTCAGCCCCTCTGTTTCAGCCCCTCTGTTTCAGCCCCACTGTTTAACCCCCTCTGTTTCTCGCTCTCTCTTTCAGCCCCTCTGTTTCTCGCCCTCTGTTTCTCACCCTCTGTTTCAGCGCCTCTGTTTCAGCCCCTCTGTTTCAGCCCCTCTGTTTCAGCCCGTCTTTTTCAGCCACTCTGGTTCAGCCCCTCTGTTTCAGCCCCTCTGTTTCTCGCCCTCTGTTACTCGCTCTCTGTTTCTCGCCCTCTGTTTCAGCCCCTCTGTTTCTCGCGCACTGTTTCAGCCCCTCTGTTTCTCGCCCTCTGTTTCAGCCCCTCTGTTTCAGCCCCTATGTTTCAGCCCCTCTGTTGCAGCCCCTCTGTTTCTCGCCCTCTGTTCAGCCCCTCTGTTTCAGCCCCTCTGTTTCTCGCCCTCTGATTCTGCCCCTCTGTTTCAGCCCCTCTGTTTCAGCCCCTCTGTTTCAGCCCCTCTGTTTCAGCCCCTCTGTTTCTCGCCCTCTGTTTCTCGCCCTCTGTTTCAGCCCCTCTGTTTCAGCCCCTCTGTTTCAGCCCCTCTGTTTCAGCCCCTCTGTTTCTCGCCCACTGTTTCTCGCCCTCTGTTTCAGCCCCTCTGTTTCAGCCCCTCTGTTTGAGCCCCTCTGTTTCAGCCCCTCTGTTTCAGCCACTCTGTTTCTCGCCCTCTGTTTCTCGCCCTCTGTTTCTCGCTCTCTGTTTCTCGCCCTCTGTTTCTCGCCCTCTGTTTCTCGCCCTCTGTTTCAGCCCCTCTGTTTCAGCCCCTCTGTTTCAGACCCTCTGTTTCAGCCCCTCTGTTTCAGCCCCTCTGTTTCAGCCCCTCTGTTTCTCGCCCTCTGTTTCAGCCCCTCTGTTTCAGCCCCTCTGTTTCACCCCTCTGTTTCTCGCCCTCTGTTTCTCGCCCTCTGTTTCAGCCCCTCTGTTTCAGCCCCTCTGTTTCAGCCCCTCTGTTACAGCCCCTCTGTTTCTCGCAATCTGTTTCTCGCCCTCTGTTTCTCGCCCTCTGTTTCTCGCCCTCTGTTTCAGCCCCTCTGTTTCAGCCCCTCTGTTTCAGCCAATCTGTTTCAGCCCCACTGTTTAATCCCCTCTGTTTCAGCCCCTCTGTTTCAGCCCCTCTGTTTCAGCCCCTCTGTTTCAGCCACTATGTTTCAGCTCCACTGTTTCAGCCCCACTGTTTCTCGCCCTCTGTTTCTCTCCCTCTGTTTCTCGCCCTCTGTTTCAGCCCCTCTGTTTCAGCCCCTCTGTTTCAGCCAATCTGTTTCAGCCCCTCTGTTTCTCGCCCTTTGTTTCAGCCCCTCTCTTTCAGCCCCTCTGTTTCAGCCCCTCTGTTTCTCGCCCTCTGTTTCAGCCCCTCTGTTTCAGCCCCTCTGTTTCTCGCCCTCTGTTTCAGCCCCGCTGTTTCAGCCCCTCTGTTTCAGCCCCTCTGTTTCTCGCACTCTGTTTCTCGCCCTCTGTTTCTCGCCCTCTGTTTCAGCCACTCTGATTCAGCCCCTCTGTTCCAGCCCCTCTGTTTCAGCCCCTCTGTTTCAGCCCCACTGTTTAAGCCCCTCTGTTTCTCGTACTCTGTTTCAGCCCCTCTGTTTCAGCCCCTCTGTTTCAGCCCCTCTGTTTCTCAGCCTCTGTTTCAGCCCCTCTGTTTCTCGCCCTCTGTTTCAGCCCCTCTGTTTCAGCCCCTCTGTTTCAGCCACTCTGTTTCTCGCCCTCTGTTTCTCGCCCTCTGTTTCTCGCCCTCTGTTTCTCGCCCTCTGTTTCAGCCCCTCTGTTTCAGCCCCTCTGTTTCAGCTCCTCTGTTTCTCGCCCTCTGTTTCAGCCCCTCTGTTTCAGCCCCTCTGTTTCACCCCCTCTGTTTCAGCCCCTCTGTTTTAGACCCACTCTTTCTCGCCCTCTGTTTCTCGCCCTCTGTTTGTCGCCCTCTGTTTCAGCCCCTCTGTTTCAGCCCCTCTGTTTCAGCCCCTCTGTTTCAGCCCCTCTGTTTCAGCTCCACTGTTTCAGCCCCTCTGTTTCTCGCCCTCTTTTTCAGCCCCTCTGTTTTTCGCCCTCTGTTTCAGCCCCTCTGTTTCAGCCCCTCTTTTTCAGCCCCTCTGTTTCAGCCCCTCTGTTTCAGCCCCACTGTTTAACCCCCTCTGTTTCTCGCTCTCTCTTTCAGCCCCTCTGTTTCTCGCCCTCTGTTTCTCACCCTCTGTTTCAGCCCCTCTGTTTCAGCCCCTCTGTTTCAGCCCCTCTGTTTCAGCCCGTCTTTTTCAGCCACTCTGGTTCAGCCCCTCTGTTTCAGCCCCTCTGTTTCTCGCCCTCTGTTACTCGCTCTCTGTTTCTCGCCCTCTGTTTCAGCCCCTCTGTTTCTCGCGCACTGTTTCAGCCCCTCTGTTTCTCGCCCTCTGTTTCAGCCCCTCTGTTTCAGCCCCTCTGTTTCAGCCCCTCTGTTGCAGCCCCTCTGTTTCTCGCCCTCTGTTCAGCCCCTCTGTTTCAGCCCCTCTGTTTCTCGCCCTCTGATTCTGCCCCTCTGTTTCAGCCCCTCTGTTTCAGCCCCTCTGTTTCAGCCCCTCTGTTTCAGCCCCTCTGTTTCTCGCCCTCTGTTTCTCGCCCTCTGTTTCAGCCCCTCTGTTTCAGCCCCTCTGTTTCAGCCCCTCTGTTTCAGCCACTCTGTTTCTCGCCCTCTGTTTCTCGCCCTCTGTTTCTCGCTCTCTGTTTCTTACCCTCTGTTTCTCGCCCTCTGTTTCTCGCCTTCTGTTTCAGCCCCTCTGTTTCAGCCCCTCTGTTTCAGACCCTCTCTTTCAGCCCCTCTGTTTCAGCCCCTCTGTTTCAGCCCCTCTGTTTCTCGCCCGCTGTTTCAGCCCCTCTGTTTCAGCCCCTCTGTTTCACCCCTCTGTTTCTCGCCCTCTGTTTCTCGCCCTCTGTTTCAGCCCCTCTGTTTCAGCCCCTCTGTTTCAGCCCCTCTGTTTCAGCCCCTCTGTTTCTCGCAATCTGTTTCTCGCCCTCTGTTTCTCGCACTCTGTTTCTCGCCCTCTGTTTCAGCCCCTCTGTTTCAGCCCCTCTGTTTCAGCCCCTCTGTTTCAGCCCCACTGTTTAATCCCCGCTGTTTCTCCCCCTCTGATCAGCCCCTCTGTTTCTCGGCCTCTGTTTCTCGCCAACTGTTTCAGCCCCTCTGTTTCAGCCCCTCTGTTTCAGCCCCTCTGTTTCAGCCCCTCTTTTTCAGCCCCTCTGTTTCAGCCCATCTGTTTCAGCCCCTCTGTTTCTCGCCCTCTGTTTCAGCCCCTCTGTTTCTCGCCCTCTGTTTCAGCCCCTCTGTTTCAGCCCCTCTGTTTCAGCCCAACTGCTTCAGCCCCTCTGTTAATCGCCCTCTGTTTCAGCCCCTCTCTTTCAGGCCCTCTGTTTCAGCCCCTCTGTTTCAGCCCCTCTGTTTCAGCCACTCTGTTCCAGCCCCTCTGTTTCTCGCCATCTGTTTCAGCCCCGCTGTTTCATCCACTCTGTTTCATCCCCTCTGTTTCAGCCCCTCTGTTTCTCGCCCTCTGTTTCTCGCTCTCTGTTTCTCGCCCTCTGTTTCAGCCCCTCTGTTTCTCGCGCACTGTTTCAGCCCCTCTGTTTCTCGCCCTGTGTTTCAGCCCCTCTGTTTCAGCCCCTCTGTTTCAGCCCCTCTGTTTCAGCCCCTCTGTTTCTCGCCCTCTGTTTCAGCCCCTCTGTTTCAGCCCCTCTGTTTCTCACCCTCTGTTTCATCCCCTCTGTTTCAGCCCCTCTGTTTCTCGCCCTCTGTTTCTCGCTCTCTGTTTCTCGCCCTCTGTTTCAGCCCCTCTGTTTCTGGCGCACTGTTTCAGCCCCTCTGTTTCTCGCCCTGTGTTTCAGCCCCTCTGTTTCAGCCCCTCTGTTTCAGCCCCTCTGTTTCAGCCCCTCTGTTTCTCACACTCTGTTTCAGCCCCTCTGTTTCAGCCCCTCTGTTTCTCGCCCTCTGTTTCTCGCCCTCTGTTTCTCGCCCTCTGTTTCAGCCCCTCTGTTTCACCCCCTCTGTTTCAGCCCCTCTGTTTCTCGCCCTCTGTTTCTCGCCCTCTGTTTCTCGCCCTCTGTTTCAGCCCCTCTGTTTCTCGCCCTCTGGTTCAGCCCCTCTGTTTCAGCCCCTCTGTTTCAGCCCCTCTGTTTCAGCCCCACTGTTTAACCCGCTCTGTTTCTCGCTCTCTCTTTCAGCCCCTCTGTTTCTCGCCCTCTGTTTCTCGCCCTCTGTTTCAGCCCCTCTGTTTCAGCCCCTCTGTTTCAGCCCCTCTGTTTCAGCCCGTCTTTTTCAGCCCCTCTGTTTCAGCCCCTCTGTTTCTCGCCCTCTGTTACTCGCTCTCTGTTTCTCGCCCTCTGTTTCAGCCCCTCTGTTTCTCGCGCACTGTTTCAGCCCCTCTGTTTCTCGCCCTCTGTTTCAGCCCCTCTGTTTCAGCCCCTCTGTTTCAGCCTCTCTGTTTCAGCCCCTCTGTTTCTCGCCCTCTGTTCAGCCCCTCTGTTTCAGCCCCTCTGTTTCTCGCCCTCTGATTCTGCCCCTCTGAAACAGCCCCTCTGTTTCAGCCCCTCTGTTTCAGCCCCTCTGTTTCAGCCCCTCTGTTTCTCGCCCACTGTTTCTCGCCCTCTGTTTCAGCCCCTCTGTTTCAGCCCCTCTGTTTGAGCCCCTCTGTTTCAGCCCCTCTGTTTCAGCCACTCTGTTTCTCGCCCTCTGTTTCTCGCCCTCTGTTTCTCGCTCTCTGTTTCTCGCCCTCTGTTTCTCGCCCTCTGTTTCTCGCCCTCTGTTTCAGCCCCTCTGTTTCAGCCCCTCTGTTTCAGACCCTCTGTTTCAGCCCCTCTGTTTCAGCCCCTCTGTTTCAGCCCCTCTGTTTCTCGCCCTCTGTTTCAGCCCCTCTGTTTCAGCCCCTCTGTTTCACCCCTCTGTTTCTCGCCCTCTGTTTCTCGCCCTCTGTTTCAGCCCCTCTGTTTCAGCCCCTCTGTTTCAGCCCCTCTGTTACAGCCCCTCTGTTTCTCGCAATCTGTTTCTCGCCCTCTGTTTCTCGCCCTCTGTTTCTCGCCCTCTGTTTCAGCCCCTCTGTTTCAGCCCCTCTGTTTCAGCCAATCTGTTTCAGCCCCACTGTTTAATCCCCTCTGTTTCAGCCCCTCTGTTTCAGCCCCTCTGTTTCAGCCCCTCTGTTTCAGCCACTATGTTTCAGCTCCACTGTTTCAGCCCCACTGTTTCTCGCCCTCTGTTTCTCTCCCTCTGTTTCTCGCCCTCTGTTTCAGCCCCTCTGTTTCAGCCCCTCTGTT
This sequence comes from Stegostoma tigrinum, assembly GCF_030684315.1. Taxonomy (NCBI): domain Eukaryota; kingdom Metazoa; phylum Chordata; class Chondrichthyes; order Orectolobiformes; family Stegostomatidae; genus Stegostoma; species Stegostoma tigrinum. The sequence goes on along the minus strand of NW_026728048.1, from coordinate 1,582,986 downwards.
TCAGCCAATCTGTTTCAGCCCCTCTGTTTCTCGCCCTCTGTTTCAGCCCCTCTCTTTCAGCCCCTCTGTTTCAGCCCCTCTGTTTCTCGCCCTCTGTTTCAGCCCCTCTGTTTCAGCCCCTCTGTTTCTCGCCCTCTGTTTCAGCCCCGCTGTTTCAGCCCCTCTGTTTCAGCCCCTCTGTTTCTCGCACTCTGTTTCTCGCCCTCTGTTTCTCGCCCTCTGTTTCAGCCACTCTGATTCAGCCCCTCTGTTCCAGCCCCTCTGTTTCAGCCCCTCTGTTTCAGCCCCACTGTTTAAGCCCCTCTGTTTCTCGTACTCTGTTTCAGCCCCTCTGTTTCAGCCCCTCTGTTTCAGCCCCTCTGTTTCTCAGCCTCTGTTTCAGCCCCTCTGTTTCTCGCCCTCTGTTTCAGCCCCTCTGTTTCAGCCCCTCTGTTTCAGCCACTCTGTTTCTCGCCCTCTGTTTCTCGCCCTCTGTTTCTCGCCCTCTGTTTCTCGCCCTCTGTTTCAGCCCCTCTGTTTCAGCCCCTCTGTTTCAGCTCCTCTGTTTCTCGCCCTCTGTTTCAGCCCCTCTGTTTCAGCCCCTCTGTTTCACCCCCTCTGTTTCAGCCCCTCTGTTTTAGACCCACTCTTTCTCGCCCTCTGTTTCTCGCCCTCTGTTTGTCGCCCTCTGATTCAGCCCCTCTGTTTCAGCCCCTCTGTTTCAGCCCCTCTGTTTCAGCCCCTCTGTTTCAGCTCCACTGTTTCAGCCCCTCTGTTTCTCGCCCTCTTTTTCAGCCCCTCTGTTTTTCGCCCTCTGTTTCAGCCCCTCTGTTTCAGCCCCTCTTTTTCAGCCCCTCTGTTTCAGCCCCTCTGTTTCAGCCCCACTGTTTAACCCCCTCTGTTTCTCGCTCTCTCTTTCAGCCCCTCTGTTTCTCGCCCTCTGTTTCTCACCCTCTGTTTCAGCCCCTCTGTTTCAGCCCCTCTGTTTCAGCCCCTCTGTTTCAGCCCGTCTTTTTCAGCCACTCTGGTTCAGCCCCTCTGTTTCAGCCCCTCTGTTTCTCGCCCTCTGTTACTCGCTCTCTGTTTCTCGCCCTCTGTTTCAGCCCCTCTGTTTCTCGCGCACTGTTTCAGCCCCTCTGTTTCTCGCCCTCTGTTTCAGCCCCTCTGTTTCAGCCCCTCTGTTTCAGCCCCTCTGTTGCAGCCCCTCTGTTTCTCGCCCTCTGTTCAGCCCCTCTGTTTCAGCCCCTCTGTTTCTCGCCCTCTGATTCTGCCCCTCTGTTTCAGCCCCTCTGTTTCAGCCCCTCTGTTTCAGCCCCTCTGTTTCAGCCCCTCTGTTTCTCGCCCTCTGTTTCTCGCCCTCTGTTTCAGCCCCTCTGTTTCAGCCCCTCTGTTTCAGCCCCTCTGTTTCAGCCCCTCTGTTTCTCGCCCACTGTTTCTCGCCCTCTGTTTCAGCCCCTCTGTTTCAGCCCCTCTGTTTGAGCCCCTCTGTTTCAGCCCCTCTGTTTCAGCCACTCTGTTTCTCGCCCTCTGTTTCTCGCCCTCTGTTTCTCGCTCTCTGTTTCTCGCCCTCTGTTTCTCGCCCTCTGTTTCTCGCCCTCTGTTTCAGCCCCTCTGTTTCAGCCCCTCTGTTTCAGACCCTCTGTTTCAGCCCCTCTGTTTCAGCCCCTCTGTTTCAGCCCCTCTGTTTCTCGCCCTCTGTTTCAGCCCCTCTGTTTCAGCCCCTCTGTTTCACCCCTCTGTTTCTCGCCCTCTGTTTCTCGCCCTCTGTTTCAGCCCCTCTGTTTCAGCCCCTCTGTTTCAGCCCCTCTGTTACAGACCCTCTGTTTCTCGCAATCTGTTTCTCGCCCTCTGTTTCTCGCCCTCTGTTTCTCGCCCTCTGTTTCAGCCCCTCTGTTTCAGCCCCTCTGTTTCAGCCAATCTGTTTCATCCCCACTGTTTAATCCCCTCTGTTTCAGCCCCTCTGTTTCAGCCCCACTGTTTCAGCCCCTCTGTTTCAGCCACTATGTTTCAGCTCCACTGTTTCAGCCCCACTGTTTCTCGCCCTCTGTTTCTCTCCCTCTGTTTCTCGCCCTCTGTTTCAGCCCCTCTGTTTCAGCCCCTCTGTTTCAGCCAATCTGTTTCAGCCCCTCTGTTTCTCGCCCTCTGTTTCAGCCCCTCTCTTTCAGCCCCTCTGTTTCAGCCCCTCTGTTTCTCGCCCTCTGTTTCAGCCCCTCTGTTTCAGCCCCTCTGTTTCTCGCCCTCTGTTTCAGCCCCGCTGTTTCAGCCCCTCTGTTTCAGCCCCTCTGTTTCTCGCACTCTGTTTCTCGCCCTCTGTTTCTCGCCCTCTGTTAGGCCACTCTGATTCAGCCCCTCTGTTCCAGCCCCTCTGTTTCAGCCCCTCTGTTTCAGCCCCACTGTTTAAGCCCCTCTGTTTCTCGTACTCTGTTTCAGCCCCTCTGTTTCAGCCCCTCTGTTTCAGCCCCTCTGTTTCTCAGCCTCTGTTTCAGCCCCTCTGTTTCTCGCCCTCTGTTTCAGCCCCTCTGTTTCAGCCCCTCTGTTTCAGCCACTCTGTTTCTCGCCCTCTGTTTCTCGCCCTCTGTTTCTCGCCCTCTGTTTCTCGCCCTCTGTTTCAGCCCCTCTGTTTCAGCCCCTCTGTTTCAGCTCCTCTGTTTCTCGCCCTCTGTTTCAGCCCCTCTGTTTCAGCCCCTCTGTTTCACCCCCTCTGTTTCAGCCCCTCTGTTTTAGACCCACTCTTTCTCGCCCTCTGTTTCTCGCCCTCTGTTTGTCGCCCTCTGTTTCAGCCCCTCTGTTTCAGCCCCTCTGTTTCAGCCCCTCTGTTTCAGCCCCTCTGTTTCAGCTCCACTGTTTCAGCCCCTCTGTTTCTCGCCCTCTTTTTCAGCCCCTCTGTTTTTCGCCCTCTGTTTCAGCCCCTCTGTTTCAGCCCCTCTTTTTCAGCCCCTCTGTTTCAGCCCCTCTGTTTCAGCCCCACTGTTTAACCCCCTCTGTTTCTCGCTCTCTCTTTCAGCCCCTCTGTTTCTCGCCCTCTGTTTCTCACCCTCTGTTTCAGCCCCTCTGTTTCAGCCCCTCTGTTTCAGCCCCTCTGTTTCAGCCCGTCTTTTTCAGCCACTCTGGTTCAGCCCCTCTGTTTCAGCCCCTCTGTTTCTCGCCCTCTGTTACTCGCTCTCTGTTTCTCGCCCTCTGTTTCAGCCCCTCTGTTTCTCGCGCACTGTTTCAGCCCCTCTGTTTCTCGCCCTCTGTTTCAGCCCCTCTGTTTCAGCCCCTCTGTTTCAGCCCCTCTGTTGCAGCCCCTCTGTTTCTCGCCCTCTGTTCAGCCCCTCTGTTTCAGCCCCTCTGTTTCTCGCCCTCTGATTCTGCCCCTCTGTTTCAGCCCCTCTGTTTCAGCCCCTCTGTTTCAGCCCCTCTGTTTCAGCCCCTCTGTTTCTCGCCCTCTGTTTCTCGCCCTCTGTTTCAGCCCCTCTGTTTCAGCCCCTCTGTTTCAGCCCCTCTGTTTCAGCCACTCTGTTTCTCGCCCTCTGTTTCTCGCCCTCTGTTTCTCGCTCTCTGTTTCTTACCCTCTGTTTCTCGCCCTCTGTTTCTCGCCTTCTGTTTCAGCCCCTCTGTTTCAGCCCCTCTGTTTCAGACCCTCTCTTTCAGCCCCTCTGTTTCAGCCCCTCTGTTTCAGCCCCTCTGTTTCTCGCCCGCTGTTTCAGCCCCTCTGTTTCAGCCCCTCTGTTTCACCCCTCTGTTTCTCGCCCTCTGTTTCTCGCCCTCTGTTTCAGCCCCTCTGTTTCAGCCCCTCTGTTTCAGCCCCTCTGTTTCAGCCCCTCTGTTTCTCGCAATCTGTTTCTCGCCCTCTGTTTCTCGCACTCTGTTTCTCGCCCTCTGTTTCAGCCCCTCTGTTTCAGCCCCTCTGTTTCAGCCCCTCTGTTTCAGCCCCACTGTTTAATCCCCGCTGTTTCTCCCCCTCTGATCAGCCCCTCTGTTTCTCGGCCTCTGTTTCTCGCCAACTGTTTCAGCCCCTCTGTTTCAGCCCCTCTGTTTCAGCCCCTCTGTTTCAGCCCCTCTTTTTCAGCCCCTCTGTTTCAGCCCATCTGTTTCAGCCCCTCTGTTTCTCGCCCTCTGTTTCAGCCCCTCTGTTTCTCGCCCTCTGTTTCAGCCCCTCTGTTTCAGCCCCTCTGTTTCAGCCCAACTGCTTCAGCCCCTCTGTTAATCGCCCTCTGTTTCAGCCCCTCTCTTTCAGGCCCTCTGTTTCAGCCCCTCTGTTTCAGCCCCTCTGTTTCAGCCACTCTGTTCCAGCCCCTCTGTTTCTCGCCATCTGTTTCAGCCCCGCTGTTTCATCCACTCTGTTTCATCCCCTCTGTTTCAGCCCCTCTGTTTCTCGCCCTCTGTTTCTCGCTCTCTGTTTCTCGCCCTCTGTTTCAGCCCCTCTGTTTCTCGCGCACTGTTTCAGCCCCTCTGTTTCTCGCCCTGTGTTTCAGCCCCTCTGTTTCAGCCCCTCTGTTTCAGCCCCTCTGTTTCAGCCCCTCTGTTTCTCGCCCTCTGTTTCAGCCCCTCTGTTTCAGCCCCTCTGTTTCTCACCCTCTGTTTCATCCCCTCTGTTTCAGCCCCTCTGTTTCTCGCCCTCTGTTTCTCGCTCTCTGTTTCTCGCCCTCTGTTTCAGCCCCTCTGTTTCTGGCGCACTGTTTCAGCCCCTCTGTTTCTCGCCCTGTGTTTCAGCCCCTCTGTTTCAGCCCCTCTGTTTCAGCCCCTCTGTTTCAGCCCCTCTGTTTCTCGCACTCTGTTTCAGCCCCTCTGTTTCAGCCCCTCTGTTTCTCGCCCTCTGTTTCTCGCCCTCTGTTTCTCGCCCTCTGTTTCAGCCCCTCTGTTTCACCCCCTCTGTTTCAGCCCCTCTGTTTCTCGCCCTCTGTTTCTCGCCCTCTGTTTCTCGCCCTCTGTTTCAGCCCCTCTGTTTCAGCCCCTCTGTTTCAGCCCCTCTGTTTCACCCCCTCTGTTTCAGCCCCTCTGTTTCTCGCCCTCTGTTTCAGCCCCTCTGTTTCAGCCCCTCTGTTAATCAGCCTCTGTTTCAGGCCCTCTGTTTCTCGCCCTCTGTTTCAGCCCCTCTGTTTCAGCCCCTCTGTTTCAGCACTTCTGTTTCAGCCACTCTGTATCTCGCCCTCTGTATCTCGCCCTCTGTTTCTCGCCCTCTGTTTCTCGCACACTGTTTCAGCCCCTCTGTTTCAGCCCCTCTGTTTCAGCCCCTCTGTTTCAGCTCCTCTGTGTCTCGCCCTCTGTTTCAGCCCCTCTGTTTCAGCCCCTCTGTTTCACCCCCTCTGTTTCAGCCCCTCTGTTTTAGACCCACTCTTTCTCGCCCTCTGTTTCTCGCCCTCTGTTTGTCGCCCTCTGTTTCAGCCCCTCTGTTTCAGCCCCTCTGTTTCAGCCCCTCTGTTTCAGCTCCACTGTTTCAGACCCTCTGTTTCTCGCCCTCTGTTTCAGCCCCTCTGTTTCTCGCCCTCTGGTTCAGCCCCTCTGTTTCAGCCCCTCTGTTTCAGCCCCTATGATTCAGCCCCTCTGTTTCAGCCCCACTGTTTAAGCCCCTCTGTTTCTCGCCCTCTCTTTCAGCCCCTCTGTTTCTCGCCCTCTGTTTCTCGCCCTCTGTTTCAGCCCCTCTGTTTCAGCCCCTCTGTTTCAGCCCCTCTGTTTCAGCCCGTCTTTTTCAGCCACTCTGCTTCAGCCCCTCTGTTTCAGCCCCTCTGTTTCTCGCCCTCTGTTTCTCGCTCTCTGTTTCTCGCCCTCTGTTTCAGCCCCTCTGTTTCTCGCGCACTGTTTCAGCCCCTCTGTTTCTCTCCCTCTGTTTCAGCCCCTCTGTTTCAGCCCCTCTGTTTCAGCCCCTCTGTTTCTCGCCCTCTGTTCAGCCCCTCTGTTTCAGCCCCTCTTTTTCTCGCCCTCTGTTTCTGCCCCTCTGTTTCAGCCCCTCTGTTTCAGCCCCTCTGTTTTAGCCCCTCTGTTTCTCGCCCTCTGTTTCTCGCACTCTGTTTCAGCCACTCTGTTTCAGCCCCTCTGTTTCAGCCCCTCTGTTTCAGCCCCTCTGTTTCAGCCCCTCTGTTTCTCGCCCTCTGTTTCTCGCCCTCTGTTTCTCGCCCTCTGTTTCTCGCCCTCTGTTTCTCGCACTCTGTTTCTCGCCCTCTGTTTCAGCCCCTCTGTTTCAGCCCCTCTGTTTCAGACCCTCTGTTTCAGCCCCTCTGTTTCAGCCCCTCTGTTTCAGCCCCTCTGTTTCTCGCCCTCTGTTTCAGCCCCTCTGTTTCAGCCCCTCTGTTTCACCCCTCTGTTTCACGCACTCTGTTTCTCGCCCTCTGTTTCAGCCCCTCTGTTTCAGCTCCTCTGTTTCAGCCCCTCTGTTTCAGCCCCTCTGTTTCAGCCCCTCTGTTTCAGCCCCTCTTTTTCAGCCCCTCTGTTTCTCGCCCTCTGTTTCTCTCCCTCGGTTTCCCGCCCTCTGTTTCAGCCCCTCTGTTTCAGCCCCTCTGTTTCAGCCAATCTGTTTCAGCCCCACTCTTTCTCGCCCTCTGTTTCTCGCCCTCTGTTTCTCGCCCTCTGTTTCAGCCCCACTGTTCCAGCCCCTCTGTTTCTCGCACTCTGTTTCTCGCCTTCTGTTTGAGCCCCTCTGTTTCTCGCCCTCTGTTTCAGCCCCTCTGTTTCAGCCCGTCTGTTTCAGCCCCTCTGTTTCTCGCCCTCTGTATCTCGCCCTCTGTTTCAGCCCCTCTGTTTCAGCCCCTCTGTTTCAGCCAATCTGTTTCAGCCCCTCTGTTTCTCGCCCTCTGTTTCAGACCCTCTCTTTCAGCCCCTCTGTTTCAGCCCCTCTGTTTCTCGCCCTCTGTTTCAGCCCCTCTGTTTCAGCCCCTCTGTTTCTCGCCCTCTGTTTCAGCCCCGCTGTTTCAGCCCCTCTGTTTCAGCCCCTCTGTTTCTCGCACTCTGTTTCTCGCCCTCTGTTTCTCGCCCTCTGTTTCAGCCACTCTGATTCAGCCCCTCTGTTCCAGCCCCTCTGTTTCAGCCCCTCTTTTTCAGCCCCACTGTTTAAGCCCCTCTGTTTCTCGTACTCTGTTTCAGCCCCTCTGTTTCAGCCCCTCTGTTTCTCAGCCTCTGTTTCAGCCCCTCTGTTTCTCGCCCTCTGTTTCAGCCCCTCTGTTTCAGCCCCTCTGTTTCAGCCCCTCTGTTTCAGCCACTCTGTTTCTCGCCCTCTGTTTCTCGCCCTCTGTTTCTCGCCCTCTGTTTCTCGCCCTCTGTTTCAGCCCCTCTGTTTCAGCCCCTCTGTTTCAGCCCCTCTGTTTCAGCTCCTCTGTTTCTCGCCCTCTGTTTCAGCCCCTCTGTTTCAGCCCCTCTGTTTCACCCCCTCTGTTTCAGCCCCTCTGTTTTAGACCCACTCTTTCTCGCCCTCTGTTTCTCGCCCTCTGTTTGTCGCCCTCTGTTTCAGCCCCTCTGTTTCAGCCCCTCTGTTTCAGCCCCTCTGTTTCAGCCCCTCTGTTTCAGCTCCACTGTTTCAGCCCCTCTGTTTCTCGCCCTCTGTTTCAGCCCCTCTGTTTCTCGCCCTCTGGTTCAGCCCCTCTGTTTCAGCCCCTCTGTTTCAGCCCCTCTGTTTCAGCCCCTCTGTTTCAGCACCACTGTTTAAGCCCCTCTGTTTCTCGCTCTCTCTTTCAGCCCCTCTGTTTCTCGCCCTCTGTTTCTCGCCCTCTGTTTCAGCCCCTCTGTTTCAGCCCCTCTGTTTCAGCCCCTCTGTTTCAGCCCGTCTTTTTCAGCCACTCTGTTTCAGCCCCTCTGTTTCAGCCCCTCTGTTTCTCGCCCTCTGTTACTCGCTCTCTGTTTCTCGCCCTCTGTTTCAGCCCCTCTGTTTCTCGCGCACTGTTTCAGCCCCTCTGTTTCTCGCCCTCTGTTTCAGCCCCTCTGTTTCAGCCCCTCTGTTTCAGCCCCTCTGTTTCAGCCCCTCTGTTTCTCGCCCTCTGTTCAGCCCCTCTGTTTCAGCCCCTCTGTTTCTCGCCCTCTGATTCTGCCCCTCTGTTTCAGCCCCTCTGTTTCAGCCCCTCTGTTTCAGCCCCTCTGTTTCAGCCCCTCTGTTTCTCGCCCTCTGTTTCTCGCCCTCTGTTTCAGCCCCTCTGTTTCAGCCCCTCTGTTTCAGCGCCTCTGTTTCAGCCCCTCTGTTTCAGCCACTCTGTTTCTCGCCCTCTGTTTCTCGCCCTCTGTTTCTCGCTCTCTGTTTCTCGCCCTCTGTTTCTCGCCCTCTGTTTCTCGCCCTCTGTTTCAGCCCCTCTGTTTCAGCCCCTCTGTTTCAGACCCTCTGTTTCTCGCCCTCTGTTTCAGCCCCGCTGTTTCAGCCCCTCTGTTTCAGCCCCTCTGTTTCTCGCACTCTGTTTCTCGCCCTCTGTTTCTCGCCCTCTGTTTCAGCCACTCTGATTCAGCCCCTCTGTTCCAGCCCCTCTGTTTCAGCCCCTCTTTTTCAGCCCCACTGTTTAAGCCCCTCTGTTTCTCGTACTCTGTTTCAGCCCCTCTGTTTCAGCCCCTCTGTTTCTCAGCCTCTGTTTCAGCCCCTCTGTTTCTCGCCCTCTGTTTCAGCCCCTCTGTTTCAGCCCCTCTGTTTCAGCCCCTCTGTTTCAGCCACTCTGTTTCTCGCCCTCTGTTTCTCGCCCTCTGTTTCTCGCCCTCTGTTTCAGCCCCTCTGTTTCAGCCCCTCTGTTTCAGCCCCTCTGTTTCAGCTCCTCTGTTTCTCGCCCTCTGTTTCAGCCCCTCTGTTTCAGCCCCTCTGTTTCACCCCCTCTGTTTCAGCCCCTCTGTTTTAGACCCACTCTTTCTCGCCCTCTGTTTCTCGCCCTCTGTTTGTCGCCCTCTGTTTCAGCCCCTCTGTTTCAGCCCCTCTGTTTCAGCCCCTCTGTTTCAGCCCCTCTGTTTCAGCTCCACTGTTTCAGCCCCTCTGTTTCTCGCCCTCTGTTTCAGCCCCTCTGTTTCTCGCCCTCTGGTTCAGCCCCTCTGTTTCAGCCCCTCTGTTTCAGCCCCTCTGTTTCAGCCCCTCTGTTTCAGCACCACTGTTTAAGCCCCTCTGTTTCTCGCTCTCTCTTTCAGCCCCTCTGTTTCTCGCCCTCTGTTTCTCGCCCTCTGTTTCAGCCCCTCTGTTTCAGCCCCTCTGTTTCAGCCCCTCTGTTTCAGCCCGTCTTTTTCAGCCACTCTGTTTCAGCCCCTCTGTTTCAGCCCCTCTGTTTCTCGCCCTCTGTTACTCGCTCTCTGTTTCTCGCCCTCTGTTTCAGCCCCTCTGTTTCTCGCGCACTGTTTCAGCCCCTCTGTTTCTCGCCCTCTGTTTCAGCCCCTCTGTTTCAGCCCCTCTGTTTCAGCCCCTCTGTTTCAGCCCCTCTGTTTCTCGCCCTCTGTTCAGCCCCTCTGTTTCAGCCCCTCTGTTTCTCGCCCTCTGATTCTGCCCCTCTGTTTCAGCCCCTCTGTTTCAGCCCCTCTGTTTCAGCCCCTCTGTTTCAGCCCCTCTGTTTCTCGCCCTCTGTTTCTCGCCCTCTGTTTCAGCCCCTCTGTTTCAGCCCCTCTGTTTCAGCGCCTCTGTTTCAGCCCCTCTGTTTCAGCCACTCTGTTTCTCGCCCTCTGTTTCTCGCCCTCTGTTTCTCGCTCTCTGTTTCTCGCCCTCTGTTTCTCGCCCTCTGTTTCTCGCCCTCTGTTTCAGCCCCTCTGTTTCAGCCCCTCTGTTTCAGACCCTCTGATTCAGCCCCTCTGTTTCAGCCCCTCTGTTTCAGCCCCTCTGTTTCTCGCCCTCTGTTTCAGCCCCTCTGTTTCAGCCCCTCTGTTTCACCCCTCTGTTTCTCGCCCTCTGTTTCTCGCCCTCTGTTTTACCCCTCTGTTTCAGCCCCTCTGTTTCAGCCCCTCTGTTTCAGCCCCTCTGTTTCTCGCAATCTGTTTCTCGCCCTCTGTTTCTCGCCCTCTGTTTCTCGCACTCTGTTTCAGCCCCTCTGTTTCAGCTCCTCTGTTTCAGCCCCTCTGTTTCAGCCCCACTGTTTAATCCCCTCTGTTTCTCGCCCTCTGATCAGCCCCTCTGTTTCTCGGCCTCTGTTTCTCGCCCACTGTTTCAGCCCCTCTGTTTCAGCCCCTCTGTTTCAGCCCCTCTGTTTCAGCCCCTCTTTTTCAGCCCCTCTGTTTCAGCCCATCTGTTTCAGCCCCTCTGTTTCTCGCCCTCTGTTTCAGCCCCTCTGTTTCTCGCCCTCTGTTTCAGCCCCTCTGTTTCAGCCCCTCTGTTTCAGCCCATCTGTTTCAGCCCCTCTGTTAATCGCCCTCTGTTTCAGCCCCTCTCTTTCAGCCCCTCTGTTTCACCCCCTCTGTTTCAGCCCCTCTGTTTCAGCCCCTCTGTTCCAGCCCCTCTGTTTCTCGCCATCTGTTTCAGCCCCGCTGTTTCATCCACTCTGTTTCATCCCCTCTGTTTCAGCCCCTCTGTTTCTCGCCCTCTGTTTCTCGCTCTCTGTTTCTCGCCCTCTGTTTCAGCCCCTCTGTTTCTCGCGCACTGTTTCAGCCCCTCTGTTTCTCGCCCTGTGTTTCAGCCCCTCTGTTTCAGCCCCTCTGTTTCAGCCCCTCTGTTTCAGCCCCTCTGTTTCTCGCCCTCTGTTTGAGCCCCTCTGTTTCAGCCCCTCTGTTTCGCGCCCTCTGTTTCATCCCATCTGTTTCAGCCCCTCTGTTTCTCGCCCTCTGTTTCTCGCTCTCTGTTTCTCGCCCTCTGTTTCAGCCCCTCTGTTTCTCGCGCACTGTTTCAGCCCCTCTGTTTCTCGCCCTGTGTTTCAGCCCCTCTGTTTCAGCCCCTCTGTTTCAGCCCCTCTGTTTCAGCCCCTCTGTTTCTCGCCCTCTGTTTCAGCCCCTCTGTTTCAGCTCCTCTGTTTCTCGCCCTCTGTTTCTGCCCCACTGTTTCAGCCCCTCTGTTTCTCGCCATCTGTTTCGGCCCCTCTGTTTCAGCCCCTCTGTTTCAGCCCCTCTGTTTCAGCCCCACTGTTTCAGCCCCTCTGTTTCTCGCCCTCTGTTTCTCGCCCTCTGTTTCTCGCTCTCTGTTTCTCGCCCTCTGTTTCTCGCCCTCTGTTTCTCGCCCTCTGTTTCTCGCCCTCTGATTCAGCCCCTCTGTTTCAGCCCCTCTGTTTCAGACCCTCTGCTTCAGCCCCGCTGTTTCAGCCCCTCTGTTTCAGCCCCTCTGTTTCTCGCCCTTTGTTTCAGCCCCTCTGTTTCAGCCCCTCTGTTTCACCCCTCTGTTTCTCGCCCTCTGTTTCTCGCCCTCTGTTTCAGCCGCTCTGTTTCAGCCCCTCTGTTTCAGCCCCTCTGTTTCAGCCCCTCTGTTTCTCGCAATCTGTTTCTCGCCCTCTGTTTCTCGCCCTCTGTTTCTCACCCTCTGTTTCAGCCCCTCTGTTTCAACCCGTCTGTTTCAGCCCCTCTGTTTCAGCCCCACTGTTTAATCCCCTCTGTTTCTCTCCCTCTGATCAGCCCCTCTGTTTCTCGGCTCTGTTTCACGCCCTCTGTTTCAGCCCCTCTGATTCAGCCCCTCTGTTTCAGCCCCTCTGTTTCAGCCCCTCTTTTTCAGCCCCTCTGTTTCAGCCCATCTGTTTCAGCCCCTCTGTTTCTGGCCCTCTGTTTCAGCCCCTCTGTTTCTCGCCCTCTGTTTCAGCACCTCTGTTTCAGCCCCTCTGTTTCAGCCCATCTGTTTCAGCCCCTCTGTTTCTCGCCCAATGTTTCAGCTCCTCTCTTTCAGCCCCTCTCTTTCAGCCCCTCTGTTTCAGCCCCTCTGTTTCAGCCCCTCTGTTCCAGCCCCTCTGTTTCTCGCCCTCTGTTTCAGCCCCGCTGTTTCAGCCCCTCTGTTTCAGCCCCTCCGTTTCTCGCACTCTGTTTCTCGCCCTCTGTTTCTCGCCCTCTGTTTCAGCCACTCTGATTCAGCCCCTCTGTTACAGCCCCTCTGTTTCAGCCCCTCTGTTTCAGCCCCACTATTTAAGCCCCTCTGTTTCTCGCCCTCTGTTTCAGCCCCTCTGTTTCTCGCCATCTGTTTCTCGCCCTCTGTTTCAGCCCCTCTGTTTCAGCCCCTCTGTTTCTGCCCCTCTTTTTCAGCCATTCTGTTTCAGCCCCTCTGTTTCAGCCCCTCTGTTTCAGCCCCTCTGTTTCTCGCTCTCTGTTTCTCGCCCTCTGTTTCAGCCCCTCTGTTTCTCGCCCTCTGTTTCAGCCCCTCTGTTTCTCGCCCTCTGTTTCAGCCCCTCTGTTTCAGCCCCTCTGTTTCAGCCCCTTTGTTTCAGCCCCTCTGTTTCTCGCCCTCTTTTCAGCCCCTCTGTTTCAGCCCCTCTGTTTCTCGCCCTCTGTTTCAGCCCCTCTGTTTCAGCCCCTCTGTTTCAGCCCCTCTGTTTCTGCCCCTCTTTTTCAGCCATTCTGTTTCAGCCCCTCTGTTTCAGCCCCTCTGTTTCAGCCCCTGTGTTTCTCGCTCTCTGTTTCTCGCCCTCTGTTTCAGCCCCTCTGTTTCTCGCCCACTGTTTCAGCCCCTCTGTTTCTCGCCCTCTGTTTCAGCCCCTCTGTTTCAGCCCCTCTGTTTCAGCCCCTTTGTTTCAGCCCCTCTGTTTCTCGCCCTCTTTTCAGCCCCTCTGTTTCAGCCCCTCTGTTTCTCGCCCTCTGTTTCAGCCCCTCTGTTTCAGCCCCTCTGTTTCAGCCCCTCTGTTTCAGCCCCTCTGTTTCAGCCCGTCTGTTTCTCGCACTCTGTTTCTCGCCCTCTGTTTCTCGCTCTCTGTTTCACGCCCTCTGTTTCTCGCCCTCTGTTTCACGCCCTCTGTTTCAGCCCCTCTGTTTCAGACCCTCTGTTTCAGCCCCTCTGTTTCACCCCCTCTGTTTCAGCCCCTCTGTTTCTCGCCCTCTGTTTCAGCCCCTCTGTTTCAGCTCCTCTGTTTCTCGCCCTCTGTTTCAGCCCCTCTGTTTCAGCCCCTCTGTTTCAGCCCCTCTGTTTCAGCCCCTCTGGTTCAGCCCCTCTGTTTCAGCTCCTCTGTTTCTCGCCCTCTGTTTCAGACCCTCTGTTTCAGCCCCTCTGTTTCACCCCCTCTGTTTCAGCCCCTCTGTTTTAGACCCACTCTTTCTCGCCCTCTGTTTCTCGCCCTCTGTTTGTCGCCCTCTGTTTCAGCCCCTCTGTTTCAGCCCCTCTGTTTCAGCCCCTCTGTTTCAGCTCCACTGTTTCAGCCCATCTGTTTCTGGCCCTCTGTTTCAGCCCCTCTGTTTCTCGCCCTCTGGTTCAGCCCCTCTGTTTCAGCCCCTCTGTTTCAGCCCCTCTGTTTCAGCCCCTCTGTTTCAGCCCCACTGTTTAAGCCCCTCTGTTTCTCGCTCTCTCTTTCAGCCCCTCTGTTTCTTGCCATCTGTTTCTCGCCCTCTGTTTCAGCCCCTCTGTTTCAGCCCCTCTGTTTCAGCCCCTCTGTTTCAGCCCGTCTTTTTCAGCCACTCTGTTTCAGCCCCTCTGTTTCAGCCCCTCTGTTTCTCGCCCTCTGTTACTCGCTCTCTGTTTCTCGCCCTCTGTTTCAGCCCCTCTGTTTCTCGCGCTCTGTTTCAGCCCCTCTGTTTCTCGCCCTCTGTTTCAGCCCCTCTGTTTCAGCCCCTCTGTTTCAGCCCCTCTGTTTCAGCCCCTCTGTTTCTCGCCCTCTGTTCAGCCCCTCTGTTTCAGCCCCTCTGTTTCTCGCCCTCTGATTCTGCCCCTCTGTTTCAGCCCCTCTGTTTCAGCCCCTCTGTTTCAGCCCCTCTGTTTCAGCCCCTCTGTTTCTCGCCCTCTGTTTCTCGCCCTCTGTTTCAGCCCCTCTGTTTCAGCCCCTCTGTTTCAGCTCCTCTGTTTCAGCCCCTCTGTTTCAGCCACTCTGTTTCTCGCCCTCTGTTTCTCGCCCTCTGTTTCTCGCTCTCTGTTTCTCGCACTCTGTTTCTCGCCCTCTGTTTCTCGCCCTCTGTTTCAGCCCCTCTGTTTCAGCCCCTCTGTTTCAGACCCTCTGTTTCAGCCCCTCTGTTTCAGCCCCTCTGTTTCAGCCCCTCTGTTTCTCGCCCTCTGTTTCAGCCCCTCTGTTTCAGCCCCTCTGTTTCACCCCTCTGTTTCTCGCCCTCTGTTTCTCGCTCTCTGTTTCAGCCCCTCTGTTTCAGCCACTCTGTTTCAGCCCTTCTGTTTCAGCCCCTCTGTTTCTCGCAATCTGTTTCTCGCCCTCTGTTTCTCGCCCTCTGTTTCTCGCACTCTGTTTCAGCCCCTCTGTTTCAGCTCCTCTGTTTCAGCCCCTCTGTTTCAGCTCCACTGTTTAATCCCCTCTGTTTCTCGCCCTCTGATCAGCCCCTCTGTTTCTCGGCCTCTGTTTCTCGCCCACTGTTTCAGCCCCTCTGTTTCAGCCCCTCTGTTTCAGCCCCTCTGTTTCAGCCCCTCTTTTTCTGCCCCTCTGTTTCAGCCCATCTGTTTCAGCCCCTCTGTTTCTCGCCCTCTGTTTCAGCCCCTCTGTTTCTCGCCCTCTGTTTCAGCCCCTCTGTTTCAGCCCCTCTGTTTCAGCCCATCTGTTTCAGCCCCTCTGTTAATCGCCCTCTGTTTCAGCCCCTCTGTTTCAGCCCCTCTGTTTCAGCCCCTCTGTTTCAGCCCCTCTGTTTCAGCCCCTCTGTTCCAGCCCCTCTGTTTCTCGCCATCTGTTTCAGCCCCGCTGTTTCATCCACTCTGTTTCATCCCCACTGTTTCAGCCCCTCTGTTTCTCGCCCTCTGTTTCTCGCTCTCTGTTTCTCACCCTCTGTTTCAGCCCCTCTGTTTCTCGCGCACTGTTTCAGCCCCTCTGTTTCTCGCCCTGTGTTTCAGCCCCTCTGTTTCAGCCCCTCTGTTTCAGCCACTCTGTTTCAGCCCCTCTGTTTCTCGCCCTCTGTTTCAGCCCCTCTGTTTCAGCCCCTCTGTTTCTCGCCCTCTGTTTCATCCCATCTGTTTCAGCCCCTCTGTTTCTCGCCCTCTGTTTCTCGCTCTCTGTTTCTCGCCCTCTGTTTCAGCCCCTCTGTTTCTCGCGCACTGTTTCAGCCCCTCTGTTTCTCGCCCTGTGTTTCAGCCCCTCTGTTTCAGCCCCTCTGTTTCAGCCCCTCTGTTTCAGCCCATCTGTTTCTCGCCCTCTGTTTCAGCCCCTCTGTTTCAGCCCCTCTGTTTCTCGCCCTCTGTTTCTGCCCCTCTGTTTCAGCCCCTCTGTTTCTCGCCATCTGTTTCGACCCCTCTGTTTCAGCCCCTCTGTTTCAGCCCTCTGTTTCAGCCCCTCTGTTTCAGCCCCTCTGTTTCTCGCCCTCTGTTTCTCGCTCTCTGTTACTCGCTCTCTGTTTCTCGCCCTCTGTTTCAGCCCCTCTGTTTCTCGCGCACTGTTTCAGCCCCTCTGTTTCTCGCCCTCTGTTTCAGCCCCTCTGTTTCAGCCCCTCTGTTTCAGCCCCTCTGTTGCAGCCCCTCTGTTTCTCGCCCTCTGTTCAGCCCCTCTGTTTCAGCCCCTCTGTTTCTCGCCCTCTGATTCTGCCCCTCTGTTTCAGCCCCTCTGTTTCAGCCCCTCTGTTTCAGCCCCTCTGTTTCAGCCCCTCTGTTTCTCGCCCTCTGTTTCTCGCCCTCTGTTTCAGCCCCTCTGTTTCAGCCCCTCTGTTTCAGCCCCTCTGTTTCAGCCACTCTGTTTCTCGCCCTCTGTTTCTCGCCCTCTGTTTCTCGCTCTCTGTTTCTTACCCTCTGTTTCTCGCCCTCTGTTTCTCGCCTTCTGTTTCAGCCCCTCTGTTTCAGCCCCTCTGTTTCAGACCCTCTCTTTCAGCCCCTCTGTTTCAGCCCCTCTGTTTCAGCCCCTCTGTTTCTCGCCCGCTGTTTCAGCCCCTCTGTTTCAGCCCCTCTGTTTCACCCCTCTGTTTCTCGCCCTCTGTTTCTCGCCCTCTGTTTCAGCCCCTCTGTTTCAGCCCCTCTGTTTCAGCCCCTCTGTTTCAGCCCCTCTGTTTCTCGCAATCTGTTTCTCGCCCTCTGTTTCTCGCACTCTGTTTCTCGCCCTCTGTTTCAGCCCCTCTGTTTCAGCCCCTCTGTTTCAGCCCCTCTGTTTCAGCCCCACTGTTTAATCCCCGCTGTTTCTCCCCCTCTGATCAGCCCCTCTGTTTCTCGGCCTCTGTTTCTCGCCAACTGTTTCAGCCCCTCTGTTTCAGCCCCTCTGTTTCAGCCCCTCTGTTTCAGCCCCTCTTTTTCAGCCCCTCTGTTTCAGCCCATCTGTTTCAGCCCCTCTGTTTCTCGCCCTCTGTTTCAGCCCCTCTGTTTCTCGCCCTCTGTTTCAGCCCCTCTGTTTCAGCCCCTCTGTTTCAGCCCAACTGCTTCAGCCCCTCTGTTAATCGCCCTCTGTTTCAGCCCCTCTCTTTCAGGCCCTCTGTTTCAGCCCCTCTGTTTCAGCCCCTCTGTTTCAGCCACTCTGTTCCAGCCCCTCTGTTTCTCGCCATCTGTTTCAGCCCCGCTGTTTCATCCACTCTGTTTCATCCCCTCTGTTTCAGCCCCTCTGTTTCTCGCCCTCTGTTTCTCGCTCTCTGTTTCTCGCCCTCTGTTTCAGCCCCTCTGTTTCTCGCGCACTGTTTCAGCCCCTCTGTTTCTCGCCCTGTGTTTCAGCCCCTCTGTTTCAGCCCCTCTGTTTCAGCCCCTCTGTTTCAGCCCCTCTGTTTCTCGCCCTCTGTTTCAGCCCCTCTGTTTCAGCCCCTCTGTTTCTCACCCTCTGTTTCATCCCCTCTGTTTCAGCCCCTCTGTTTCTCGCCCTCTGTTTCTCGCTCTCTGTTTCTCGCCCTCTGTTTCAGCCCCTCTGTTTCTGGCGCACTGTTTCAGCCCCTCTGTTTCTCGCCCTGTGTTTCAGCCCCTCTGTTTCAGCCCCTCTGTTTCAGCCCCTCTGTTTCAGCACCTCTGTTTCTCGCACTCTGTTTCAGCCCCTCTGTTTCAGCCCCTCTGTTTCTCGCCCTCTGTTTCTCGCCCTCTGTTTCTCGCCCTCTGTTTCAGCCCCTCTGTTTCACCCCCTCTGTTTCAGCCCCTCTGTTTCTCGCCCTCTGTTTCTCGCCCTCTGTTTCTCGCCCTCTGTTTCAGCCCCTCTGTTTCAGCCCCTCTGTTTCAGCCCCTCTGTTTCACCCCCTCTGTTTCAGCCCCTCTGTTTCTCGCCCTCTGTTTCAGCCCCTCTGTTTCAGCCCCTCTGTTAATCAGCCTCTGTTTCAGGCCCTCTGTTTCTCGCCCTCTGTTTCAGCCCCTCTGTTTCAGCCCCTCTGTTTCAGCACTTCTGTTTCAGCCACTCTGTATCTCGCCCTCTGTATCTCGCCCTCTGTTTCTCGCCCTCTGTTTCTCGCACACTGTTTCAGCCCCTCTGTTTCAGCCCCTCTGTTTCAGCCCCTCTGTTTCAGCTCCTCTGTGTCTCGCCCTCTGTTTCAGCCCCTCTGTTTCAGCCCCTCTGTTTCACCCCCTCTGTTTCAGCCCCTCTGTTTTAGACCCACTCTTTCTCGCCCTCTGTTTCTCGCCCTCTGTTTGTCGCCCTCTGTTTCAGCCCCTCTGTTTCAGCCCCTCTGTTTCAGCCCCTCTGTTTCAGCTCCACTGTTTCAGACCCTCTGTTTCTCGCCCTCTGTTTCAGCCCCTCTGTTTCTCGCCCTCTGGTTCAGCCCCTCTGTTTCAGCCCCTCTGTTTCAGCCCCTATGATTCAGCCCCTCTGTTTCAGCCCCACTGTTTAAGCCCCTCTGTTTCTCGCCCTCTCTTTCAGCCCCTCTGTTTCTCGCCCTCTGTTTCTCGCCCTCTGTTTCAGCCCCTCTGTTTCAGCCCCTCTGTTTCAGCCCCTCTGTTTCAGCCCGTCTTTTTCAGCCACTCTGCTTCAGCCCCTCTGTTTCAGCCCCTCTGTTTCTCGCCCTCTGTTTCTCGCTCTCTGTTTCTCGCCCTCTGTTTCAGCCCCTCTGTTTCTCGCGCACTGTTTCAGCCCCTCTGTTTCTCTCCCTCTGTTTCAGCCCCTCTGTTTCAGCCCCTCTGTTTCAGCCCCTCTGTTTCTCGCCCTCTGTTCAGCCCCTCTGTTTCAGCCCCTCTTTTTCTCGCCCTCTGTTTCTGCCCCTCTGTTTCAGCCCCTCTGTTTCAGCCCCTCTGTTTTAGCCCCTCTGTTTCTCGCCCTCTGTTTCTCGCACTCTGTTTCAGCCACTCTGTTTCAGCCCCTCTGTTTCAGCCCCTCTGTTTCAGCCCCTCTGTTTCAGCCCCTCTGTTTCTCGCCCTCTGTTTCTCGCCCTCTGTTTCTCGCCCTCTGTTTCTCGCCCTCTGTTTCTCGCACTCTGTTTCTCGCCCTCTGTTTCAGCCCCTCTGTTTCAGCCCCTCTGTTTCAGACCCTCTGTTTCAGCCCCTCTGTTTCAGCCCCTCTGTTTCAGCCCCTCTGTTTCTCGCCCTCTGTTTCAGCCCCTCTGTTTCAGCCCCTCTGTTTCACCCCTCTGTTTCACGCACTCTGTTTCTCGCCCTCTGTTTCAGCCCCTCTGTTTCAGCTCCTCTGTTTCAGCCCCTCTGTTTCAGCCCCTCTGTTTCAGCCCCTCTGTTTCAGCCCCTCTTTTTCAGCCCCTCTGTTTCTCGCCCTCTGTTTCTCTCCCTCGGTTTCCCGCCCTCTGTTTCAGCCCCTCTGTTTCAGCCCCTCTGTTTCAGCCAATCTGTTTCAGCCCCACTCTTTCTCGCCCTCTGTTTCTCGCCCTCTGTTTCTCGCCCTCTGTTTCAGCCCCACTGTTCCAGCCCCTCTGTTTCTCGCACTCTGTTTCTCGCCTTCTGTTTGAGCCCCTCTGTTTCTCGCCCTCTGTTTCAGCCCCTCTGTTTCAGCCCGTCTGTTTCAGCCCCTCTGTTTCTCGCCCTCTGTATCTCGCCCTCTGTTTCAGCCCCTCTGTTTCAGCCCCTCTGTTTCAGCCAATCTGTTTCAGCCCCTCTGTTTCTCGCCCTCTGTTTCAGACCCTCTCTTTCAGCCCCTCTGTTTCAGCCCCTCTGTTTCTCGCCCTCTGTTTCAGCCCCTCTGTTTCAGCCCCTCTGTTTCTCGCCCTCTGTTTCAGCCCCGCTGTTTCAGCCCCTCTGTTTCAGCCCCTCTGTTTCTCGCACTCTGTTTCTCGCCCTCTGTTTCTCGCCCTCTGTTTCAGCCACTCTGATTCAGCCCCTCTGTTCCAGCCCCTCTGTTTCAGCCCCTCTTTTTCAGCCCCACTGTTTAAGCCCCTCTGTTTCTCGTACTCTGTTTCAGCCCCTCTGTTTCAGCCCCTCTGTTTCTCAGCCTCTGTTTCAGCCCCTCTGTTTCTCGCCCTCTGTTTCAGCCCCTCTGTTTCAGCCCCTCTGTTTCAGCCCCTCTGTTTCAGCCACTCTGTTTCTCGCCCTCTGTTTCTCGCCCTCTGTTTCTCGCCCTCTGTTTCTCGCCCTCTGTTTCAGCCCCTCTGTTTCAGCCCCTCTGTTTCAGCCCCTCTGTTTCAGCTCCTCTGTTTCTCGCCCTCTGTTTCAGCCCCTCTGTTTCAGCCCCTCTGTTTCACCCCCTCTGTTTCAGCCCCTCTGTTTTAGACCCACTCTTTCTCGCCCTCTGTTTCTCGCCCTCTGTTTGTCGCCCTCTGTTTCAGCCCCTCTGTTTCAGCCCCTCTGTTTCAGCCCCTCTGTTTCAGCCCCTCTGTTTCAGCTCCACTGTTTCAGCCCCTCTGTTTCTCGCCCTCTGTTTCAGCCCCTCTGTTTCTCGCCCTCTGGTTCAGCCCCTCTGTTTCAGCCCCTCTGTTTCAGCCCCTCTGTTTCAGCCCCTCTGTTTCAGCACCACTGTTTAAGCCCCTCTGTTTCTCGCTCTCTCTTTCAGCCCCTCTGTTTCTCGCCCTCTGTTTCTCGCCCTCTGTTTCAGCCCCTCTGTTTCAGCCCCTCTGTTTCAGCCCCTCTGTTTCAGCCCGTCTTTTTCAGCCACTCTGTTTCAGCCCCTCTGTTTCAGCCCCTCTGTTTCTCGCCCTCTGTTACTCGCTCTCTGTTTCTCGCCCTCTGTTTCAGCCCCTCTGTTTCTCGCGCACTGTTTCAGCCCCTCTGTTTCTCGCCCTCTGTTTCAGCCCCTCTGTTTCAGCCCCTCTGTTTCAGCCCCTCTGTTTCAGCCCCTCTGTTTCTCGCCCTCTGTTCAGCCCCTCTGTTTCAGCCCCTCTGTTTCTCGCCCTCTGATTCTGCCCCTCTGTTTCAGCCCCTCTGTTTCAGCCCCTCTGTTTCAGCCCCTCTGTTTCAGCCCCTCTGTTTCTCGCCCTCTGTTTCTCGCCCTCTGTTTCAGCCCCTCTGTTTCAGCCCCTCTGTTTCAGCGCCTCTGTTTCAGCCCCTCTGTTTCAGCCACTCTGTTTCTCGCCCTCTGTTTCTCGCCCTCTGTTTCTCGCTCTCTGTTTCTCGCCCTCTGTTTCTCGCCCTCTGTTTCTCGCCCTCTGTTTCAGCCCCTCTGTTTCAGCCCCTCTGTTTCAGACCCTCTGATTCAGCCCCTCTGTTTCAGCCCCTCTGTTTCAGCCCCTCTGTTTCTCGCCCTCTGTTTCAGCCCCTCTGTTTCAGCCCCTCTGTTTCACCCCTCTGTTTCTCGCCCTCTGTTTCTCGCCCTCTGTTTTACCCCTCTGTTTCAGCCCCTCTGTTTCAGCCCCTCTGTTTCAGCCCCTCTGTTTCTCGCAATCTGTTTCTCGCCCTCTGTTTCTCGCCCTCTGTTTCTCGCACTCTGTTTCAGCCCCTCTGTTTCAGCTCCTCTGTTTCAGCCCCTCTGTTTCAGCCCCACTGTTTAATCCCCTCTGTTTCTCGCCCTCTGATCAGCCCCTCTGTTTCTCGGCCTCTGTTTCTCGCCCACTGTTTCAGCCCCTCTGTTTCAGCCCCTCTGTTTCAGCCCCTCTGTTTCAGCCCCTCTTTTTCAGCCCCTCTGTTTCAGCCCATCTGTTTCAGCCCCTCTGTTTCTCGCCCTCTGTTTCAGCCCCTCTGTTTCTCGCCCTCTGTTTCAGCCCCTCTGTTTCAGCCCCTCTGTTTCAGCCCATCTGTTTCAGCCCCTCTGTTAATCGCCCTCTGTTTCAGCCCCTCTCTTTCAGCCCCTCTGTTTCACCCCCTCTGTTTCAGCCCCTCTGTTTCAGCCCCTCTGTTCCAGCCCCTCTGTTTCTCGCCATCTGTTTCAGCCCCGCTGTTTCATCCACTCTGTTTCATCCCCTCTGTTTCAGCCCCTCTGTTTCTCGCCCTCTGTTTCTCGCTCTCTGTTTCTCGCCCTCTGTTTCAGCCCCTCTGTTTCTCGCGCACTGTTTCAGCCCCTCTGTTTCTCGCCCTGTGTTTCAGCCCCTCTGTTTCAGCCCCTCTGTTTCAGCCCCTCTGTTTCAGCCCCTCTGTTTCTCGCCCTCTGTTTGAGCCCCTCTGTTTCAGCCCCTCTGTTTCGCGCCCTCTGTTTCATCCCATCTGTTTCAGCCCCTCTGTTTCTCGCCCTCTGTTTCTCGCTCTCTGTTTCTCGCCCTCTGTTTCAGCCCCTCTGTTTCTCGCGCACTGTTTCAGCCCCTCTGTTTCTCGCCCTGTGTTTCAGCCCCTCTGTTTCAGCCCCTCTGTTTCAGCCCCTCTGTTTCAGCCCCTCTGTTTCTCGCCCTCTGTTTCAGCCCCTCTGTTTCAGCTCCTCTGTTTCTCGCCCTCTGTTTCTGCCCCACTGTTTCAGCCCCTCTGTTTCTCGCCATCTGTTTCGGCCCCTCTGTTTCAGCCCCTCTGTTTCAGCCCCTCTGTTTCAGCCCCACTGTTTCAGCCCCTCTGTTTCTCGCCCTCTGTTTCTCGCCCTCTGTTTCTCGCTCTCTGTTTCTCGCCCTCTGTTTCTCGCCCTCTGTTTCTCGCCCTCTGTTTCTCGCCCTCTGATTCAGCCCCTCTGTTTCAGCCCCTCTGTTTCAGACCCTCTGCTTCAGCCCCGCTGTTTCAGCCCCTCTGTTTCAGCCCCTCTGTTTCTCGCCCTTTGTTTCAGCCCCTCTGTTTCAGCCCCTCTGTTTCACCCCTCTGTTTCTCGCCCTCTGTTTCTCGCCCTCTGTTTCAGCCGCTCTGTTTCAGCCCCTCTGTTTCAGCCCCTCTGTTTCAGCCCCTCTGTTTCTCGCAATCTGTTTCTCGCCCTCTGTTTCTCGCCCTCTGTTTCTCACCCTCTGTTTCAGCCCCTCTGTTTCAGCCCGTCTGTTTCAGCCCCTCTGTTTCAGCCCCACTGTTTAATCCCCTCTGTTTCTCTCCCTCTGATCAGCCCCTCTGTTTCTCGGCTCTGTTTCACGCCCTCTGTTTCAGCCCCTCTGATTCAGCCCCTCTGTTTCAGCCCCTCTGTTTCAGCCCCTCTTTTTCAGCCCCTCTGTTTCAGCCCATCTGTTTCAGCCCCTCTGTTTCTGGCCCTCTGTTTCAGCCCCTCTGTTTCTCGCCCTCTGTTTCAGCACCTCTGTTTCAGCCCCTCTGTTTCAGCCCATCTGTTTCAGCCCCTCTGTTTCTCGCCCAATGTTTCAGCTCCTCTCTTTCAGCCCCTCTCTTTCAGCCCCTCTGTTTCAGCCCCTCTGTTTCAGCCCCTCTGTTCCAGCCCCTCTGTTTCTCGCCCTCTGTTTCAGCCCCGCTGTTTCAGCCCCTCTGTTTCAGCCCCTCCGTTTCTCGCACTCTGTTTCTCGCCCTCTGTTTCTCGCCCTCTGTTTCAGCCACTCTGATTCAGCCCCTCTGTTACAGCCCCTCTGTTTCAGCCCCTCTGTTTCAGCCCCACTATTTAAGCCCCTCTGTTTCTCGCCCTCTGTTTCAGCCCCTCTGTTTCTCGCCATCTGTTTCTCGCCCTCTGTTTCAGCCCCTCTGTTTCAGCCCCTCTGTTTCTGCCCCTCTTTTTCAGCCATTCTGTTTCAGCCCCTCTGTTTCAGCCCCTCTGTTTCAGCCCCTCTGTTTCTCGCTCTCTGTTTCTCGCCCTCTGTTTCAGCCCCTCTGTTTCTCGCCCTCTGTTTCAGCCCCTCTGTTTCTCGCCCTCTGTTTCAGCCCCTCTGTTTCAGCCCCTCTGTTTCAGCCCCTTTGTTTCAGCCCCTCTGTTTCTCGCCCTCTTTTCAGCCCCTCTGTTTCAGCCCCTCTGTTTCTCGCCCTCTGTTTCAGCCCCTCTGTTTCAGCCCCTCTGTTTCAGCCCCTCTGTTTCTGCCCCTCTTTTTCAGCCATTCTGTTTCAGCCCCTCTGTTTCAGCCCCTCTGTTTCAGCCCCTCTGTTTCTCGCTCTCTGTTTCTCGCCCTCTGTTTCAGCCCCTCTGTTTCTCGCCCACTGTTTCAGCCCCTCTGTTTCTCGCCCTCTGTTTCAGCCCCTCTGTTTCATCCCCTCTGTTTCAGCCCCTTTGTTTCAGCCCCTCTGTTTCTCGCCCTCTTTTCAGCCCCTCTGTTTCAGCCCCTCTGTTTCTCGCCCTCTGTTTCAGCCCCTCTGTTTCAGCCCCTCTGTTTCAGCCCCTCTGTTTCAGCCCCTCTGTTTCAGCCCGTCTGTTTCTCGCACTCTGTTTCTCGCCCTCTGTTTCTCGCTCTCTGTTTCACGCCCTCTGTTTCTCGCCCTCTGTTTCACGCCCTCTGTTTCAGCCCCTCTGTTTCAGACCCTCTGTTTCAGCCCCTCTGTTTCACCCCCTCTGTTTCAGCCCCTCTGTTTCTCGCCCTCTGTTTCAGCCCCTCTGTTTCAGCTCCTCTGTTTCTCGCCCTCTGTTTCAGCCCCTCTGTTTCAGCCCCTCTGTTTCAGCCCCTCTGTTTCAGCCCCTCTGGTTCAGCCCCTCTGTTTCAGCTCCTCTGTTTCTCGCCCTCTGTTTCAGACCCTCTGTTTCAGCCCCTCTGTTTCACCCCCTCTGTTTCAGCCCCTCTGTTTTAGACCCACTCTTTCTCGCCCTCTGTTTCTCGCCCTCTGTTTGTCGCCCTCTGTTTCAGCCCCTCTGTTTCAGCCCCTCTGTTTCAGCCCCTCTGTTTCAGCTCCACTGTTTCAGCCCATCTGTTTCTGGCCCTCTGTTTCAGCCCCTCTGTTTCTCGCCCTCTGGTTCAGCCCCTCTGTTTCAGCCCCTCTGTTTCAGCCCCTCTGTTTCAGCCCCTCTGTTTCAGCCCCACTGTTTAAGCCCCTCTGTTTCTCGCTCTCTCTTTCAGCCCCTCTGTTTCTTGCCATCTGTTTCTCGCCCTCTGTTTCAGCCCCTCTGTTTCAGCCCCTCTGTTTCAGCCCCTCTGTTTCAGCCCGTCTTTTTCAGCCACTCTGTTTCAGCCCCTCTGTTTCAGCCCCTCTGTTTCTCGCCCTCTGTTACTCGCTCTCTGTTTCTCGCCCTCTGTTTCAGCCCCTCTGTTTCTCGCGCTCTGTTTCAGCCCCTCTGTTTCTCGCCCTCTGTTTCAGCCCCTCTGTTTCAGCCCCTCTGTTTCAGCCCCTCTGTTTCAGCCCCTCTGTTTCTCGCCCTCTGTTCAGCCCCTCTGTTTCAGCCCCTCTGTTTCTCGCCCTCTGATTCTGCCCCTCTGTTTCAGCCCCTCTGTTTCAGCCCCTCTGTTTCAGCCCCTCTGTTTCAGCCCCTCTGTTTCTCGCCCTCTGTTTCTCGCCCTCTGTTTCAGCCCCTCTGTTTCAGCCCCTCTGTTTCAGCTCCTCTGTTTCAGCCCCTCTGTTTCAGCCACTCTGTTTCTCGCCCTCTGTTTCTCGCCCTCTGTTTCTCGCTCTCTGTTTCTCGCACTCTGTTTCTCGCCCTCTGTTTCTCGCCCTCTGTTTCAGCCCATCTGTTTCAGCCCCTCTGTTTCAGACCCTCTGTTTCAGCCCCTCTGTTTCAGCCCCTCTGTTTCAGCCCCTCTGTTTCTCGCCCTCTGTTTCAGCCCCTCTGTTTCAGCCCCTCTGTTTCACCCCTCTGTTTCTCGCCCTCTGTTTCTCGCTCACTGTTTCAGCCCCTCTGTTTCAGCAACTCTGTTTCAGCCCTTCTGTTTCAGCCCCTCTGTTTCTCGCAATCTGTTTCTCGCCCTCTGTTTCTCGCCCTCTGTTTCTCGCACTCTGTTTCAGCCCCTCTGTTTCAGCTCCTCTGTTTCAGCCCCTCTGTTTCAGCTCCACTGTTTAATCCCCTCTGTTTCTCGCCCTCTGATCAGCCCCTCTGTTTCTCGGCCTCTGTTTCTCGCCCACTGTTTCAGCCCCTCTGTTTCAGCCCCTCTGTTTCAGCCCCTCTGTTTCAGCCCCTCTTTTTCTGCCCCTCTGTTTCAGCCCATCTGTTTCAGCCCCTCTGTTTCTCGCCCTCTGTTTCAGCCCCTCTGTTTCTCGCCCTCTGTTTCAGCCCCTCTGTTTCAGCCCCTCTGTTTCAGCCCATCTGTTTCAGCCCCTCTGTTAATCGCCCTCTGTTTCAGCCCCTCTGTTTCAGCCCCTCTGTTTCAGCCCCTCTGTTTCAGCCCCTCTGTTTCAGCCCCTCTGTTCCAGCCCCTCTGTTTCTCGCCATCTGTTTCAGCCCCGCTGTTTCATCCACTCTGTTTCATCCCCACTGTTTCAGCCCCTCTGTTTCTCGCCCTCTGTTTCTCGCTCTCTGTTTCTCACCCTCTGTTTCAGCCCCTCTGTTTCTCGCGCACTGTTTCAGCCCCTCTGTTTCTCGCCCTGTGTTTCAGCCCCTCTGTTTCAGCCCCTCTGTTTCAGCCACTCTGTTTCAGCCCCTCTGTTTCTCGCCCTCTGTTTCAGCCCCTCTGTTTCAGCCCCTCTGTTTCTCGCCCTCTGTTTCATCCCATCTGTTTCAGCCCCTCTGTTTCTCGCCCTCTGTTTCTCGCTCTCTGTTTCTCGCCCTCTGTTTCAGCCCCTCTGTTTCTCGCGCACTGTTTCAGCCCCTCTGTTTCTCGCCCTGTGTTTCAGCCCCTCTGTTTCAGCCCCTCTGTTTCAGCCCCTCTGTTTCAGCCCATCTGTTTCTCGCCCTCTGTTTCAGCCCCTCTGTTTCAGCCCCTCTGTTTCTCGCCCTCTGTTTCTGCCCCTCTGTTTCAGCCCCTCTGTTTCTCGCCATCTGTTTCGACCCCTCTGTTTCAGCCCCTCTGTTTCAGCCCTCTGTTTCAGCCCCTCTGTTTCAGCCCCTCTGTTTCTCGCCCTCTGTTTCTCGCTCTCTGTTTCTCGCCCTCTGTTTCTCGCCCTCTGTTTCTCGCCCTCTGTTTCTCGCCCTCTGTTTCAGCCCCTCTGTTTCAGCCCCTCTGTTTCAGACCCTCTGTTTCAGCCCCGCTGTTTCAGCCCCTCTGTTTCAGCCCCTCTGTTTCTCGCCCTTTGTTTCAGCCCCTCTGTTTCAGCCCCTCTGTTTCACCCCTCTGTTTCTCGCCCTCTGTTTCTCGCCCTCTGTTTCAGCCGCACTGTTTCAGCCCCTCTGTTTCAGCCCCTCTGTTTCAGCCCCTCTGTTTCTCGCAATCTGTTTTTCGCCCTCTGTTTCTCGCCCTCTGTTTCTCACCCTCTGTTTCAGCCCCTCTGTTTCAGCCCGTCTGTTTCAGCCCCTCTGTTTCAGCCCCACTGTTTAATCCCCTCTGTTTCTCGCCCTCTGATCAGACCCTCTGTTTCTCAGCTCTGTTTCACGCCCTCTGTTTCAGCCCCTCTGTTTCAGCCCCTCTGTTTCAGCCCCTCTGTTTCAGCCCCTCTTTTTCAGCCCACCTGTTTCAGCCCATCTGTTTCAGCCCCTCTGTTTCTCGCCCTCTGTTTCAGCCCCTCTGTTTCTCGCCCTCTGTTTCAGCCCCTCTGTTTCAGCCCCTCTGTTTCAGCCCATCTGTTTCAGCCCCTCTGTTTCTCGCCCTCTGTTTGAGCTCCTCTCTTTCAGCCCCTCTCTTTCAGCCCCTCTGTTTCAGCCCCTCTGTTTCAGCCCCTCTGTTCCAGCCCCTCTGTTTCTCGCCATCTGTTTCAGCCCCGCTGTTTCATCCACTCTGTTTCATCCCCACTGTTTCAGCCCCTCTGTTTCTCGCCCTCTGTTTCTCGCTCTCTGTTTCTCACCCTCTGTTTCAGCCCCTCTGTTTCTCGCGCACTGTTTCAGCCCCTCTGTTTCTCGCCCTGTGTTTCAGCCCCTCTGTTTCAGCCCCTCTGTTTCAGCCACTCTGTTTCAGCCCCTCTGTTTCTCGCCCTCTGTTTCAGCCCCTCTGTTTCAGCCCCTCTGTTTCTCGCCCTCTGTTTCATCCCATCTGTTTCAGCCCCTCTGTTTCTCGCCCTCTGTTTCTCGCTCTCTGTTTCTCGCCCTCTGTTTCAGCCCCTCTGTTTCTCGCGCACTGTTTCAGCCCCTCTGTTTCTCGCCCTGTGTTTCAGCCCCTCTGTTTCAGCCCCTCTGTTTCAGCCCCTCTGTTTCAGCCCATCTGTTTCTCGCCCTCTGTTTCAGCCCCTCTGTTTCAGCCCCTCTGTTTCTCGCCCTCTGTTTCTGCCCCTCTGTTTCAGCCCCTCTGTTTCTCGCCATCTGTTTCGACCCCTCTGTTTCAGCCCCTCTGTTTCAGCCCTCTGTTTCAGCCCCTCTGTTTCAGCCCCTCTGTTTCTCGCCCTCTGTTTCTCGCTCTCTGTTTCTCGCCCTCTGTTTCTCGCCCTCTGTTTCTCGCCCTCTGTTTCTCGCCCTCTGTTTCAGCCCCTCTGTTTCAGCCCCTCTGTTTTAGACCCTCTGTTTCAGCCCCGCTGTTTCAGCCCCTCTGTTTCAGCCCCTCTGTTTCTCGCCCTTTGTTTCAGCCCCTCTGTTTCAGCCCCTCTGTTTCACCCCTCTGTTTCTCGCCCTCTGTTTCTCGCCCTCTGTTTCAGCCGCACTGTTTCAGCCCCTCTGTTTCAGCCCCTCTGTTTCAGCCCCTCTGTTTCTCGCCCTCTGTTTCTCACCCTCTGTTTCAGCCCCTCTGTTTCAGCCCGTCTGTTTCAGCCCCTCTGTTTCAGCCCCACTGTTTAATACCCTCTGTTTCTCGCCCTCTGATCAGACCCTCTGTTTCTCGGCTCTGTTTCACGCCCTCTGTTTCAGCCCCTCTGTTTCAGCCCCTCTGTTTCAGCCCCTCTGTTTCAGCCCCTCTTTTTCAGCCCAGCTGTTTCAGCCCATCTGTTTCAGCCCCTCTGTTTCTCGCCCTCTGTTTCAGCCCCTCTGTTTCTCGCCCTCTGTTTCAGCCCCTCTGTTTCAGCCCCTCTGTTTCAGCCCATCTGTTTCAGCCCCTCTGTTTCTCGCCCTCTGTTTGAGCTCCTCTCTTTCAGCCCCTCTCTTTCAGCCCCTCTGTTTCAGCCCCTCTGTTTCAGCCCCTCCGTTTCTCGCACTCTGTTTCTCGCCCTCTGTTTCTCGCCCTCTGTTTCAGCCCCGCTGTTTCAGCCCCTCTGTTTCAGCCCCTCCGTTTCTCGCACTCTGTTTCTCGCCCTCTGTTTCTCGCCCTCTGTTTCAGCCACTCTGATTCAGCCCCTCTGTTACAGCCCCTCTGTTTCAGCCCCTCTGTTTCAGCCCCACTATTTAAGCCCCTCTGTTTCTCGCCCTCTGTTTCAGCCCCTCTGTTTCAGCCCCTCTGTTTCAGCCCCTCTGTTTCAGCCCCTCTTTTTCAGCCCCTCTGTTTCAGCCCATCTGTTTCTCTCAATCTGTTTCTCGCCCTCTGTTTCTCGCCCTCTGTTTCTCACCCTCTGTTTCTCGCCCTCTGTTTCAGCCCCGCTGTTTCAGCCCCTCTGTTTCAGCCCCTCCGTTTCTCGCACTCTGTTTCTCGCCCTCTGTTTCTCGCCCTCTGTTTCAGCCACTCTGATTCAGCCCCTCTGTTACAGCCCCTCTGTTTCAGCCCCTCTGTTTCAGCCCCACTATTTAAGCCCCTCTGTTTCTCGCCCTCTGTTTCAGCCCCTCTGTTTCAGCCCCTCTGTTTCAGCCCCTCCGTTTCTCGCAATCTGTTTCTCGCCCTCTGTTTCTCGCCCTCTGTTTCTCACCCTCTGTTTCAGCCCCTCTGTTTCAGCCCGTCTGTTTCAGCCCCTCTGTTTCAGCCCCACTGTTTAATCCCCTCTGTTTCTCGCCCTCTGATCAGCCCCTCTGTTTCTCGGCTCTGTTTCACGCCCTCTGTTTCAGCCCCTCTGTTTCAGCCCCTCTGTTTCAGCCCCTCTGATTCAGCCCCTCTTTTTCAGCCCCTCTGTTTCAGCCCATCTGTTTCAGCCCCTCTGTTTCTCGCCCTCTGTTTCAGCCCCTCTGTTTCTCGCCCTCTGTTTCAGCCCCTCTGTTTCAGCCCCTCTGTTTCAGCCCATCTGTTTCAGCCCCTCTGTTTCTCGCCCTCTGTTTGAGCTCCTCTCTTTCAGCCCCTCTCTTTCAGCCCCTGTGTTTCAGCCCCTCTGTTTCAGCCCCTCTGTTCCAGCCCCTCTGTTTCTCGCCCTCTGTTTCAGCCCCGCTGTTTCAGCCCCTCTGTTTCAGCCCCTCCGTTTCTCGCACTCTGTTTCTCGCCCTCTGTTTCTCGCCCTCTGTTTCAGCCACTCTGATTCAGCCCCTCTGTTACAGCCCCTCTGTTTCAGCCCCTCTGTTTCAGCCCCTCTGTTTCAGCCCCTCTGTTTCAGCCCCTCTTTTTCAGCCCCTCTGTTTCAGCCCATCTGTTTCAGCCCCTCGGTTTCTCGCCCTCTGTTTCAGCCCCTCTGTTTCTCGCCCTCTGTTTCAGCCCCTCTGTTTCAGCCCCTCTGTTTCAGCCCCTCTGTTACAGCCCCTCTGTTTCAGCCCCTCTGTTTCAGCCCCTCTGTTACAGCCCCTCTGTTTCAGCCCCTCTGTTTCTGCCCCTCTTTTTCAGCCATTCTGTTTCAGCCCCTCTGTTTCAGCCCCTCTGTTTCAGCCCCTCTGTTTCTCGCTCTCTGTTTCTCGCCCTCTGTTTCAGCCCCTCTGTTTCTCGCCCACTGTTTCAGCCCCTCTGTTTCTCTCCCTCTGTTTCAGCCCCTCTGTTTCAGCCCCTCTGTTTCAGCCCCTTTGTTTCAGCCCCTCTGTTTCTCGCCCTCTTTTCAGCCCCTCTGTTTCAGCCCCTCTGTTTCTCGCCCTCTGTTTCAGCCCCTCTGTTTCAGCCCCTCTGTTTCAGTCCCTCTGTTTCAGCCCCTCTGTTTCAGCCCGTCTGTTTCTCGCCCTCTGTTTCTCTACCTCTGTTTCTCGCTCTCTGTTTCACGCCCTCTGTTTCTCGCCCTCTGTTTCTCGCACTCTGTTTCAGCCCCTCTGTTTCACCCCCTCTGTTTCACCCCCTCTGTTTCTCGCCCTCTGTTTCTCGCCCTCTGTTTCTTGCCCTCTGTTTCAGCCCCTCTGTTTCAGCCCCTCTGTTTCAGCCCCTCTGTTTCACCCCCTCTATTTCAGCCCCTCTGTTTCTCGCCCTCTGTTTCAGCCCCTCTGTTTCAGCTCCTCTGTTTCACCCCCTCTGTTTCTCGCCCTCTGTTTCAGCCCCTCTGTTTCAGCCCCTCTGTTTCAGACCCTCTGTTTCAGCCCCTCTGTTTCAGCTCCTCTGTTTCTCGCCCTCTGTTTCAGCCCCTCTGTTTCAGCCCCTCTGTTTCACCCCCTCTGTTTCAGCCCCTCTGTTTTAGACCCACTCTTTCTCGCCCTCTGTTTCTCGCGCTCTGTTTGTCGCCCTCTGTTTCAGCCCCTCTGTTTCAGCCCCTCTGTTTCAGCCCCTCTGTTTCAGCCCCTCTGTTTCAGCTCCACTGTTTCAGCCCATCTGTTTCTCGCCCTCTGTTTCAGCCCCTCTGTTTCTTGCCCTCTGGTTCAGCCCCTCTGTTTCAGCCCCTCTGTTTCAGCCCCTCTGTTTCAGCCCCTCTGTTTCAGCCCCACTGTTTAAGCCCCTCTGTTTCTCGCTCTCTCTTTCAGCCCCTCTGTTTCAGCCCCTCTGTTTCTCGCCCTCTGTTTCAGCCCCTCTGTTTCAGCCCCTCTGTTTCAGCCCCTCTGTTTCAGCCCGTCTTTTTCAGCCACTCTGTTTCAGCCCCTCTGTTTCAGCCCCTCTGTTTCTCGCCCTCTGTTACTCGCTCTCTGTTTCTCGCCCTCTGTTTCAGCCCCTCTGTTTCTCGCGCTCTGTTTCAGCCCCTCTGTTTCTCGCCCTCTGTTTCAGCCCCTCTGTTTCAGCCCCTCTGTTTCAGCCCCTCTGTTTCAGCCCCTCTGTTTCTCGCACTCTGTTCAGCCCCTCTGTTTCAGCCCCTCTGTTTCTCGCCCTCTGATTCTGCCCCTCTGTTTCAGCCCCTCTGTTTCAGCCCCTCTGTTTCAGCCCCTCTGTTTCAGCCCCTCTGTTTCTCGCCCTCTGTTTCTCGCCCTCTGTTTCAGCCCTTCTGTTTCAGCCCCTCTGTTTCAGCCCCTCTGTTTCAGCCCCTCTGTTTCAGCCCCTCTGTTTCTCGCCCTCTGTTTCTCGCCCTCTGTTTCTCGCCCTCTGTTTCTCGCACTCTGTTTCAGCCCCTCTGTTTCAGCCCCTCTGTTTCAGCCCCACTGTTTAATCCCCTCTGTTTCTCGCCCTCTGATCAGCCCCTCTGTTTCTCGGCCTCTGTTTCTCACCCACTGTTTCAGCCCCTCTGTTTCAGCCCCTCTGTTTCAGCCCCTCTGTTTCAGCCCCTCTTTTTCTGCCCCTCTGTTTCAGCCCATCTGTTTCAGCCCCTCTGTTTCTCGCCCTCTGTTTCAGCCCCTCTGTTTCTCGCCCTCTGTTTCAGCCCCTCTGTTTCAGCCCCTCTGTTTCAGCCCATCTGTTTCAGCCCCTCTGTTAATCGCCCTCTGTTTCAGCCCCTCTGTTTCAGCCCCTCTGTTTCAGCCCCTCTGTTTCAGCCCCTCTGTTTCAGCCCCTCTGTTCCAGCCCCTCTGTTTCTCGCCATCTGTTTCAGCCCCGCTGTTTCATCCACTCTGTTTCATCCCCTCTGTTTCAGCCCCTCTGTTTCTCGCCCTCTGTTTCTCGCTCTCTGTTTCTCGCCCTCTGTTTCAGCCCCTCTGTTTCTCGCGCACTGTTTCAGCCCCTCTGTTTCTCGCCCTGTGTTTCAGCCCCTCTGTTTCAGCCCCTCTGTTTCAGCCACTCTGTTTCAGCCCCTCTGTTTCTCGCCCTCTGTTTCAGCCCCTCTGTTTCAGCCCCTCTGTTTCTCGCCCTCTGTTTCATCCCATCTGTTTCAGCCCCTCTGTTTCTCGCCCTCTGTTTCTCGCTCTCTGTTTCTCGCCCTCTGTTTCAGCCCCTCTGTTTCTCGCGCACTGTTTCAGCCCCTCTGTTTCTCGCCCTGTGTTTCAGCCCCTCTGTTTCAGCCCCTCTGTTTCAGCCCCTCTGTTTCAGCCCATCTGTTTCTCGCCCTCTGTTTCAGCCCCTCTGTTTCAGCCCCTCTGTTTCTCGCCCTCTGTTTCTGCCCCTCTGTTTCAGCCCCTCTGTTTCTCGCCATCTGTTTCGGCCCCTCTGTTTCAACCCCTCTGTTTCAGCCCCTCTGTTTCAGCCCCTCTGTTTCAGCCCCTCTGTTTCTCGCCCTCTGTTTCTCGCTCTCTGTTTCTCGCCCTCTGTTTCTCGCCCTCTGTTTCTCGCCCTCTGTTTCTCGCCCTCTGTTTCAGCCCCTCTGTTTCAGCCCCTCTGTTTCAGACCCTCTGTTTCAGCCCCGCTGTTTCAGCCCCTCTGTTTCAGCCCCTCTGTTTCTCGCCCTTTGTTTCAGCCCCTCTGTTTCAGCCCCTCTGTTTCACCCCTCTGTTTCTCGCCCTCTGTTTCTCGCCCTCTGTTTCAGCCGCTCTGTTTCAGTCCCTCTGTTTCAGCCCCTCTGTTTCAGCCCCTCTGTTTCTCGCAATCTGTTTCTCGCCCTCTGTTTCTCGCCCTCTGTTTCTCACCCTCTGTTTCAGCCACTCTGTTTCAGCCCGTCTGTTTCAGCCCCTCTGTTTCAGCCCCACTGTTTAATCCCCTCTGTTTCTCGCCCTCTATTCAGCCCCTCTGTTTCTCGGCTCTGTTTCACGCCCTCTGTTTCAGCCCCTCTGTTTCAGCCCCTCTGTTTCAGCCCCTCTGTTTGAGCCCCTCTTTTTCAGCCCCTCTGTTTCAGCCCATCTGTTTCAGCCCCTCTGTTTCTCGCCCTCTGTTTCAGCCCCTCTGTTTCTCGCCCTCTGTTTCAGCCCCTCTGTTTCAGCCCCTCTGTTTCAGCCCATCTGTTTCAGCCCCTCTGTTTCTCGCCCTCTGTTTCAGCTCCTCTCTTTCAGCCCCTCTCTTTCAGCCCCTCTGTTTCAGCCCCTCTGTTTCAGCCCCTCTGTTCCAGCCCCTCTGTTTCTCGCCCTCTGTTTCAGCCCCGCTGTTTCAGCCCCTCTGTTTCAGCCCCTCCGTTTCTCGCACTCTGTTTCTCGCCCTCTGTTTCTCGCCCTCTGTTTCAGCCACTCTGATTCAGCCCCTCTGTTACAGCCCCTCTGTTTCAGCCCCTCTGTTTCAGCCCCTCTGTTTCAGCCCCTCTGTTTCAGCCCCTCTTTTTCTGCCCCTCTGTTTCAGCCCATCTGTTTCAGCCCCTCTGTTTCTCGCCCTCTGTTTCAGCCCCTCTGTTTCTCGCCCTCTGTTTCAGCCCCTCTGTTTCAGCCCCTCTGTTTCAGCCCCTCTGTTACAGCCCCTCTGTTTCAGCCCCTCTGTTTCTGCCCCTCTTTTTCAGCCATTCTGTTTCAGCCCCTCTGTTTCAGCCCCTCTGTTTCAGCCCCTCTGTTTCTCGCTCTCTGTTTCTCGCCCTCTGTTTCAGCCCCTCTGTTTCTCGCCCACTGTTTCAGCCCCTCTGTTTCTCGCCCTCTGTTTCAGCCCCTCTGTTTCAGCCCCTCTGTTTCAGCCCCTTTGTTTCAGCCCCTCTGTTTCTCGCCCTCTTTTCAGCCCCTCTGTTTCAGCCCCTCTGTTTCTCGCCCTCTGTTTCAGCCCCTCTGTTTCAGCCCCTCTGTTTCAGTCCCTCTGTTTCAGCCCCTCTGTTTCAGCCCGTCTGTTTCTCGCCCTCTGTTTCTCTACCTCTGTTTCTCGCTCTCTGTTTCACGCCCTCTGTTTCTCGCCCTCTGTTTCTCGCACTCTGTTTCAGCCCCTCTGTTTCACCCCCTCTGTTTCACCCCCTCTGTTTCTCGCCCTCTGTTTCTCGCCCTCTGTTTCTTGCCCTCTGTTTCAGCCCCTCTGTTTCAGCCCCTCTGTTTCAGCCCCTCTGTTTCACCCCCTCTATTTCAGCCCCTCTGTTTCTCGCCCTCTGTTTCAGCCCCTCTGTTTCAGCTCCTCTGTTTCACCCCCTCTGTTTCTCGCCCTCTGTTTCAGCCCCTCTGTTTCAGCCCCTCTGTTTCAGCCCCTCTGTTTCAGCCCCTCTGTTTCAGCTCCTCTGTTTCTCGCCCTCTGTTTCAGCCCCTCTGTTTCTCGCCCTCTGTTTCAGCCCCTCTGTTTCAGCCCCTCTGTTTCAGCCCCTCTGTTTCAGCCCCTCTGTTTCTCGCACTCTGTTCATCCCCTCTGTTTCAGCCCCTCTGTTTCTCGCCCTCTGATTCTGCCCCTCTGTTTCAGCCCCTCTGTTTCAGCCCCTCTGTTTCAGCCCCTCTGTTTCAGCCCCTCTGTTTCTCGCCCTCTGTTTCTCGCCCTCTGTTTCAGCCCTTCTGTTTCAGCCCCTCTGTTTCAGCCCCTCTGTTTCAGCCCCTCTGTTTCAGCCCCTCTGTTTCTCGCCCTCTGTTTCTCGCCCTCTGTTTCTCGCCCTCTGTTTCTCGCACTCTGTTTCAGCCCCTCTGTTTCAGCCCCTCTGTTTCAGCCCCACTGTTTAATCCCCTCTGTTTCTCGCCCTCTGATCAGCCCCTCTGTTTCTCGGCCTCTGTTTCTCACCCACTGTTTCAGCCCCTCTGTTTCAGCCCCTCTGTTTCAGCCCCTCTGTTTCAGCCCCTCTTTTTCTGCCCCTCTGTTTCAGCCCATCTGTTTCAGCCCCTCTGTTTCTCGCCCTCTGTTTCAGCCCCTCTGTTTCTCGCCCTCTGTTTCAGCCCCTCTGTTTCAGCCCCTCTGTTTCAGCCCATCTGTTTCAGCCCCTCTGTTAATCGCCCTCTGTTTCAGCCCCTCTGTTTCAGCCCCTCTGTTTCAGCCCCTCTGTTTCAGCCCCTCTGTTTCAGCCCCTCTGTTCCAGCCCCTCTGTTTCTCGCCATCTGTTTCAGCCCCGCTGTTTCATCCACTCTGTTTCATCCCCTCTGTTTCAGCCCCTCTGTTTCTCGCCCTCTGTTTCTCGCTCTCTGTTTCTCGCCCTCTGTTTCAGCCCCTCTGTTTCTCGCGCACTGTTTCAGCCCCTCTGTTTCTCGCCCTGTGTTTCAGCCCCTCTGTTTCAGCCCCTCTGTTTCAGCCACTCTGTTTCAGCCCCTCTGTTTCTCGCCCTCTGTTTCAGCCCCTCTGTTTCAGCCCCTCTGTTTCTCGCCCTCTGTTTCATCCCATCTGTTTCAGCCCCTCTGTTTCTCGCCCTCTGTTTCTCGCTCTCTGTTTCTCGCCCTCTGTTTCAGCCCCTCTGTTTCTCGCGCACTGTTTCAGCCCCTCTGTTTCTCGCCCTGTGTTTCAGCCCCTCTGTTTCAGCCCCTCTGTTTCAGCCCCTCTGTTTCAGCCCATCTGTTTCTCGCCCTCTGTTTCAGCCCCTCTGTTTCAGCCCCTCTGTTTCTCGCCCTCTGTTTCTGCCCCTCTGTTTCAGCCCCTCTGTTTCTCGCCATCTGTTTCGGCCCCTCTGTTTCAACCCCTCTGTTTCAGCCCCTCTGTTTCAGCCCCTCTGTTTCAGCCCCTCTGTTTCTCGCCCTCTGTTTCTCGCTCTCTGTTTCTCGCCCTCTGTTTCTCGCCCTCTGTTTCTCGCCCTCTGTTTCTCGCCCTCTGTTTCAGCCCCTCTGTTTCAGCCCCTCTGTTTCAGACCCTCTGTTTCAGCCCCGCTGTTTCAGCCCCTCTGTTTCAGCCCCTCTGTTTCTCGCCCTTTGTTTCAGCCCCTCTGTTTCAGCCCCTCTGTTTCACCCCTCTGTTTCTCGCCCTCTGTTTCTCGCCCTCTGTTTCAGCCGCTCTGTTTCAGCCCCTCTGTTTCAGCCCCTCTGTTTCAGCCCCTCTGTTTCTCGCAATCTGTTTCTCGCCCTCTGTTTCTCGCCCTCTGTTTCTCACCCTCTGTTTCAGCCACTCTGTTTCAGCCCGTCTGTTTCAGCCCCTCTGTTTCAGCCCCACTGTTTAATCCCCTCTGTTTCTCGCCCTCTATTCAGCCCCTCTGTTTCTCGGCTCTGTTTCACGCCCTCTGTTTCAGCCCCTCTGTTTCAGCCCCTCTGTTTCAGCCCCTCTGTTTCAGCCCCTCTTTTTCAGCCCCTCTGTTTCAGCCCATCTGTTTCAGCCCCTCTGTTTCTCGCCCTCTGTTTCAGCCCCTCTGTTTCTCGCCCTCTGTTTCAGCCCCTCTGTTTCAGCCCCTCTGTTTCAGCCCATCTGTTTCAGCCCCTCTGTTTCTCGCCCTCTGTTTCAGCTCCTCTCTTTCAGCCCCTCTCTTTCAGCCCCTCTGTTTCAGCCCCTCTGTTTCAGCCCCTCTGTTCCAGCCCCTCTGTTTCTCGCCCTCTGTTTCAGCCCCGCTGTTTCAGCCCCTCTGTTTCAGCCCCTCCGTTTCTCGCACTCTGTTTCTCGCCCTCTGTTTCTCGCCCTCTGTTTCAGCCACTCTGATTCAGCCCCTCTGTTACAGCCCCTCTGTTTCAGCCCCTCTGTTTCAGCCCCTCTGTTTCAGCCCCTCTGTTTCAGCCCCTCTTTTTCTGCCCCTCTGTTTCAGCCCATCTGTTTCAGCCCCTCTGTTTCTCGCCCTCTGTTTCAGCCCCTCTGTTTCTCGCCCTCTGTTTCAGCCCCTCTGTTTCAGCCCCTCTGTTTCAGCCCCTCTGTTACAGCCCCTCTGTTTCAGCCCCTCTGTTTCTGCCCCTCTTTTTCAGCCATTCTGTTTCAGCCCCTCTGTTTCAGCCCCTCTGTTTCAGCCCCTCTGTTTCTCGCTCTCTGTTTCTCGCCCTCTGTTTCAGCCCCTCTGTTTCTCGCCAACTGTTTCAGCCCCTCTGTTTCTCGCCCTCTGTTTCAGCCCCTCTGTTTCAGCCCCTCTGTTTCAGCCCCTTTGTTTCAGCCCCTCTGTTTCTCGCCCTCTTTTCAGCCCCT
The DNA here is from genome assembly GCF_030684315.1 of Stegostoma tigrinum. Taxonomy (NCBI): domain Eukaryota; kingdom Metazoa; phylum Chordata; class Chondrichthyes; order Orectolobiformes; family Stegostomatidae; genus Stegostoma; species Stegostoma tigrinum. The sequence goes on along the minus strand of NW_026728048.1, from coordinate 1,546,149 downwards.
CTGTTTCAGCCCCTCTGTTTCTCGCCCTCTGTTTCAGCCCCTCTGTTTCAGCCCCTCTGTTTCAGTCCCTCTGTTTCAGCCCCTCTGTTTCAGCCCGTCTGTTTCTCGCCCTCTGTTTCTCTACCTCTGTTTCTCGCTCTCTGTTTCACGCCCTCTGTTTCTCGCCCTCTGTTTCTCGCACTCTGTTTCAGCCCCTCTGTTTCACCCCCTCTGTTTCACCCCCTCTGTTTCTCGCCCTCTGTTTCTCGCCCTCTGTTTCTTGCCCTCTGTTTCAGCCCCTCTGTTTCAGCCCCTCTGTTTCAGCCCCTCTGTTTCACCCCCTCTATTTCAGCCCCTCTGTTTCTCGCCCTCTGTTTCAGCCCCTCTGTTTCAGCTCCTCTGTTTCACCCCCTCTGTTTCTCGCCCTCTGTTTCAGCCCCTCTGTTTCAGCCCCTCTGTTTCAGCCCCTCTGTTTCAGCCCCTCTGTTTCAGCTCCTCTGTTTCTCGCCCTCTGTTTCAGCCCCTCTGTTTCAGCCCCTCTGTTTCACCCCCTCTGTTTCAGCCCCTCTGTTTTAGACCCACTCTTTCTCGCCCTCTGTTTCTCGCCCTCTGTTTGTCGCCCTCTGTTTCAGCCCCTCTGTTTCAGCCCCTCTGTTTCAGCCCCTCTGTTTCAGCCCCTCTGTTTCAGCTCCACTGTTTCAGCCCATCTGTTTCTCGCCCTCTGTTTCAGCCCCTCTGTTTCTTGCCCTCTGGTTCAGCCCCTCTGTTTCAGCCCCTCTGTTTCAGCCCCTCTGTTTCAGCCCCTCTGTTTCAGCCCCACTGTTTAAGCCCCTCTGTTTCTCGCTCTCTCTTTCAGCCCCTCTGTTTCTCGCCCTCTGTTTCTCGCCCTCTGTTTCAGCCCCTCTGTTTCAGCCCCTCTGTTTCAGCCCCTCTGTTTCAGCCCGTCTTTTTCAGCCACTCTGTTTCAGCCCCTCTGTTTCAGCCCCTCTGTTTCTCGCCCTCTGTTACTCGCTCTCTGTTTCTCGCCCTCTGTTTCAGCCCCTCTGTTTCTCGCGCTCTGTTTCAGCCCCTCTGTTTCTCGCCCTCTGTTTCAGCCCCTCTGTTTCAGCCCCTCTGTTTCAGCCCCTCTGTTTCAGCCCCTCTGTTTCTCGCACTCTGTTCAGCCCCTCTGTTTCAGCCCCTCTGTTTCTCGCCCTCTGATTCTGCCCCTCTGTTTCAGCCCCTCTGTTTCAGCCCCTCTGTTTCAGCCCCTCTGTTTCAGCCCCTCTGTTTCTCGCCCTCTGTTTCTCGCCCTCTGTTTCAGCCCTTCTGTTTCAGCCCCTCTGTTTCAGCCCCTCTGTTTCAGCCCCTCTGTTTCAGCCCCTCTGTTTCTCGCCCTCTGTTTCTCGCCCTCTGTTTCTCGCCCTCTGTTTCTCGCACTCTGTTTCAGCCCCTCTGTTTCAGCCCCTCTGTTTCAGCCCCACTGTTTAATCCCCTCTGTTTCTCGCCCTCTGATCAGCCCCTCTGTTTCTCGGCCTCTGTTTCTCACCCACTGTTTCAGCCCCTCTGTTTCAGCCCCTCTGTTTCAGCCCCTCTGTTTCAGCCCCTCTTTTTCTGCCCCTCTGTTTCAGCCCATCTGTTTCAGCCCCTCTGTTTCTCGCCCTCTGTTTCAGCCCCTCTGTTTCTCGCCCTCTGTTTCAGCCCCTCTGTTTCAGCCCCTCTGTTTCAGCCCATCTGTTTCAGCCCCTCTGTTAATCGCCCTCTGTTTCAGCCCCTCTGTTTCAGCCCCTCTGTTTCAGCCCCTCTGTTTCAGCCCCTCTGTTTCAGCCCCTCTGTTCCAGCCCCTCTGTTTCTCGCCATCTGTTTCAGCCCCGCTGTTTCATCCACTCTGTTTCATCCCCTCTGTTTCAGCCCCTCTGTTTCTCGCCCTCTGTTTCTCGCTCTCTGTTTCTCGCCCTCTGTTTCAGCCCCTCTGTTTCTCGCGCACTGTTTCAGCCCCTCTTTTTCTCGCCCTGTGTTTCAGCCCCTCTGTTTCAGCCCATCTGTTTCAGCCACTCTGTTTCAGCCCCTCTGTTTCTCGCCCTCTGTTTCAGCCCCTCTGTTTCAGCCCCTCTGTTTCTCGCCCTCTGTTTCATCCCATCTGTTTCAGCCCCTCTGTTTCTCGCCCTCTGTTTCTCGCTCTCTGTTTCTCGCCCTCTGTTTCAGCCCCTCTGTTTCTCGCCCACTGTTTCAGCCCCTCTGTTTCTCGCCCTGTGTTTCTCGCCCTCTGTTTCTCGCCCTCTGTTTCTCGCACTCTGTTTCAGCCCCTCTGTTTCAGCCACTCTGTTTCAGCCCCTCTGTTTCTCGCCCTCTGTTTCAGCCCCTCTGTTTCAGCCCCTCTGTTTCTCGCCCTCTGTTTCATCCCATCTGTTTCAGCCCCTCTGTTTCTCGCCCTCTGTTTCTCGCTCTCTGTTTCTCGCCCTCTGTTTCAGCCCCTCTGTTTCTCGCGCACTGTTTCAGCCCCTCTGTTTCTCGCCCTGTGTTTCAGCCCCTCTGTTTCAGCCCCTCTGTTTCAGCCCCTCTGTTTCAGCCCATCTGTTTCTCGCCCTCTGTTTCAGCCCCTCTGTTTCAGCCCCTCTGTTTCTCGCCCTCTGTTTCTGCCCCTCTGTTTCAGCCCCTCTGTTTCTCGCCATCTGTTTCGACCCCTCTGTTTCAGCCCCTCTGTTTCAGCCCTCTGTTTCAGCCCCTCTGTTTCAGCCCCTCTGTTTCTCGCCCTCTGTTTCTCGCTCTCTGTTTCTCGCCCTCTGTTTCTCGCCCTCTGTTTCTCGCCCTCTGTTTCTCGCCCTCTGTTTCAGCCCCTCTGTTTCAGCCCCTCTGTTTCAGACCCTCTGTTTCAGCCCCGCTGTTTCAGCCCCTCTGTTTCAGCCCCTCTGTTTCTCGCCCTTTGTTTCAGCCCCTCTGTTTCAGCCCCTCTGTTTCACCCCTCTGTTTCTCGCCCTCTGTTTCTCGCCCTCTGTTTCAGCCGCACTGTTTCAGCCCCTCTGTTTCAGCCCCTCTGTTTCAGCCCCTCTGTTTCTCGCAATCTGTTTTTCGCCCTCTGTTTCTCGCCCTCTGTTTCTCACCCTCTGTTTCAGCCCCTCTGTTTCAGCCCGTCTGTTTCAGCCCCTCTGTTTCAGCCCCACTGTTTAACCCCTCTGTTTCTCGCCCTCTGATCAGACCCTCTGTTTCTCAGCTCTGTTTCACGCCCTCTGTTTCAGCCCCTCTGTTTCAGCCCCTCTGTTTCAGCCCCTCTGTTTCAGCCCCTCTTTTTCAGCCCACCTGTTTCAGCCCATCTGTTTCAGCCCCTCTGTTTCTCGCCCTCTGTTTCAGCCCCTCTGTTTCTCGCCCTCTGTTTCAGCCCCTCTGTTCCAGCCCCTCTGTTTCTCGCCCTCTGTTTCAGCCCCGCTGTTTCAGCCCCTCTGTTTCAGCCCCTCCGTTTCTCGCACTCTGTTTCTCGCCCTCTGTTTCTCGCCCTCTGTTTCAGCCACTCTGATTCAGCCCCTCTGTTACAGCCCCTCTGTTTCAGCCCCTCTGTTTCAGCCCCTCTGTTTCAGCCCCTCTGTTTCAGCCCCTCTTTTTCAGCCCCTCTGTTTCAGCCCATCTGTTTCAGCCCCTCTGTTTCTCGCCCTCTGTTTCAGCCCCTCTGTTTCTCGCCCTCTGTTTCAGCCCCTCTGTTTCAGCCCCTCTGTTTCAGCCCCTCTGTTACAGCCCCTCTGTTTCAGCCCCTCTGTTTCAGCCCCTCTGTTACAGCCCCTCTGTTTCAGCCCCTCTGTTTCTGCCCCACTTTTTCAGCCATTCTGTTTCAGCCCCTCTGTTTCAGCCCCTCTGTTTCAGCCCCTCTGTTTCTCGCTCTCTGTTTCTCGCCCTCTGTTTCAGCCCCTCTGTTTCTCGCCCACTGTTTCAGCCCCTCTGTTTCTCTCCCTCTGTTTCAGCCCCTCTGTTTCAGCCCCTCTGTTTCAGCCCCTTTGTTTCAGCCCCTCTGTTTCTCGCCCTCTTTTCAGCCCCTCTGTTTCAGCCCCTCTGTTTCTCGCCCTCTGTTTCAGCCCCTCTGTTTCAGCCCCTCTGTTTCAGTCCCTCTGTTTCAGCCCCTCTGTTTCAGCCCGTCTGTTTCTCGCCCTCTGTTTCTCTACCTCTGTTTCTCGCTCTCTGTTTCACGCCCTCTGTTTCTCGCCCTCTGTTTCTCGCACTCTGTTTCAGCCCCTCTGTTTCACCCCCTCTGTTTCACCCCCTCTGTTTCTCGCCCTCTGTTTCTCGCCCTCTGTTTCTTGCCCTCTGTTTCAGCCCCTCTGTTTCAGCCCCTCTGTTTCAGCCCCTCTGTTTCACCCCCTCTATTTCAGCCCCTCTGTTTCTCGCCCTCTGTTTCAGCCCCTCTGTTTCAGCTCCTCTGTTTCACCCCCTCTGTTTCTCGCCCTCTGTTTCAGCCCCTCTGTTTCAGCCCCTCTGTTTCAGACCCTCTGTTTCAGCCCCTCTGTTTCAGCTCCTCTGTTTCTCGCCCTCTGTTTCAGCCCCTCTGTTTCAGCCCCTCTGTTTCACCCCCTCTGTTTCAGCCCCTCTGTTTTAGACCCACTCTTTCTCGCCCTCTGTTTCTCGCCCTCTGTTTGTCGCCCTCTGTTTCAGCCCCTCTGTTTCAGCCCCTCTGTTTCAGCCCCTCTGTTTCAGCCCCTCTGTTTCTCGCCCTCTGTTTCTCGCCCTCTGTTTCTCGCCCTCTGTTTCTCGCACTCTGTTTCAGCCCCTCTGTTTCAGCCCCTCTGTTTCAGCCCCACTGTTTAATCCCCTCTGTTTCTCGCCCTCTGATCAGCCCCTCTGTTTCTCGGCCTCTGTTTCTCACCCACTGTTTCAGCCCCTCTGTTTCAGCCCCTCTGTTTCAGCCCCTCTGTTTCAGCCCCTCTTTTTCTGCCCCTCTGTTTCAGCCCATCTGTTTCAGCCCCTCTGTTTCTCGCCCTCTGTTTCAGCCCCTCTGTTTCTCGCCCTCTGTTTCAGCCCCTCTGTTTCAGCCCCTCTGTTTCAGCCCATCTGTTTCAGCCCCTCTGTTAATCGCCCTCTGTTTCAGCCCCTCTGTTTCAGCCCCTCTGTTTCAGCCCCTCTGTTTCAGCCCCTCTGTTTCAGCCCCTCTGTTCCAGCCCCTCTGTTTCTCGCCATCTGTTTCAGCCCCGCTGTTTCATCCACTCTGTTTCATCCCCTCTGTTTCAGCCCCTCTGTTTCTCGCCCTCTGTTTCTCGCTCTCTGTTTCTCGCCCTCTGTTTCAGCCCCTCTGTTTCTCGCGCACTGTTTCAGCCCCTCTTTTTCTCGCCCTGTGTTTCAGCCCCTCTGTTTCAGCCCCTCTGTTTCAGCCACTCTGTTTCAGCCCCTCTGTTTCTCGCCCTCTGTTTCAGCCCCTCTGTTTCAGCCCCTCTGTTTCTCGCCCTCTGTTTCATCCCATCTGTTTCAGCCCCTCTGTTTCTCGCCCTCTGTTTCTCGCTCTCTGTTTCTCGCCCTCTGTTTCAGCCCCTCTGTTTCTCGCCCACTGTTTCAGCCCCTCTGTTTCTCGCCCTGTGTTTCTCGCCCTCTGTTTCTCGCCCTCTGTTTCTCGCACTCTGTTTCAGCCCCTCTGTTTCAGCCACTCTGTTTCAGCCCCTCTGTTTCTCGCCCTCTGTTTCAGCCCCTCTGTTTCAGCCCCTCTGTTTCTCGCCCTCTGTTTCATCCCATCTGTTTCAGCCCCTCTGTTTATCGCCCTCTGTTTCTCGCTCTCTGTTTCTCGCCCTCTGTTTCAGCCCCTCTGTTTCTCGCGCACTGTTTCAGCCCCTCTGTTTCTCGCCCTGTGTTTCAGCCCCTCTGTTTCAGCCCCTCTGTTTCAGCCCCTCTGTTTCAGCCCATCTGTTTCTCGCCCTCTGTTTCAGCCCCTCTGTTTCAGCCCCTCTGTTTCTCGCCCTCTGTTTCTGCCCCTCTGTTTCAGCCCCTCTGTTTCTCGCCATCTGTTTCGACCCCTCTGTTTCAGCCCCTCTGTTTCAGCCCTCTGTTTCAGCCCCTCTGTTTCAGCCCCTCTGTTTCTCGCCCTCTGTTTCTCGCTCTCTGTTTCTCGCCCTCTGTTTCTCGCCCTCTGTTTCTCGCCCTCTGTTTCTCGCCCTCTGTTTCAGCCCCTCTGTTTCAGCCCCTCTGTTTCAGACCCTCTGTTTCAGCCCCGCTGTTTCAGCCCCTCTGTTTCAGCCCCTCTGTTTCTCGCCCTTTGTTTCAGCCCCTCTGTTTCAGCCCCTCTGTTTCACCCCTGTTTCTCGCCCTCTGTTTCTCGCCCTCTGTTTCAGCCGCACTGTTTCAGCCCCTCTGTTTCAGCCCCTCTGTTTCAGCCCCTCTGTTTCTCGCAATCTGTTTTTCGCCCTCTGTTTCTCGCCCTCTGTTTCTCACCCTCTGTTTCAGCCCCTCTGTTTCAGCCCGTCTGTTTCAGCCCCTCTGTTTCAGCCCCACTGTTTAACCCCTCTGTTTCTCGCCCTCTGATCAGACCCTCTGTTTCTCAGCTCTGTTTCACGCCCTCTGTTTCAGCCCCTCTGTTTCAGCCCCTCTGTTTCAGCCCCTCTGTTTCAGCCCCTCTTTTTCAGCCCACCTGTTTCAGCCCATCTGTTTCAGCCCCTCTGTTTCTCGCCCTCTGTTTCAGCCCCTCTGTTTCTCGCCCTCTGTTTCAGCCCCTCTGTTTCAGCCCCTCTGTTTCAGCCCATCTGTTTCAGCCCCTCTGTTTCTCGCCCTCTGTTTGAGCTCCTCTCTTTCAGCCCCTCTCTTTCAGCCCCTCTGTTTCAGCCCCTCTGTTTCAGCCCCTCTGTTCCAGCCCCTCTGTTTCTCGCCATCTGTTTCAGCCCCGCTGTTTCATCCACTCTGTTTCATCCCCACTGTTTCAGCCCCTCTGTTTCTCGCCCTCTGTTTCTCGCTCTCTGTTTCTCACCCTCTGTTTCAGCCCCTCTGTTTCTCGCGCACTGTTTCAGCCCCTCTGTTTCTCGCCCTGTGTTTCAGCCCCTCTGTTTCAGCCCCTCTGTTTCAGCCACTCTGTTTCAGCCCCTCTGTTTCTCGCCCTCTGTTTCAGCCCCTCTGTTTCAGCCCCTCTGTTTCTCGCCCTCTGTTTCATCCCATCTGTTTCAGCCCCTCTGTTTCTCGCCCTCTGTTTCTCGCTCTCTGTTTCTCGCCCTCTGTTTCAGCCCCTCTGTTTCTCGCGCACTGTTTCAGCCCCTCTGTTTCTCGCCCTGTGTTTCAGCCCCTCTGTTTCAGCCCCTCTGTTTCAGCCCCTCTGTTTCAGCCCATCTGTTTCTCGCCCTCTGTTTCAGCCCCTCTGTTTCAGCCCCTCTGTTTCTCGCCCTCTGTTTCTGCCCCTCTGTTTCAGCCCCTCTGTTTCTCGCCATCTGTTTCGACCCCTCTGTTTCAGCCCCTCTGTTTCAGCCCTCTGTTTCAGCCCCTCTGTTTCAGCCCCTCTGTTTCTCGCCCTCTGTTTCTCGCTCTCTGTTTCTCGCCCTCTGTTTCTCGCCCTCTGTTTCTCGCCCTCTGTTTCTCGCCCTCTGTTTCAGCCCCTCTGTTTCAGCCCCTCTGTTTTAGACCCTCTGTTTCAGCCCCGCTGTTTCAGCCCCTCTGTTTCAGCCCCTCTGTTTCTCGCCCTTTGTTTCAGCCCCTCTGTTTCAGCCCCTCTGTTTCACCCCTCTGTTTCTCGCCCTCTGTTTCTCGCCCTCTGTTTCAGCCGCACTGTTTCAGCCCCTCTGTTTCAGCCCCTCTGTTTCAGCCCCTCTGTTTCTCGCCCTCTGTTTCTCACCCTCTGTTTCAGCCCCTCTGTTTCAGCCCGTCTGTTTCAGCCCCTCTGTTTCAGCCCCACTGTTTAATACCCTCTGTTTCTCGCCCTCTGATCAGACCCTCTGTTTCTCGGCTCTGTTTCACGCCCTCTGTTTCAGCCCCTCTGTTTCAGCCCCTCTGTTTCAGCCCCTCTGTTTCAGCCCCTCTTTTTCAGCCCAGCTGTTTCAGCCCATCTGTTTCAGCCCCTCTGTTTCTCGCCCTCTGTTTCAGCCCCTCTGTTTCTCGCCCTCTGTTTCAGCCCCTCTGTTTCAGCCCCTCTGTTTCAGCCCATCTGTTTCAGCCCCTCTGTTTCTCGCCCTCTGTTTGAGCTCCTCTCTTTCAGCCCCTCTCTTTCAGCCCCTCTGTTTCAGCCCCTCTGTTTCAGCCCCTCTGTTCCAGCCCCTCTGTTTCTCGCCCTCTGTTTCAGCCCCGCTGTTTCAGCCCCTCTGTTTCAGCCCCTCCGTTTCTCGCACTCTGTTTCTCGCCCTCTGTTTCTCGCCCTCTGTTTCAGCCACTCTGATTCAGCCCCTCTGTTACAGCCCCTCTGTTTCAGCCCCTCTGTTTCAGCCCCACTATTTAAGCCCCTCTGTTTCTCGCCCTCTGTTTCAGCCCCTCTGTTTCAGCCCCTCTGTTTCAGCCCCTCTGTTTCAGCCCCTCTTTTTCAGCCCCTCTGTTTCAGCCCATCTGTTTCTCTCAATCTGTTTCTCGCCCTCTGTTTCTCGCCCTCTGTTTCTCACCCTCTGTTTCTCGCCCTCTGTTTCAGCCCCGCTGTTTCAGCCCCTCTGTTTCAGCCCCTCCGTTTCTCGCACTCTGTTTCTCGCCCTCTGTTTCTCGCCCTCTGTTTCAGCCACTCTGATTCAGCCCCTCTGTTACAGCCCCTCTGTTTCAGCCCCTCTGTTTCAGCCCCACTATTTAAGCCCCTCTGTTTCTCGCCCTCTGTTTCAGCCCCTCTGTTTCAGCCCCTCTGTTTCAGCCCCTCTGTTTCAGCCCCTCTGTTTCAGCACCTCTGTTTCAGCCCCTCTGTTTCAGCCCCTCTGTTTCTCGCAATCTGTTTCTCGCCCTCTGTTTCTCGCCCTCTGTTTCTCACCCTCTGTTTCAGCCCCTCTGTTTCAGCCCGTCTGTTTCAGCCCCTCTGTTTCAGCCCCACTGTTTAATCCCCTCTGTTTCTCGCCCTCTGATCAGCCCCTCTGTTTCTCGGCTCTGTTTCACGCCCTCTGTTTCAGCCCCTCTGTTTCAGCCCCTCTGTTTCAGCCCCTCTGATTCAGCCCCTCTTTTTCAGCCCCTCTGTTTCAGCCCATCTGTTTCAGCCCCTCTGTTTCTCGCCCTCTGTTTCAGCCCCTCTGTTTCTCGCCCTCTGTTTCAGCCCCTCTGTTTCAGCCCCTCTGTTTCAGCCCATCTGTTTCAGCCCCTCTGTTTCTCGCCCTCTGTTTGAGCTCCTCTCTTTCAGCCCCTCTCTTTCAGCCCCTGTGTTTCAGCCCCTCTGTTTCAGCCCCTCTGTTCCAGCCCCTCTGTTTCTCGCCCTCTGTTTCAGCCCCGCTGTTTCAGTCCCTCTGTTTCAGCCCCTCCGTTTCTCGCACTCTGTTTCTCGCCCTCTGTTTCTCGCCCTCTGTTTCAGCCACTCTGATTCAGCCCCTCTGTTACAGCCCCTCTGTTTCAGCCCCTCTGTTTCAGCCCCTCTGTTTCAGCCCCTCTGTTTCAGCCCCTCTTTTTCAGCCCCTCTGTTTCAGCCCATCTGTTTCAGCCCCTC